>NW_006921611.1:10247055-10249086 GCF_000298275.1 Orycteropus afer afer
AAAAAGTTTAACAATCCAATTAAAAAAATGAACAGAAGACATGAACAAGCACTTCACCAAAGAGGATATTCAGGCAGCCAGCAAATACATGAAGAAATGCTCATGATCATTAGCCATCAGAGAGATGCAAATCAAAACAACAATGAGATACCATCTCACCCCAGCACTAATGGCAAAATTCAACAAGACAGAAAATAAGAAATGCTGGTGAGGATGTGGAGAGATTGGTACTTTCACACACTGCTGGCAAGACTATCAAATGATACAAATGTGGAAAACAGTATTCTAATTCTTTAAAAAGCTGGAATTAGAAATATCACTTGACCCAGAAATCCCACTAAGTATGTATCCTAAAGAAGCGAGAACCAGAACAATAACAAATATATGCACAACCACCATTCATCTCTCACCACAATACTAAGTGGGGCCTGAGGTAGGCAGGCCCCGGGCTTGGAGGCTGCTTTTCACTTGGGTGTGCCTCTATTTTAAGGCCGGGGCCAAAGGACAGCAGGTGCAGGGTTTGGGAGCTGTTTTTGCTTGGGGGCAGCTCTATTTTAAGGCTGAGGCCTGAGATAGGTGGCCGGGGCTCAGGGCCTGCTTTCACTTGGGGGTGGCTATATTTTAAGGCTGTTGCGTGAGGTACGAGGACCAAGATGGGTAAAGAACAACTAAGGGAGTCAAATTTGTCTGTCAGTTTGTTGTCTTGTGGTGGCTTATGTGTTGCTGTGAGGCTTGAGCCTATGCCACCATGCTGCAAAATGCCAGCAGCATTACCCATGGTGGACAGGTTTCAGGTGAGCTTCTGGGGTAAGACAGACTGGAAGAAGGGAGAAGCTATCCACTTCTCAAACAATTGGTCAGTGAAAACCTTATGAACAGCAGTGTAACACAGTCTGATATATTACTGGAAAACATTATGAACAGCCCTGAAATACTGTCTGATAGAGTGCCAGAAGATGAGCCCTTCAGGTCAGAAGGCATTTTAAATTTGACCGGGAAAGAGCTGACTCCTGAAAGTGGAGAAACTTTAATGATATGGATAGAGTAAAGCATTCAGGACCTCTACTGGTTGATGTGGCACAACTCAAAATGAGTAGAAACAGATGCAAACATCCATTAATAACTGAAAGATCAATATCCTAGTCATTAGTGAGCTGAAGTAGATTGGTTTGGCCATTTTGAATCAGGCAGCCATATCATCTACTATGCCAGGAATGACAAAGTGAAGAGGAATGATGTGGCATTCATCGTCACAAAGATTATTTCAAGATCTTTCCTGAAGTACAACGTTGTCAGTGATAGGATAATATCAATAAGCCTACAAGGAAGACCAGTTAACACTACTATTACTCAAATTAACACACCAACCCCCAATGCCAAGATGAGAAAATTTAAGATTTTTACCAACTTCTGCATCTGAAGCTGACTGATCATGCAATCAAGGTGTTAATTATCACTGTTGGCTGGGATGCAAAAGTTGGAAACAAAGAAGAGTTACTGGTAGTTGGAAAATATGGCCTTGGTGATAGAAATAATGCTGGAGATTGCATGATATAATTTTGAAAAATCAAAGACTTATTCATTGTAAATACCTTTTCAACAACATGAGCAACAATTATACACGTGGACTTCACCAGATGGAATACAAGGAATCAGACTGACTACATCTGTGACAAAAGTCAATGGAGAATCTCAATATCTTCAGCCAAAATAAGGCCAGGAACTGATTGTGGAACAGACCATCAACTGCTCATATGTACGTTCAAGTTGAAGTTGAAAACAACTAAAACAAGTCTGTTGTTGTTGTTGTTGTTATGTGCCGTCGAATTGGCCCTGACTCATAGCGACCCTCCTTGGGTTTCCAAGGCAATATCACTACAGAAGTAGGATTGCCCAACCTTCCTTCCGAGGAGTGGCTGGTGGGTTTGAACCGTCAGCCTTCTGGTTAGCAGTCAAGTGCTTTTAGCCACTATGCTACCAGAGCTCCTGGCAATACTAAATGTAAAACTATTGCTATAATACAGTTATACT
>NW_006921611.1:10249311-10250538 GCF_000298275.1 Orycteropus afer afer
CTTCACATCCAAGTTCATGAACCTGCACCATTCTCCCAAAAGTAATAAGTCCAACTAAAGCGGTAGGTGGTAAAAGACTTAACGACATTTGCATGGATTCTTTGAGGGCTTGTAAATCTTCATCTTCCATGCAAGTATCCACCACATAGAGGAAGATCAAAGGCATCTGAGGACCACGTTGTTGTTGTTGTTATGTGCCATCGACTCGGATCTGACTCATAGCGACCCTTCCTTGGGTTTCCGAGGCAGTATCACTACAGAAGTAGATTGCCCCATCTTCATTCCGAGGAATGGCTGGTGGGTTTGAACCACCAACCTTCTGGTTAGCAGTCAAGTGCCTTAGGCACTATGCTACCAGAGCTCCTAGAGGACTAACTTAGTAATTTGTAATACATCCATACAATGGAATCCTAATATAGTCATTTCAGAAATGAAGCAGATTACATGGCCTGTCATTAAAAGATATCCAAAGCCTATCATCATTAAGTGAAAAATCAAGTTTAAAAGCACTATGCATAGTTCTATAAAAGGGACTTTCACTTTCTATTTATTTATTTCCATGAAATTTCATTAATTGTAATAAGTATTTATTAATTTTAAGATTAAAAAAACAGCAAATACATAGTTTAAAAATAAAATGAGGTTAACTTTTACAAAATAATTATTTAAAAGTAAACTAGATTTTCAGAGAACTAGAAACTGGCCAGGCTAGACAAATTGATGACAGCCTCAAAAGAATCATAATTCTGTTTACTTTACAATATTTATGAATGATATTATTACCTCCAGATTTTAAATATATAGACAACTATGTGAAGATATTAAGAGAAAAGAGAGAAATGATTTTTCTAACAAGGACCAATGCAAGAATGATTTCATCGACTACACTCAGGGATACATCAGCAGGCTCCATTATCATATTGACTAAGTATTCGTTAACTTACCTTCTAATGACAAAGCAAAATTGTTACTTTATTGAAATTCTTATTATAACAGATGACACCACTCTACCCAGTATTCTGCCCACCCATCAAATAATTATGAGAGAAATTACCTTAATCAAATTGACCTTGACAGTCATTACCTTTGAAATATTCCAGCAATTCAATGCGAGAATTAAAGATGATGCCTATGCCTTTTAAGTCATATCAATTTACAAATTATGTTGTTATAAGTAAATTACTGGATGTTAAAAATTTCCTTCAAGATTTGCTTTTATGTTCTTAC
>NW_006921611.1:10251613-10253109 GCF_000298275.1 Orycteropus afer afer
GAGGATGTGGAACAAGGGATATCATTGCTGATGTCAGATGGATCTTAGCTGAAAGCAAAGAATATCTCAATGAAGTTTACTTATGTTTTATTGACTATGAGAAAGCATTCGATTGTGTGGATCATAACAAATTGCGTATAACATTAAAAAGAATGGAAATTTCAGAACACTTGATTGTACTCATGAGGAACCTGTACACAGATCAGGAGGTTGTTGTTCAAACAGAACAAGGAGATACTGCATGGTTCAAAATCAAGGAGGGAGTGCATGAAAGTTGTATCCTTTCACCATACTTATTCAACTTGTATGCTGAGCAAATACTCCAAGAACTTAGATTATATGAACAAGAATGTGGCATCAGGATTGCAAGAAGATTCATTAACAACTTGTGATATACAGATGACACAACTTTGCTTGCTGAAAGTGAGGATGACTTGAAGCACTTACTGATGAAGATTAAAGACTACAGTCTGCAGTATGGCTTACATCTCAATATAAAGAAAACGAAACTCCTCACAATTGGTCCAATAAACAGCTTCACAATAAATGGAGAAAAGATGGAAGTTGTCAAGGACTTCATATTACTTGGTTCTGCAATCAACCCCAACGGAAGCATCAGTCAAGACATCAGACGACATATTGCATGGGCCAAATCTGCTGCAAAAGATCTCTTTTAAATGATGAAGAGCAAAGATGTCTCCTTGAAGACTAAGGTGTGTCTAATCCAAGTCATGTTATTTTCAATCACTTCTTATGCATGTGAGAGCTGGACAATGAATAAGGACGACAGAAGAAGAGTTGATGCTTTTGGGTTGGCATAGTGTTGGAGAAGGATGCTAAGAGTACCATGGTCTGGTAAAAGGACTAATAAAGCTGTCCTGGAGGAAGTGCAGCCAGAATGCTCCTTGGAAGTGAGAATGGCTAGACTTCATCTTACCTACTTTGGTCATGTTGTAAGAAGAAACCATTCCTTGGAGAAGGATATCATGCTTAGTAAAGTGGAGGGTCAATGAAGAAGGGGAAGGCCCTCAAAAAGATACATAGACAAAGTGGCTGCAATGATGGGCTCAGATAACAAGGATCATGAGACTAGCACAAGACCAGACAGTGTTTCATTCTGCTGTGCATAGGGTCACTATGAGTCAGAGATGACACAATGGCACATAAAAACAACAACATGTTCATCACAGCACTACTTACAATAGCAAAAATTGGAAAAAACTTATGTGCCCATCAGCAGAAGAATGAATAACCAAACTATGGTACATATACACAATGGAATATTATGCAACACTAAAGAATAAGGTAGAATCTGCAAAACACTACATAACATGGATGAACCTGGAGGACATTATGCTGAGTGAAATAAGTCAATCACAGAAGGACAAATATAGTATTAATTCATTATTGTGAAAAGTCAAGGAAAGATTTATATATGGAAGGAAATATTCTTTGTTGTTTATCAGGGGTTGGAGGGAAGAGAATGTAACACTGCA
>NW_006921611.1:10253231-10264239 GCF_000298275.1 Orycteropus afer afer
GTACATAAATTATATTTTGATAAAATATACTTTAAAAAAATAAATGACACTGGAGATCACATCATAGAATTTTGCAAGACACATGACTTATTAATTGCAAATACATTTCTTCAACAACATAAATGATGGGTATATATGTGGGCATCACCAGATGGAGTACACAGGAATCAGATTGACTACATCTGTGGCAAGACTCTATGGAATAGCTCAATATCTTCAGCCAAAACAAATCCAGGAGCTGACTGTGAAATGGACCATCAACTGATCATATGCAAATTCAAGTTTAAATTGAAGACAAATAAAACAATTCCACGAGACCCAAACTATGACCTTGATTATATCCTTTCTGAATTTAGAGACCATCTAAAGAATAAATTTCATGCATTGAACAATGACCAAAAGCCAGAGGAATTGTGGGATGACATGAAGAACATCATCCATGAAGAAAGCAAAAGGTCATTAAAAAGAAAGGAAAGGAATTAAAACCAAAACGGATGTCAGAAGAGACTCTGAAACTTGACCTTGAATGGAGAGTAGCTGAAGTAAATGGAAGAATTGACAAGATAAAAGAGATGAACAGATTTCAAAGAGCAGCTCAAGAAGAAAAAAGTCAATTATTATAATGAAAAGTGCCAAGACCTGGAGTTAGAAAATCAAAAAGGAAGAACATGCTCGGCATTCCTCAAGCTGAAAAACTGAAGAAAAAATTCAAGTTTTGAGTTGCAATATTGAAAGATTCGGTGGGCAAAGTATTGACTGATACAGGAAACATCAAAAGAAGATGTGGGGAATACAGAGTCAATGCACCACAAAGAATTGGTTGATGTTCAACCATTTCAGGAGGTGGCATATGATCAAGGACCAGTGGTACTGAAGGAGGAACTCAAAGCTGCACTGAAGGAATTGGTAAAGGACAAGGCTGCAGGAATTGATTGAATACCCATTGAAATGTTTCAACAAATGGATGCCTCACTGGAGGCACTCACTCATAAATACCAAGAAATTTGGGAGGCAGCTACCTGGCCAACTGACTGGAAGAGATCCATATTTGTATCCATTCCAATGAAAGTAATTTCCCACAGAATGTGGAAATTACTGAACAATATAATTAATATTACATGTAAGTAAAATATTTCTGAAGATAATTCAAAAACAGTTGCATTAGTACATTGACAGAACTTCCAGAAATGCAAGCTGGATTCAGAAGAGGATGTGGAATGAGGGATATCGTTGCTGATGTCAGATGGATTTTGGATGAAAGCAAAGAATACCAGAAAGATGTTTGCTTGTGTTTTATTGACTATGCAAAAACATTCATTTGTGTAGATCATAACAAATTATGGACAACATGGAGAAGAATGGGGATTCTATAATACTTTATTGTGCTCATGAGGAACTTGAACATAAACAGGAGGCTATCCCCTTGTTCAAATGGAACACAGGGATACTACATGGTTTAAAATCACAAAGAAAGTGTGTAAAGGTTGTAAACTTTCACCATACTTATTCAATCTGTATGCTAAGCAAATAATCAAGGAAGCTGGACTATATGAAGAAGAATATGGCATCAAGATTGGAGGAAGCCTCATTAACAACCTGTGATATGAAGATGACACAACTTCACTTAGTGAAAATGAAGATGACTTGAAGAAATTATGATGAATATTAAAGACTGTAGTCTGCAATATAGATTACATCTCAACATAAAGAAGATGAAAATCATCACAATTAGACCAATAATCAGCATCATGATAAATGGAGAAAATATTGAAGTTGTCAAAAATTTCATATTACTTCCTTCCACAATCAACACTCATGGAAGCAGCAGTCAAGAAATTCAATAATGTATTGCATTTGGCAAATTTGCTGCAAAAGACCTATTTAAAGTGAAGAGCATAAATATCTCTTTGAAAACTAAGATGTGCCTAACCCAGGCTATGGTATTTATTTTCAATTGCTTCATATACATGTGAAAGCTGGAAAATGAATAAGGAAGACTGAATAAGAGTTGATGTTTTTGAATTGTTGTGTTGGTGAAGAATGCTGAAGATACCATGGACTCCAGAAGAATGAACAAATCTGTCCTGGAGGAAGTGCCGATAGAATGCTCCTTGGAACTGTGAATGGCCAGACTTAGTCTCACTTTCTTTGGTTGTATTGTCAGACCATTCCCTGGAGAATGATATCATGCCTGGTGAAGTGGAGGGTCAGGGGAAAAGAGGAAGGCCCTCAACAAGATGGATTGACATAGTACCTGCAATGATGAGCTCAGGTATAGAAAGAATTGGGAGGCTGGCCCAAGACCATCAGCGTTTTGTTCTGTTGTATATAGTGTGGCTATGAGTTGGAGCTGATTTGACAGCACCTAACAACAACAACAATAGCTGAATACTTATATTATTAACATGCTCATGAAAGGGCGTTAGGATATTCACCACCCTAGAGATTGCTGTCTTATGAGTACTTGATTCTCTTTCTTGTTGAGGTCTTAGCTAGTGGCCTATGTAGAAATGAGGGGGGCCACAAAGAAGTACTTCAGAATACTTATTATTGCAGAATATAGGAATTGGATACTTCTTGCATGAAGTTCATATCCTTCTATTGAACTGGAAAATGGAACCATCTGGCAGATATTTCCTTTCATGTGAATGTCATTTTCTCTCCACTTCATATAGCATTTATTCTATGCCAAATAAAGTCATTGGTAATTAACTTCCTTTCTCTAAATCACTGAGTTTCTCTGCACTATTCCTTCAGGAATTAATTTTGAAAATGAATTTTCATCTAGCTTTTCCTACAAATAGACAGTAAACTCTTACAAGATGCCCACCAAGAGGCCTTAGCTGAAATAGCTATTGCCCATGTACCCAATGTTTGTAGCATCAAAGACATTCTGGATAACATGAAAGGAGGCACAGCATAGTAACTGTAGAGTACAACTCTAGAGTTGGACTGACTGGGTTCAAATCCCAGCTCTGACTCTTCTGATTACTTAATTACTTAATCCCAATGCCTCCATTTTCTCTCCTATCAATGGGAATGATATTAGGGTCTCTCTCACAAGTTTGTAGTGAGGATTAAATGACATTACACCCACTCCCCGCTTATCGACATGGTTAGGTTTCAAAGACCAAGTCATTATGTGAAAATTGGCATTATGCAAAAATGGTGGATGACCACATCAGTTCACCAAATGGAAGATGATTATACCATTGTATTTACAAATGACCTTAACCATCACAGTCAGCATTACTCTTGCCTTGTACCTCGGAGTTCATTATTGCCAGTATGTTGTTAATGCCCAAAATGTCAGATAGCAGATTGTTTACTATTGCTGTAAACGTGAAATGTTGGATAATAAGATAGTCACTGAATGAGGAGTTAAGTGTACAGGCTAAATGCTTAGAATAGTACCTGGCACATGGTTGTGGTAAGATTACATGAGGTTTTCTATTTTTGTCATTGAACTACAGATGTAGGGGTTGCAAACTCAGATACTTTCAGGAGCCAAATAGGTCATGTCAATGTGTGATATGGGCACTTTTGTGACTATGGCAGCTGGAGACTGGAGGCCATATCCTGAACAAACAAACATCTGTTCTTTAGCTCCAGCCCCTTGTTACTGAGATGGGAATGTGGACTTAAATGATTCAGTTATTTAAGAAAAGTTACATATTGGCTTTTTATTGTGATTTTTTAAAAAAATTGACAACCAATTTAAAAACCTTTAACACTGTACACACACCAGAAAAAATGTGGCTTACAGTTTATGAATCACAGTTTATAATCTCTGAACTAGGTAAGCTTACAATACATGTAAGAGGAATTCACGTGGCATAGTGGTTAAAGCACAAAAGATCAGTGGTACAAACTCACCAGCCACTCCTTAGGAGAAAGTTGAGACATTCTCTTTCCATAAAGATTTAAAACCTGGGAAACCCTATGGGGCTGTTCTACTCTGCCCTAGAGGGTCATTATGAGTCAGAATTGACTCAATAGCAGTAGTTGTGGTCGTTGTTTTTTTTTTTTTGCTGTTGTTTGTTTGTTTGTTTGATATCGTAGATGGAAGCCTGTAACTCTGATCTATAATTTCATATAATGATTTCCAAGTTCAGAGTCCCTAACTCTTGGAAAAACCTGCTTGATTCAGGACTATACCTAGATATTGAACAGAATGATTTGGTATGGAAATGAGAGAAGTGAACACCTGCTGTGGGCTCACATTATTCTTATACTTCACACAAATGTGGACTTACTATTTTCTCACAATGTGAAAGGTGGCTGTCATTCTCATTTCATAGATGAGAGAATTGAGACACAGAGGGATTAAGCATTTGTCCAAGTTTAGTCAGCATTAGCAGAGCAGCAATTCAAACTGAGAAACCATTTTCATTCTCCTGAAGTCCATATTTCTGGGGTCCATGGAGTTAGGATGACCCACGCAGTCTATTTACTCTTACGTGTCCTTTTGAATATAGAAAAAGTGGGTTTTCTAAAGTAATGTTTAAGTCAAACAGTAGACTAATGAAAACCGTTTTGCCTCAGGCTTTGGGATCTGTTGAAGAATTTTTTATGTACAGTCAGTTTTGAGAAAGGAACTCCAAGGTCTGAGTAAAAGCTGTGTTTTAGGGTGAATTATTATTATATAAAAACACTGTTTTGCTCCCATTTCCCCGGCAATGTTGACTGGGTGGGATGTAAGAGTCTCTGTAAGTTTCCTCATCTTCAGAATATTTTTGACTCTCTAGTAGAAATGTTAGCCTGATTTGCAAATCAAATATCAGTGTTCGTCACTGGCATTATATAATTTTTATTTTAACAAAACCCAGACCTCTCTGACATCGAAGCCCATATTCTTTATCTTTTTTTTTTCTTTTTAAAACTCAATTGTCAATTAAGTCAAATAATTGAAAGTAACTTAACCACTGAAAATCTAGTAGATAATTTCAAAGTCTCAGTGGCTTAACTCATTAGAAAATTCTCATTCATGTTAAACCTAAAAGTATGTATCTAATCAGTGGACAGCTTTTCACTATTCATTCAGGAATCTGTTCTTTCTCTCTTCTAGCTCTGTCATTTTTTACATGTGGTTTCCAAAGACATAAACTTGGAGAAAGAGCATGGAGTATATCATATAAGAAATTTTTATGGGCTAGTATTGGAGCTCTGGTAGTGTAGTGTCTAAAGCACTTGACTGCTAACCAGAAGGCTGAAGGTTCAAACCCACCAGCCACTCCTCAGAAGGAAGGCTGGGCAATCTACCTCTGTCATGATACTGCCTCGGAAACCCAAAGAAGGGTCGCTATGAGTCAGGTCTGACTCGACGACACATAACAACAACAGGATTGGAAGTGGTGCATATCACTTCCACTCACATTCTCTTGTCCAGAATTCAGGTACATAATCACACCTAAAGGCAAGGAAGAAGGCTGGAAAATGTAATCCAATTATGGCTGATAAAGGAAAGAAAGCAAGTGTCAAAAATATCTAAAAAGATTATGCCTCAGAAGTTTAGCGGTCAATATTTTTTTATTTGTTGTTTATGATATTTTTAAAATTTATTTTTTTGTTGAGAATATATATAGCAAAACATGCATCAATTCAATTGTTGCTATTTACACAATTCGGTGAGATTGATTATATTCTTCAAATTGTACAACCATTCTCACATTCTTTCTGAGTTGTTCCTCACTCATTAACATAAACTCATTCCCCCTGATTTTTTAATCTAATCTTTCAAGTTGTAGTTGTCAATTTTATTCCCTATAGATAGTTCTTAAAATGGAATAATGCTCAAGGCAGACCTTTTTTACTAGTTAAGCTAAACTATTGTTTGCCTTTAAAATTACTTTGTTTAAGGTTTAAAGTTTATCTCAGGGAAATAGTTTCAGGGATTCATCCATCCTCCATGGCTCCAGAGTTTGGAGTCCAAGAGAATTTGAATTCTGTTCTGCATTTTCTCCCTTTTGATCAGGATTCTTCTATGGAATCTTTGGTCAAAATGTTCAGTAATTGTAGCCAGGCATTACACAGTTCTTCTGGTCTCATGGCAAAGGATGCAGTTCTTCATCATAGCTATTAGCTACACATTCCATATCCTCTTCCCATCCCTGCCTCTCCTTCTTCCTCTGTTGCTCCAGGTGAATAGAAACCAATTGCTCTGCCTTGCATGGCACCTGCAAGCTTTGAAGACCCTACACAATATACAATGAACTAGGAGGTAGAACAGAGTACTAAACATGTCATTAGGCCAATTAACTGAGATGTCTCATGAAAGCATGACTCTAAACTCCCAAATTAAGGAATTATATCTCATGAAGTGTTGAGTTGTACATATGCTGCCTCAGCAGCTACTCATTTTTTTAGTCTTTGTTGCAAATGTATCTATCATGTAACTTTTGCCAATTTAACTTTTTATAGGTGTACAACTTATTGACAACAATTCCAATAATTGTCTTTGCAACCCTACCTTTAATCAGTGTAATTTTTCCATCACCATTATACCCCCTTTTCTCTCTCTGTTCCACCCCTCAAACCCAAAACCAAATTCAATGCCATTGAGTTGATTCCAACTCATAGCAACCTCTATTGGATTTCTAAAGCTGTAAATCCTTATGGAAGTAGACAGCCTCATCTTTCTTCCACAGGGAAGCTGGTGGGTTTGAACCCCTGACTTTTTGGTAAATAGCGAAATGCCTTACCCACTATACCACCAAAGCTCCTTATTCCACTCTTGGTAACCACTAATAAACTTGGGTCTCCATACATTTGATATTTCTTTTCTTTTTATATAAGACCTGCCAATATTGTTTTAGCCACATAGATACTGGCGCATTCTTTCTTGGGGGTTGTTAGTGACTGAATTATGTCCCCCCAAAATATGAATTAACTTGGCTAGTTCATGATCCTCAGTATTATGTAATTATCTTTCACTTTCTTATCCTATGCATGTATTGTAAATCCGAAGGAGCTCTGATGGTTAAGGTATTTGGCTACTAACCAAAAAGATGAGTAGTTCAAACCCACCAGCCATTCCATGGAAGAAAGATGAGGCAGTCTACTTTCACAGAAATTTACAGACTTGGAAACCCAATGGGAATTGCTATGAGTTGGAACTGACATAATGGCAGTAAGATTTTTTTTATTGTTTATTGTAAATCTTAATATCTATAATATTAAGGAGAGCTCTGTGGTGTAGTGTCTAAGGTATTTGACTGCTAACCAGAAGGCTGGCAGTTCAAACCCACCAGCCACTCCTCGGAAGGAAGATTGGGCAATCTACTTCCGTAGTGATGTTGTTGTTATGTGCTGTCGGGTCTGACTCGACTCATAGCAACTCCTCCTTCGGTTTCTGAGGCAATATCACTATGGAAGTAGATTGCCCAGCCTTCCTTCTGAGGAGTGGCTGGTTATACTGTCTTAGAAATCCAAGGAGATGTCACTGAGTCGGATCTGACTCAATGGCAATAAGTTTGATTTTTGTTCTTTAAAATGTTAATGAGGTAAGATTAGAGGCAGTTAGTTATATTAATGGTGCAAGATACAACCTACAGGATTAGGGTGTACCTTGATCAATCTCTTTTGAGATATAAAGGACATTAAACAAGAGAGTAGAGAAAGAGGGAGCTGACTATCACCAAGAAAGAAGAACAGAGAGCAAAATGTATCCTTTGGCACCGGAGTTCCTGTACTGAGAACCTCTTAAATCCAGAGGAAGATTGATGTCAAGACACATGGAGATCCCCGAGGAATGATGAGCCCATAGAGGTTGAAAGGAGACAAAGACTTCCCCCAGAGCTGACAGAGAGAGAAAGACTTCCCCCAGAGCTGGTGCCCAGAATTTCTAGACTGTAAGAGAATAAATTTCTGTTTGTTCATGTCATTCACTTGTAGTATTTCTATTATAGTAACACTAGAACTAAGACAGGGGACTTTGAAATTAGACAATAGGATTGTCTAAGTATTTTAGTGCTGCTGTAACAGAAATACCACAAGTGGATGGTTTTAAAATAGAGAATGTATTTTTCACAGTTTAGGATGCTGCAAGTCCAAGGACACTGGCTCTAGGAGAAGGCTTCTTCTGTTTTCTATAAGGGAAAACTTTTGTCTCAGCTTCTCTAGAATTTTTCTCAGTGCTCCTTGGAGATCTCTACATGACATCTATCTTTCCCTCATTTTGCTCACTTCTCTATGCCTAATCTCCTTCTACTCTCTGAAGTGAGTACAACAGATAATAAGTCTGAGAAGCTGGACTATATGAAGAATACAGCATTGAGATTAGAGGAAGACTCATTAATAACCTGAGACATGCAGATGGCATAACTTTCCTTGCTGTAAGTGAAGATGACTTGAAGCACTTACTGACGAAGAATAATGACTAAAGTCTGAAGTATGGATTATACCTCCACATAAAGAGAAGAAAAAAATCCTCACAAATGGACCAATAAGTGAAATCAGGATAAATGGAGTAAAGACTGAAGTTGTCAAAGATTTCAAATTAATTGGATCTACAGTCAACACCCATGGAAACAGCAGTCAAGAAATCAGACATCCTACTGTACTGGAAAAATCTGCTACAAAAGACCTCTTCAAAGTGTTGAGAAGCAAAGATGCCACTTTAGGGACTAAGGTGCACCAAACCCAAACTATGTTATTTTCAATCACCTCATATGCATGTGAAAGCTGAACAGTGAATAAGGAAGACTAAAGAAAGAGTTGATGCTTTTGCGTTTCAGTGTTGGCAAAGAATATTGAAAGTACCATGGACTGCCAGAAGAATGAACAAATCTGTCCTGGAAGAAATGCAGTAGGAATGCTCCTGAGAAACAAGAATGGCCAGACTTTGTCTTATTTGCTTTGGTCATGTTGTCAGAAGGGCCCATTCCCTGGAAAAGGATATCATGATTGGTAAAGTGGAGGATCAGCAAAAGAGGGGAAGAACATCAATGAGATGGATTGATACACTGGCTGCAATGATGGGCTCAAGCATAGCAAGGATTGTGAGGATGGCACAGGACTGGGAAGTATTTCATTATGTTGTACATAGGGTCTCTATGAGTTGGAGCTGACTCAATGGCACCAAACAACAGTAACAACAAAGTGAGTAAGTTTAAGATATAACTTATACTGATAAGGCCTCATAAATCTAACAAAGAAAACATGATTGCCAAATAGGATTGCAGCCACAAGTGTAAGGCTTAGGATTCCACCACATATATTTTGGGGATACAATTCAAGCCATAATAAGAATTTTCAGCCTGTTTTGTTCATGAATTGGTAATGAAGTCCCATAAATAGGTATTTCCTCAAGAACTTATTTGGCTTCTTCTGCGTTAGCATCTTACAGAGGCCATTTCTTTCTGATACTATACAAACCTAAAAGAAGTTAAAATGTGGACATTCCTTTAAGCCCATAATTCATCATCAACAATAGTATTATATAGTAACTCCCACTTTTAAATTGATTTTTATGCTCTCCATTAATGGCTAAGACACTTGCCTGCTAACCAGACGGCTGGCGGTTCAAACCCACCAGCCACTCCTCGGAAGGAAGGTTGGGCAATCCTACTTCCGTAGTGATACTGCCTCGGAAACCCAAGGAGGGGTTGCTATGAGTCAGGTCTGACTTGATGGCACCTAACAACAACAACAACAAAGAGAAATGGTGAATAATTTCATGGCTCAAGAACAGCAGATAGATGAGTTCAGCAAAAAAATGTCTTGTATCACTGGGGGGGTGAACAAAATATGTTACCTTCAAATTATAGGGTATTTGCTTTTCATCTTTGTAATTGCATAATTTAGTATCACTAAAGGTCATTAGCATATTCTTCTTAGATGAACATTTTAGCTTTTGTCCTGGACCAAGAGTATGTCTTCTTGTTACTGTTGTTTCTTGTCACCTTATGCTGTTTTACAGCTATAGGTATCAGAACTTTGGAAGTTTAAATATTTTGCTTTAAGATATAAATAAATTTCTGACTCTCATTTGTAAGGAAGAGGTTCCAAGATACCTAATTTTACCCTCCCTGGAGAATTTTCTTTCTTTTTAAACTCTGAAGAAGAATAACACTTTAGCTTTTGTTGATTGGAAAGGTTAGTAAATGCTCTGGGATTGGCTTCCTCACACAATGTCTTTTTTTTTTAATGCATGGAACATCCCTCTAGGACATTGTATGTGCTAAGCACAGCTGCCTCTGCATTAGCCACAGTAGAAAAGGAGGGGTTGGATGGCTTCTTATGTAACCGCTCTCCTGGGGCCAATGTACAAAGAGGAAACTGATAACATGATGCAGTGCTATCTCTTGTCTCTAGAAACAAACCCCTATCCACACTGCAGGGACATCCACTTCATAGCTTGGTGTTCCTTGACCTCCAAGCACTCTGGTGAAGATTTTTTAAAAGGAAATTTAATTAAGAGAAAGGAAACACAAATAATATGGTTTGTTCAGCAATAGGAAGCAGAGAAATGGAAAGTTCTGCCATCCCTGAGAATTTCCTGAGGTACTATTCTCCATACCATGTGCAATCACTGGATAGAGGTTATACTTCCATTCTGAATCCACAGAGGTCTGTGGCACCATCATTCTATTATGTCTTCTACCCCAAAGCCAGGTAACCCTCCCTTTCCTGAACACCTCAGATAATATCAGATAAAGCTTAAGAAACATCTTTCTCTGTTGCTACACTCCCCCTAAGAAGGTGTATACCTTGTACATGAGCACAATGCCCCCTGGCAATGTGGTAATATAGCTGAGAGAACCCAGCAAAAGAATCTTCATATCCCCTTCCAGAGCAGTGATGTCTACTTTACAACCATGTACTTCTAGTGACTACATCTTCACTGACTCTTAATTACTGCTAGACTATCTGTGTTGTTTTATTTAACACTTACTATGTGGAAGACTAGGTAATCTACTTTCATAAAGATTCACCACCTCAGAATCCCAAGGGAGGTCTGTATGAGTCAGAATCAAGTTGATGGCAGTGAGTTTGAGGTTTTTTTTTT
>NW_006921611.1:10264339-10269607 GCF_000298275.1 Orycteropus afer afer
AACGTTCCAAGAATAAAACATTTAATGGAAGGGAAAGTTGGAAGAATATCATATATTCAGGCTTAACTTTTTTCACCTTTCTAATGAATGAATTTGTTCATTTGTCGTAAAACAAAAACAAAAACAAAAAAACCTCTGCCATTGAGTTGATTCCAACCCTTAGATACCCACATTGGGTTTCCACGGCAATAAATCTTAACTGAAGCAGACTGCCTTATCTTTGTTTTGTGAAGCAGCTGGTGGGTTCGAACCACCAATATTTTGGTTAGCAACCAAACACCTTACCCACTTCGCCACCAGAATTCCTTTCATTTGTCATAGGAATTTTTTTCCCTTTTTTTTCATTGGAAAGACAATGAAGTGGGAAGAGAGTGAGAGATTGTGGGAATGTTGTAATTCAAAAAACACGTAAAGCTTTGACAAATTGTGCTACCTTTAACTCGGATATCAAATTGCTGCCTTCCTCATGTTAATGGACAGCATTATGGACATAAACTTACACCAATATTTGGTAAGCCATTGGTTTCTGCTCTCTCCATTACTGAGTCAATTGATTGCATGGGTTTTTTGTTTCTTTCTTTCTTTCTTAATTACCCTGAAATCCTGATGATAGCCATTACATGGAGTGGGGTGTCCTTGTGAATAAAGAAACAAATGAAAAAAGTTAAGCCTGAATATATGATATTCTTCCAACTTTCCCTTCCATTAAATGTTTTATTCTTGGAACCTTCATTCTAATGCTCTTATCTTTTTTTTTTTTTTTTTGTAAGCTCTGTGGTCTTATAATAGGCAGAGCCAGCTCACAAATACTAGAAAATTCTTCAAATTATTCCAGGTGCTGCTTCCAAGATCCTATTACTTAGATATATTTATTTCCTTCCCAATGCCCAGCACCAATATGATGTAAATATCAAATTATATAAAACATACATATATAAAATGATGACAAATAAATTATTTTAACTCCTCTACTATAAATATTTAGAAATAAAAAGGAATTTAGATGAAGAAAGACAATGTTCTGGTGGCATAGTACCTAACACATTTGACTGCTAACCAGAAGGCTGGCGGTTCAAACCCACCAGCCACTCCTCGGAAGGAAGGTTGGTAAATCTACTTCCACAGTGATACCACCTCAGAAACCCAAGGAGGGGTTGTTATGACTCAGATCCGACTTGATGGCAGTTTTTTTTTTTTTGAAGGCAATGTTAGATGCAGTCAAGTTGGTTCCAACTCATAGTGAACTTACATACAATGGAATAACACACTGACAAGTCTTGAACCACAACTGTTACTATGTTTAAGCCCATTGTTGCAGCCACTGTGTCATTTGATCTCAATAGATATATTCCTCCTTTTTGCTGCTTCTCTACTTTCCAAGCAGGATATACTTCTCCAGGGTCTGGTTCTTCCTGACAAGAAGTTTCAACATCCTTGCTTCCAAGGAGCATTCTCCATGTATTTCTTCCAATACAGATTTGCTAATTCTTCTGACAGTCGGTGGTATGTTCAATATTCTGCTCCAACACTATGAAAGGAAACAACAATTAAAAAAAAAAAAATAATAATAACCTCACTGCCGTCGAGTTAGATCTGACTCATAGTGACCTCTCTTTGGGTTTCCAGGGCAGTATCACTACAGAAGTAGATTGCCCAACCTTCCTTCTGAGGAATGGCTAGTGGTTCTGTTTAGCAGTCAAATGCCTTAGGCACTACGCCACCAGAGCCCCTAGAACAAAGGGAAGTGAAATGCAGGCCAGATTGAAGGATTCGACTCAAGGGAAAATAACAACAACAACAACAATGGGCACAATATTGAACAATACAGAAACCATCAAAAAAAGATAAAAGGAATACACTGAGTCACTGTACTAAAAAGAATTTGCTGACACAACCAATCAAGAAGTGATAATATTGAAGGAAGAAGTCCAAATTGCACTGAAAGCATTGGTCAAAAACTAGGAAGTAGAACAAAGTATATCATTGCTGATGTCAGATGGATCTTGGCTCAAAGCAGAGACTAACAGAGAGATATTTACCTGTGTTTCATTGATTGCACAAAGGCATTCGACTGTGTGGCTCATAAAAAATTATGGATAACATTGTAAAGAACAGGATTTACAGAGTATTTTATTGTGCTCATGAGGAAGCTGTGGATAGAGCAAGAGGTAGTCATTTGAACAGAACAATGGGATACTGTGTGGTTTAAAATCATGTAGGGTGTGCATCAAGGTTGTATCCTTTCACCATACTTACTCAATCTGTATGCTGAGCAAATAATCTGAGTAGCTGGACTATTTGAAGAAGAATGCGATATCAGGATTAGAGGTAGAGTTATTAATAGCTAGCAATATGTCAATGGCACAACCTTACTTGCTGAAAGTTAGGAAGATTTGAAGAACTTCCTGATGTATAGCAAAGGCTACAGCCCTCAACATGGACTACACCTCAACATAAAGAAAACAAAAATTCTCACAAATGGACCAATAAGCAACATCGTGATAAATGGAGAAAAGATTGAAGTTGTTAAGGATTTAATTTTATTTGGATCCAAAATCACTGTACATGGAAGCAACAGTAAGTCAAGAAATCAACAAAGTACTGTATTAGGCAAATCTGTTGCAAAAGACATCTTGAAACTTTTAAAAAAAACAAAGATGTCACTTTGAGGAATAAAGTGCATTTGACCTAATCCGCTTTATTCTCAATTTTCTCTTACATATGTGAAAGCTCACAATAAATGCAGAAGACCAAAGAAGAACTGATACCTTTGAAATAAGGTGTCAGCAAAGATTATTGAGTACACCATATACTGCCAGAAGAATGGCCCTATCTGTCTTGGAGGAAGTATAGCCAGAAAGTTTCCTATAAGTGAGGATGGCAAGACTTCATGTTATGTATTTTAGACATTATCAGGAGGGACCACAAGTCCTTCGAGAAAGACACCATGCTTAGCAACATAGTAGGTCAACAAAAAAGAGGAAGACCCTCCACAAAACATGTTGCCCCAGTGGACTCAAAAATAGCAATAATTATTATGATGACACAGGACCAGTCAGTGTTTCATGATGTTGTACATAGGCTCATGAGGAGTCAAAAGTGACTCAGTGACACCTAACAACAACACTGATGATGCTGAGCATCTTTTTCAGGTACATTTTGACCCTTTGTGTGTATTCTTTAGGGAAATGTCTTTTCAGATCAGTTGCCAAATTTTTAAATGGGTTATTTGTGTTTTTATTGGTTATTTACATATTCTAGATACAAGTCCCTTATCAAATATATAAGTTCCCCCATTCTTCCATTCTATATGTTGCACTTTTTCACTTTTGATGACATGCTTTGAAACAGAAGTGTTTAATTTTGATGAAATCTGATTTCTTATTTTTCTTTTGTCACATATGCTTTTGCATCATGGTCAAGAAGGATTTGTCTAACCTCAAAGCTTGAAGTCATATGCCTTATTTGTTTGCAAGAGTATTATATAAGTTTTAGCTCTTACATATATGTCTATGATCCATTTCATGTTATCTTTAACTTAACTTCATTCTTTTGCATCTGTATAGCTACATGTTTCAAAGCCATTTGTTTAAAAAACTATTTTTTTCCACATTGACTGGTTTTCACACATTTGTCAAATATCAGTTGATTATATACATATGGGTTTATTTCTTGACTTTCCATTCTATTCCATTACTGTATATGTTTATTCTGTGATAATACCACATTGCTTTGATAACTGTAGCTTTGTAGAAAGCTTTGAAATTGGGAAATTAAAGTTTCTGATTTTCTTATTCTTTTCAATATTGTTTTAACTATTTAATTCTTCTATATAAATTTGAAGATGGGTTTTTCCATACCTTCAAAAAAGACTATTGGAATTTTGATAGTGATTGCTTTGGATCTATAGGTCACTTTTGGTAATATTGCTATCTTAAGAGTATTAAACTTCAAATCCATAAAAATGAAATGTTTTCCCATTTATTTGTTGTTAGGTGAAGTCGAGTAGACTCTGACTCAAAGAATCCCTGTATACAACAGAATGAAACATTGCTCGGTCCTGTGTCATCCTCAAGACCTTTGTTATGCTTGAGCTCATTGTTTAGCCACTGTATCAATCCATCTAGTTGAAGATCTTCTCTTTTTTAATTTTTGCTGACCCTTTATTTTACCAAGCATGATATCTTTCTTCAGGTAATGGTCCCTTTTGACAACATGATGCAAGTATGTGAGACCAAGTCTGTCCATTTTTTCTTCTAAGCAGGATTCCTTGTATTTCCTCCTACACAGATTTGTTCACTCTTCTAGCAGCCCATGGTACATTCAACATTCTTCAGCATCACAACTCAAATACATCAGTTCTTCTGTGGTCCTCTTTATTCATTATCCAGCTCTCACATTCATATGAGGATATTGAAAATACCATAGCTTGGGTCAATTATACCTTAGTCTTCAAAATGACATCTTTGTTCTTCAATATTTTAAAGAGATTTTTTGCAGCAGATTTTTCCAGGGCAATACATGGTCTGATTTCTTGGCTGTGGTTTCCACAAGTGTTGATCATGGATCCAAGTAAAATGAAATCCCTGATAACGTCAGTCTTCTCTCCATTTATCATCATGTTGCTTGTTGGTCCAGGTGTGAGGATTTTCCTTTCTTTATGCTGAGGTTCAATCCCTAGTGAACACTGTGGTCTTTGATCTTCATCAGTAAGTGCTTCAAGTCACCTTCACTTTCAGCAAGCGAGGTGGTGCCATCTGCATATGGCAGATTGTTAATGAGTCTTCCTTCAATCCTGATGCCACATTTTTCTTCATATAATCTAGCTTCTCAAATTATTTGCTCAGCATACACATTGAATAAGTATGATGAAAGTGTCCTACCCTGACTCACACCTTTTCTGATTTAACTCATGCAGTATTCCCTTATTCTGCTCAATGACACCCTTGTTTTATGTACAGGTAACCATCTCTCTGGTATTATTTGCTTTCAAAGAAGATCCATCTTGCATCAGAAATGATATCCCTTGTTCCATGCCTTCTTCTGATTTCAGCTCTAATTTCTGGAAGTTCTCCTCAATGTACTGCTTCAACTGTTTTTTGAATTATCTTCATCAAAATTTTACTTGTGTGGGACATTGATGATTATGTTAGGCTTGGTTCTCTAGAGAAACAAAACCAGTAAATCTTATATATATATATATAGAGAGAGAGAGAGAGAGAGAGAGAGAGAGAGAAATTTATCTTAGGAAAATGGCTCACACACTCA
>NW_006921611.1:10270607-10272519 GCF_000298275.1 Orycteropus afer afer
TATCAGAATTGGGTTACTATAATTTTCCTTTGACTTTATTCACAGGGCATAGTAGTACTAAGGGACATCCCAAAGAATCTCCTGTATTCCAGACATATTCTTCTTTACCTCCATTATGTAATGTCAATCCAATTTCCCCTTGATAATCAGGATCTATCACACCAGATAGTATGGTAACACCCCTCTTAGTTGATCCAGAGGAATGAGGAAGCCAAAATGGCCAGGTGGCACTCTTAATTTCCAGTTCAATGAAATCAGTATTGTGTCTCCAGGTGGGAGTGTTCCTCCCTTTTGGATTAAGATCTCAAGACTCATAGAGCATAGGGTAGCAGAGACAGGAAGCAAAAATTTTTGAGTGGGTCACTAGGGGTAATAGTGAGTGGTTCCACATCCGTTTCCACCTCTTGATTCCTGGACCCATGAATCCTGGCTATTGGAGAAACAGCACCGTATATCAGATGCTGGTTTAGAACATATACAGCCTCCTGGAGAATATTGTCCCAACCCTTCAAGGTATTGCCACCTAGCTGGCACCATAAACATGTTTTCAATAGGCCATTCCATCATTCTATCAAGCCAGCTGCTTCGGGATGATGGGGAAAATGGTAAGGCCAGTGAATTCCATGAGCATAGGCCCATTGCCACATTTCATTTGCTTGGAAGTGAGTCCTTTGATCTGAAGCAATGCTGTATGGGATAACACGATGGTGGATAAGGCAATCTGTAATTCCACAGATGGTAGTTTTGGCAGAAGCATTGCATGCAGGGAAGGTGAATTCATATCCAGAATAAATATGTATTCTAGTAAGAAAAAAATGTTGTCCTTTCCATGATGGAAGTGGTCCAATGTAATCAACCTGCCACCAGGTTGCTGGCTGATCAACATGAGGAATGGTTCCATATTGTGGACTCAGTGTTGGTGTCTGCTGCTGGCAGATTGGGCACTCAGCAGTGGTGGTAGCCAAATCAGCCTTGGTAAATGGGAGTCCATGTTGCTGAACACATGCATAACCTCCATCCCTTCCAACATGGCCACTTTGTTCATGACCCCACTGAACAATGACAGGAGTAGCTGGGGAAAAAAAGATGGCTGGTTTCCACTGAACATGTCATTCTATCCACCTGATTGTTAAAGTCCTCCTCTGCCGAGGTCACCTTTTGGTGGGCATTCACATGAAACACAAATATCTTTACTCTTTTGGCCCAGTCAGACAGATCTATCCACATACCTCTTCCACATACCTCTTTGTCAAGAATTTTCCAATCATGCTCCTTCCAAGTCCCAGACCATCCAGCCAAGCCATTAGCCACAGACCATGGATCCTCATACAATCGTACATCTGGCCATTTCTTGTTCCATACAAAGTGAACAGCCATATGCATGGCTCAAAGTTCTGTCCATTGGAAGGAATTCCCTTCATCACTGTCCTTCAAGGAAATCCCAGAAAGGGGCTGAAGTGCTACTGCTGTCCACTTTCAACAGGTGCTGGCATATCATGCAGAACCGTCTATAAATCAGGCACAAGTTTCCTCTTTCTCAGTCAACTGATCATAAGGAACTCCACATGAGGCCATAGGTGCACACTGGGAGAGGGAACGTAATGTGACTGGAGTGGAGACCATAGACGTTTGGACCACTTCCTCATACAACTTACTTGTGCCTTCAGGTCCTGCTCGAGCCTGATCTCTGATATATCACTCCCATTTAATGATGGAGTGCTGCTGTGCACATCCCACTTTATGACTCTGTGGGTCAGACAACACCCAGTTCATGATGGGCAGCTCAAGCCTCATGGTAACTTCATGGACCATGGTTAGGCATTCAGTCTCTATTAAACCCCAGTAATAAGCCAAAAGCTGTTTCTCAAAAGGAGAGTAGTTATCTGCAGAGGATGACAGGGCTTTGCTCCCA
>NW_006921611.1:10273809-10275126 GCF_000298275.1 Orycteropus afer afer
ATTATTTTCTTTTCCCCAATGATCAGTCACTCTCATAAAAGGCTTCAGATCCCTTTGGGGAAGGCTGGGAGAAAGATTGGCATTGTAAATTTTTGGCAATGTAGTGGGGTCCTTCATCAAAGGGACCCGGCCTCCTCTTCATTCAAGGGGTTGTGGGTCTGTAAACTGACTCAAGTCTTGGAATTGATTGAGAGGTCATGACTCTGTATTCTGGCAATTCAATCTAGGCTGCTGTTCACATGACTTAGAATTCTTCTGTCTGTACAGATCAAGTAAATATTTAGTAGGTTTGCCATCTATTTCACTACCAGGAACACCATGACTAAATAGCCAATACCATAATTTCACATGAGTCAGACTATTCTGATTACTGTTCCAACTCTGCTCTCCATTATGGTAACCACCCTACCTTGCCTTTGTCGATTAACTGATGCCACTTAGACCCTACTACCACAGGGTCCAATCAGCTACATCATAGTTAAGTGTCTTAGTTCAATTAGGGCCATTCCTGCTGTCAAATCCAGCTTACATAAAATAACAATCACAGCAGTCTTCAAGGATTCTGGAGTTCCTTCACAAATTTATTCCTCACCGTACTTGTGAAAGGCGTGTCTTCTGGACTCTCCATTTTTGGTTCTAAGGGTCTAATCCGATAAATGCATTGTAATAGGCCAATTTCCCTAAGCCTTTGTATAACTTCTTCTACATTGTAACAAGGCAGGTGGTACTTCAACTTGATTTAAGGTAGGCCACCACATAATCCATGCTTCAGTAAGCCAGCCAAATAAACTATTAGGTCCTTTCCTAACCTCTCAAGCTGAAACACTGAATGAAGAATCCATAATTAGTGGGCCTAAATCAATAAACTCAGAATGATCCAATGTTACATTCCTTGCACCATTATCCCACACCCTCAGTACATATTCCCATACATATTCTCCAGGTTTCTATCTGTACATTTTAGAAAAATCAAGTAGGTCTTTTCAGGTGTAGCATACCACCTCTTCAGTCACACTTTCAATTTCACCTTTTGGGGCTCTCTTGTACTTAACGTTAGTTATAGGTCTAGCAGCAACAATGGGAGGTTGGAAAATTTCCTGAGACCATTCAGCAGTGTCTTCCATGGCCTCAGCCTGAGGCCATGACCTAGCAGAAACTGTTGGGTTAATCCCACCAAACTGAGGTGGAGTGGGTAATGGTTTTATAGTAATCCTTTCAGATGGGAAGGGATTCAACAGAATTCACAGGCTCTATATCCTGATCTTCCTGACTATCTGCCCATATGTCCCCATTCTAGGTTTCAGGATCCCATTTTTT
>NW_006921611.1:10281532-10337467 GCF_000298275.1 Orycteropus afer afer
AACAACAACATACTTTGAAGAAGCACTTCTTCCCTAGTTGTATCTTGAGTGCTTTTCAACCTAAGGGGCTTATCTTCCAACACTATATTAGACAGTGTCTCACTGTTATTCATATTTTATGGCCATATGTTTTTCCAGAAGTGGATGGATGACATTGTCCTTTTTCCTACCCTGTTTTAGTCAGCCCTGGTGACCCTGTTGGTATTTGAAATTTTAATGGCATAACTTCTAGCATCACAGCAACATGAAAGCCACCACATTATGACAAACTGACAGACTAGTGGTTGTCCCATTTATTCAATGCTCCTTTAAATTCTGCCAGCAACATTTTGTACTTTTCAATGTACCAGTCTTTCATCTCTTTGTTAAATTTATTTCTTGATAGTTTATTTTGAATCCTATCGTAAATGCCCACTAGCCACTCCTCAGAAGGAAGATTGGGCAATCTACTTCCATAGTGATCCTGCCTCAGAAACCTAAGGAAGTGTCACTATGACTCAGGTCTGACTCAACAGTGCATAACAACAACAAGAACAACATTGTAAATGCAAGTGTTCTCTAAATTTTATTTTTGGATTGTTCATTGCTACTGCCTAGAAATATGTGTTTTTTGTAAATTGGTTTTGTATACTGTAACATTGCTGAACTCATTTATTGGTTCAGATAAGCATTTAGTGGATTCCTTAGGATTTTCTATGTACAGTGTTACATTATCTGCAAATAGAGATAGTTTTACTTGTTCATTTTCATTCTCATTCCTTTTATGTCATTTTCTTATTTAATTAGCCTGACTAAACCCTCCAGTACAATTTTGAATAGACGTGGTTAGAGCATACATCCTTGTCTTGATTTTGACCTTAGAAGGCAAATTTTCAGTCTTTTACCTTTAAGTATAGTGTTATCTGTGAGTATGTTATACATACCCTGTATTATGTTGAGTAAATTTCCTTCTACTCCTAATTTATGGAGAGCTTTTATCATAAAGTGTTGTTGGATTTTGTCAAATGCTTTTTCTGCTCTATTGACATAATCATTTGGTTTTTGTTCTTTATTCTATTGTTATGGTGTATTACATTAACTGATTTTTTTATTATTGGCATAAATCTCACTTGGTCATGCTGTATAATCCTTTTTATATGTTTCATAATTCTGTTTTTGAATCTTCTGTTGAGAATCTTTATGTCTATATTTATAATGGATATTCATCAGTAATTTTCTTATAATTTTTTTTGTCTAGTTTTGGAGGATTTTTTAAAAAGGAAACTAGTTTGCTCTCTTGTTTAGAACTTCTGGTGTCTTCCAACTTCTCAGAGAATGAAGGCCATAATCTTTAATATGATCTGCAAAGCTCTGCACAGTCATGTCCCTATTATATCTTACTTTCTCAGCTTCCTTTCCTTTCATATTTTCAAATGTTCCCACATTTCAATATGCCTAGCATGAAATAGATGTTCAATTAACTATTTGTTAAGTGAGAAATAGCTATAATTATGACTTATTATGAGCTCTTATGGGAGCTCTGGTAGCATACTCCCTAAGGCACTTGACTGCTAACCAGGAGGCTGGTGGTCCAAACCCACCAGCCACCCCTCCAAAGGAAGGTTGGACAATCTATTTCCATAGTGATACTGCCTCAGAAACCCAAGGAGAGATCACTATGAGTCAGGTCCAACTCGATGGTACATAACAACAACAACATGAGCTCCTATAATTACAGGTGTTTATAATATTTGTCAGGAAGTGTTCTAAATGCTTTACCTATATTAGTGCACTTAATCCATACAAATACCTTCTCTGGTAGATATCATTATTCTTACTTTACCTGTGAATGAACTGAAACTTGGAGTAATTAAGCAACTTATATATGATGTCAGAGCTAGTAAAAGAACTGTTGTTGTTGTTACGTGCCGTTGAGTCGGCCCCGACTCATAGCGACCCCTCCTTGGGTTTCCAAGGCAGTATCACTACAGAAGTAGGATTGCCCAACCTTCCTTCCAAGGAGTGGCTGGTGGGTTTGAACCACCAGCCTTCTGGTTAGCAGTCAAGTGCTTTAGCCACTATGCTATGCTACCAGAGCTCCTGACTAGCAAGGACTAAAACTTAGACATTCTCTAGAGGTTTTGCTCTCAACCAGAACACTATACCTACTTCTTAGTACAAGAGCCTAACAAACATCTGGTAAAAGCAAGTCACACACAAGAATTCACAGACGTGATCTCTGCTCATGAACAATATGAAAGGAATTTGACTAAAAACAAATATGCACATACATACTGTTCTGGTTACCTAGTACTGCTCTGACAAAAATATACCACAAATGAGATGGCCTTAACAAGCAGGAGTTTATTCTTAAAATTTTGGAGGCTTTAAGTCCAAGTTCAAAATGCCAGGCTGCTTCTGTTTCCTTGGTCTCCGCTTCTGCTGATTAATGCCAAAGGCAACCCACTCGGCCAGAAATCTTTCTGCCCAAAGGACACTGGCTTTCTTGCTCCATGGACCAGCCAACCTGCTACTCCATTTTATCCTGGTCTTCTCTACCAATTCACACCTGAAGGCAACTCACTCCACCAGTAAGGTGCCTAACCAAAGGCATCAAGCTTTCTCCTCCATGGGCTGGTAAGGCTGTCGCTGTCTCATGTGGGTTCTCTCGGCTCTGCCCCTGCCATCTCTCATGCCAGTCTCTTGCTCTACTCCTGCCATCTGTCATCCTGTATGCTGGGGTCTCTCTGCCAGGGTCTCAGTTCAAGGACACACTCCATTCCTGTTTCCACATTTTAGGCATCTGTCAGAGCAGCATCCCATTCTTTCAGTACCAAATTCTGTTCTGGTTACCTAGTGCCACAAGAATATACCACAAATGGGATGGCCTTAACAAGCAGGAGTTTATTCTTAAAATCTGGAGGCTTTAAGTCCAAGTTCAAAATGCCAGGCCGTAGAGGCTGGGTGAAAGCCCCTCAACCTTGGGGTCCAGCTCTGCCTCCTGCTCCTGGCCCACTGGAGCTAGAGGGATTTCTTCACTCAGACAGCTGCTGGTTGCTGAGGCTGACAAATCTAAGGTTGACAAGTAAAAAAGCACTGTCGTCATATTACCAAATCACATGGCAGGTCATTAATTCAAGTCCATTGTAAGTCCCAAAGTCAGCAGAGCATGGGAGGCTGCTGAACACGTATGAATATGTATGAACATGTATGAACATGGCTACATACAGGGTCCAAGCATGCCATAGGCTAGAGACCATTCCCAAGGCTTCTCCTTATATATATGAAGCAGACCACATCCCAAAGGCAGCTACTCAGCTGTTTGTGGTAGATCCCACCATGGAGTTGATTTCCAGTCTCATCATGGGGAATAACTACCACCAGCTGCCCAGCCACTCAATCAGGCCCAGCCAAGTTGACACACAAACATAACTACCACACATACATACATAATCAAGTACTAGGATTGAAGGTAGGAATGATAAATATAAAGCAGTCTAAAGGAAGAGAAACATCGTTGAGTTCTGGGTTCATGGACATTTTTATGGATGCAGCAAAATATAAGCTGCATCTTAAACGGAGACTAGAGCTTAAATAGGCTTAAACATAGAAAGAGATTAAGGGTACCAGCTATTCTAGAGGGTCAGAGTTGAACTGCTTATTGCACCTATAGCTGGTAAAGTTCTTAGTATGTGTTTGGGTGCACACATGCTTAGTAAAAGCTTACTGAACCAGGTTTTTCTCCTTCTTATCAGAATCACTTTTTCCACTATTTTATTCTCAGAAAATGAATATAATGCTGATGGAATCTCATGGGATCATGATCAATTCCTGGATCTGAGTTGTCAACAAAGGTATTATTAGGCTCTGTGCACAGATGACATGATTCTATATAAAAAGAATACCAAACAATACACACAAAAAAAATTACTAGAGATAATGAAGCTGAAGAGGTTAAGATTAACACAAAAATAAATCATTTCTGTTTCTATGAACAAACAATGCACAATCCAAAAATAAAATTAAGAAAACAATTCCACTTAGAATAGCATCCAAGAAAATAAAAGCCTAGGAGTACCTTTAACCAAGGAGGTGACAATCTTGTACACTAAAAACTACAAAGCATTGCTGGAATAAACTAAATAAATGGGAAGATATTCTGTGTACATGGATTAGAAAGATTGCTATTTTTAATATATCAATACAAACCCAAAGTGAGCTATAGAGTGAATGGACTCACTATCACAATTCCAATGGCTTTTTTTAAAGAGGTATAGAAAGACTAATCCTCAATTTCATATAGAATTTCAAGTTGCCTCAAACAGTCAAAACAATATTGAAAATAACAAAATTGGAGGGCTCACATTTCCCAAATACAAACATTTCTACAAAACTACAATAGTCAGAATAATGTGGCACTAGCATAAGAACAGACATATCTAGCAAAGGAATAAAACTAAGAGCCAAGAAATAAATCCATACATCTAGGTTCACTATGGGAGCTTTGGTGCATAGTGCCTAAGGCACCTGACTGCTAACCAGAAGGCTGGTGGTTCAAATCCACCAGCCACTCCTCAGAAGGAAGACAGAGCAATCTACTTCCGTAGTGATACTGCCTCAGAAACACAAGGAGGGGTCGCTATGAGTCGGGGTCGACTCAAGGGCACATAACAACAACAACAACAACAGGTTCACTATGAGTTGGAATTGACACCATGGCAACAGGTTTGATTTTTTGGTATGGCCAATTGATTTATGATAAAGTTGCCATGACTTTACAATGGGGGAAAGAATAGTCTTTAAGCACACGGGACAAGTAGGCTTATACATGCAAAAGAATTGAGTTGAACTGCTACCTAGGACCATATACAGACATTAACTCAAAATGGATCAACAAAAGAACAAATACAAGAACTAAAATCCAAAACTCTTAAATGAAAACATGTTATTGTTGTTGTTAGGTGCCATCGACTCATCTCTGACTCATAGCGACCCTATGCACAGCAGAACGAAACACCACCTGGTCCTGAGCAAGCTCCATGATCCTTGGTATACTTGAGCCCATCGCCGCTGTCACCATGTCAATCCACCTCATTGAGGGCCTTCTCCTCTTTCTTTGGCCCTCCACCTTGCCAAGCATGACATACTTCTCCAGGGAATGGCCCCTTCTGACAACATGACCAAAGTAGGCAAGATGAAGTCTGGTCATTCTGGTCTCCAAGGAGCATTATGGTTGCACTTCCTCCAGGACAGACCTGTTAATTCTTTTAGCAGTCCACAGTACTTTCAGCATTCTTTCCCAGCACCACAGCTCAAAAGCATCAACTCTTCTTCAGTCCTCCTTATTCATTGTCCAGCTCTCACATGCATATAAGGTGACTGAAAATACCATGGCTTGGGTCAGGCGCGCCTTAGTCCTCAAGGAGACATCTTTGCTCTTCAGCACTTAAAGAGATCCTTTGCAGCTGATTTGCCCAGTGCTATAAGTCATCTGATGTCCTGGCTGCTGCTTCTATTGGCATTGACCGTAGAACCAAACAATGTGAAGTCTTAGACAATTTCAATCTTTTCTCCATTTATCATGATGCTGCTTATGGGTCCAGTTGTGAGGATTTTTGTTTTCTTTATATTGAGATGTAATCCATACCGCAGACTGTATTCTTCAATCTTCATCAGTAAGTACTTCAAGTCATCCTCACTTTCAGCAAGCAAAGTTGTGTCATCAGCATATCGCAGGTTGTTAATCATTCTTCCTCCAATCCTGATGCCATGTTTTTCTTCATATAGTCCAGCCTCTCGGATTATTTGCTCAGCATAAAGATTGAATAAGTACAGTGAAAGGATAGAACGCTGACACACTCCCTTCTTGATTTTAATCGTGCAGTGTTCCCTTTTCTGTTTGAATGACAGCCTTCTGGTCTATGTACAGGTTCCTCATGAGTGCAATTAAGTGTTCTGGAATTCCCATTCTTCTCAATATTATCCACAACTTGTTATGATCCACACAATGAAATGCTTTCATGGTCAATAAAACACAAGTAAACATCTTTCTTGTATTCTTTGCCTTGAGCCAAGATCCATCTGACATCAGTAATGATATCCCTCATTCCATGTCCTCTTCTGAATCCAGTTTCCATTTCTGGAAGTTCTCTGTCAATATATTGCTGCAACCATTTTTGAATTATCTTCAGTAAGATTTTACTTGCATGCAATATTAATGATATTGTTTGATAATTTCCACATTCTGTGGAATCACCTTTCTTTGGAATAGGTACAAATATGAATCTCATCCAGTCAGTTGGCCAGGTAGCTGTCTTCCAAATCTCTTGGCATAACTGTGTGAGTACCTTCAGTGGCACATCTGTTTGTTGAAACATCTCAGTGGGTATTCTTTCAATTCCTGGAGCCTTGTTCTTTGCCAGTTCTTTCAGTGCAGCTTTGACTTCTTCCTTCAGTACCATTAGTTCTTGAACATATGTCACCTCCTGAAATGGATGAAGATCAACCAGTTCTTTTTGGTACAGTAACTCTGTATTCCTTCCATCTTCTTTGGATGCTTCCTGCATCATTCAATATTTTGCCCATGGAAACTTTCAATATTGCAACTTAAATGTTTTTCTTCAGTTCTTTCAGCTTGAAAAATGTTGAGCATGTTCTTCCCTTTTGGTTTTCTAACTCTAGGTCTTTGCACATTTCATTAGAGTAATTGGCTTTATCTGCTCAAGCTGCTCTTTGAAATCTTCTGTTCAGCTCTTTTAACTTGTCATTTCTTCCATTTGCTTTAACTACTCTCCACTCAAGGGCAAGTTTCAGAGTTTCTTCGGTCATCCATTTTGGTCTTCTTTTTTTTGTCTTTTTAGTGACCTCTTGCTTTCTTCGTGGATGATGCTCTTGATATCATCCTACATTTCTTCTGGTTTTCGGTCACTGGTGTTCAATGCATCAAACCTATTCTTTAGATGGTCTCTATATTCAGGAGGGATATGTTTAAGGTCTAATTTTGGTTCTTGTGGACTTGTTTCAATTGTCTTCAACGTCAAGTTGAACTTGTATAGGAGCAGGCAATGGTCTGTTCTACAACTAGCTCTGGGCCTTATTTTGGCTTAAGCTACTGAGCTTTTCCATCTCCTCTTGGCACAGATGTAGAAAATCTGATTCCTGTGTACTCCATCTGGTGAAGTTCACATGTATAGCCACCATTTGTGTTGTTGAAAAAAGGTATTTGCAATGAATAAATCATTGGTCTTGCAAAATTCTGTAATACAATCTCTAGTGTTATTTCTGTCACCAATGCCAAATTTTCCAACTACCAGTGATCCTTCTTTGTTTCCAACTTTTGCATTCCAATCATTGATGATAAGCAACACATCTTGATTGCATGTTTGGTCAATTTCAGACTACAGAAGTTGATAAAAATATTTAATTTCCTCATCTTTTGCTTTGGTGGTTGGTGCATAAATTTGAATAATAGTAGTATTAACGTGTCTTCCTTGTAGATGTATGGTTATTATCCTATCACTGACAGCACTGTACTTCAGCATAGATCTTGAAATATCCTTGTGATGATAAATGACACACCATTCCTCTTCAATTTGTCATTTCCAGCATAGTAGATCATATGGTTATCAGATTCAAAATGGCCAAAACAGGTCCATTTCAGCTCACTAATGCCCAGTATATCAATTTTTATGTATTGCATGTGTTCCTTATGCATTCATTTTTGACAACTTCTATTTTTTCTAGATTCATACATCACACATTCCATGTTCCAATTATTAATGGGTATTTGTAGCTGTTTCTCCTCAATTTGTGTCATGCCACGTCAGCACATGGATGTTCTGAAAGACTTACTTTATTCATATCATTAAGGTTGGTTCTACTGTGATGAGCCAGCTCTTTCCCAGTCCTATATTGAGTGCCTTCCAACCCAAGGTCTCGTCTTCCTGCACTGTGTTGGATGATGTTTCCAAGCTATTCATAAAGTTGCCCAGTAATGTATCAAACAGTGTTTCTCTGCTATTCATAAGGTTTTCCCTGGTCAATTTTTGAGAAGTGGATGGCTTCCTCTTTCTTCCTGGTCTGTCTTAGTTTGTAAGCTATGTTGAAACCTGTGCATCATGTGCATCTCTGCTGGTGTCTGCAGCACGAGTGGCACAGCCTCAAGCCTCACAGCAATGTACAATCCTCACAGGATGACAAATTGACAGAGAAATTTATCTCCCTTAGCTACTGGAAACCTCTGAGTCCTCCCCTTGCCTAATTCCTACCTGCAAGCTGCCACTCTGTGGTCCCTGCCTGCTCCCTCCCTTTCCTGGCTTTAGGGGGTTTGAGGCCTAGCCTTTCTTCCCACCCCTTTTTAACTGGATATCCTGCTGCTCCTGAGGTCGCCGACGCCAATCCTGGTCCCTTCCTTTGCTGGCTCTAAGGGTCTTAGGGTCTAGCTTTCTTCCCACCTCTTTTTACCTGGATATCCTGCCCCTCCTGAGGTCCCCAATGCCACTCCTGCTTGCTCCCTTTCCTGGCTCTAGGGAGTTCCAAATTTTATAAAGAATAATAGACAAATAACCCAATTTAAAAAATAGGCAGCAAATCTGAACAGACCTTTCTCCAAGGAAGATATACGTAATGACTAACAAACATATGAAAAGATGTTAAACATTTTTAGTCAATAGGGAAATGCAAATCAAAACCACAATGAAATAGCACTTTATACTCTCTGTTGTTTGCCATCGGGTCGGCCCCGACTCATAGCGACCCCTTCTTGGGTTTCCGAGGCAGTATCATTACGGAAGTAGGATTGCCCAACCTTCCTTCCGAGGAGTGGCTGGTGGGTTTGAACCGCCAGCCTTCTGGTGAGCAGTCAAGTGCCTTAGGCACTATGCTACCAGAGCTTATACTCTCTAGGATTGCTATAATGGGAAAAAAGAAAAAAGAAAATTTTTGGTGAGGATATAGAGAAATTGGAACCCTCATACTTTGCTAGTGGGAATGTAAAATGGTGTAGTCACTATACAAAAGATTTTGGTTGTTCCTTTACAAGTTAAACATAGAATTACCTTAAACCCACTATCATCGAGTCAATTCCAACTCATAGTGACCCTATAGGACAAAGTAGAACTGCCTCATGGGGTTTCCAGGCTATAATTCTTTATGGAAACAGACCTCTCTACTGCAGAGTGGCTGGTGAGTTTGAACTGCTGACCTTCCAGCTAGCCTTAACCTCTGTGTCACTAGACACACCCTGTGACCTAGCAATTCAACCTCTAGGTGTACACTCAAAGACTTGAAAATATATACTCAAATAGATAATTTTACAGCAATGCTTATAGTCAAATGATGAACCAACCCAAATGTGCATCACAGATGAATGAACAAACAAAATGTGGCATATACATATAATATGGAATATTATTCAGCCATAAAAATGAAATATTGGTTCATAATGCAATGTAGATGAACCTCAAAAATATTATGCTAAGTGAAAAAAGCCAGATACAAAAGACCACATATTATATAATTCCATTTAGCTAAACTATCTGGAATAAACGAAACCATAGAGAAGAGAAGAAAATGATAGTTGCTGTGTGTTGGGGGAGTGAATAATGGGGATCAACTCCTTCATGCATATGGGGTTTTCTTTTAGGGTGATGAAAATATCTTGGAAATAGATAGAGGTGGTAGTTGAACATTATAAATACATAAAATACCACTAAATTGTATGCTTTAAAATGGTTGATTTTATGTTATGTGAATTTCACCTAAATAAAATAAAATATTAGACTCTGTGCATAAAATACTACTAGACTCACAAACCCATGTGAGCCTCATTTTTCCTGACACATGCTCAAGACTCCCAGCCCTTACACTTGTATTCCTTCCCTTTGCCCTGACATCTCAACACCATCCCACCAGCCCCGATTCCCATGGGATGATTCATCAAATAGCAGAGGCTTCACCTATGTTCTCATTTTCACAGTCTTTACTCATCACTGGCCTAGCTTACAGACTGTAGGCATGTTAGAGGCAGGGCAGCTCCACAGTTCCTTTGACTGCCAAAGAGGTGAACACTGAAAAACAGCCAAAAATACCAGGGTAGGCAGAATGTTTCTAAATAGAAATGTAATGCACTTGCAAGTGAGTATAAAGCTGGATGTGGCAGAGCCCCAGAAAGACAGCAGATGGGCAGTTTAGACACAGTTTCTATCACCAGGATGGGAGGATTTGCTGATTGCCATAGAGATAGGGGACAATGAGAATTTATTTGGGGAGGATATTTCAAGAGCATAATGACTGAAATAGTCACTCATCACCTAGAATTTGTAAAAATAGTATTATAAAATAAGATTTGGGGTGGTGGGATGGAAATTAAAAGCTGATAAAGTGCATCACCTTTAGGTTAGGGTAGATTGAGTTCTTTTATGCAGAGTAAACTAAAGTGCTGAGCACAGCACTAAGGTAATACCTTATACCACTGTGGAGTCTAAAAAGACTTAAGAAAAAAGTATATATGCTAGAGCAGTGATGGAAGTTTCTTTATACCTATGGAGCAGAGAAATTATTTTAGTCTCTTATGAGCAATCTTCATCTTGTCAGGCTCATCCTTCTCTCCAGACTTTCAGTGGACTTCCATGTATCTAGCATGTCCTCCACAAGCATTTGCTCAGCTGCAACTCATTGCATCTGATCTTGTTTAGACAAATCTTGCAGAAAATCTTGTTTGGACAGTTAGCACCCACCTGAATTCTGTAGCTTGATTAAAATTATACCAGCCTAAACAGTGTGGTATTATTTCTGTGTTAGTTAAAATTACATACGGGGGCAGTCATATGCCTTATTCTGGAATTCACACTCTGAACCTTTTAGGCTGACCTGCTCTGGAGGTGGCTGCTATTTTATTTATTTATACTAAGGACACACGTTTATGCCAAGCAGTAGGTTAAATGCATTATAAATACTATGGAAGGAAGGTTGGGCAATCTATTTCCATAGTGATACTGCCTCGGAAACCCAAGGAGGGGGTGCTATGAGTCTGGTCTGACTTAATGGCACATAACAACAACAACAACAAGATGTTGTATTAATACATGAAAGGAGCCCTCATGGCACACTGCTTAAGTGCTCAGCTGCTAACCAAAAAGTTAACTATTTGAACCTACCCAGTAGTTCTGTGGGTAAAAGACCTGGTGATCTGCTCCCATAAAGATTACAGCCTAGAAAGCCCTATGGAGCAATTCTACTCCATCACATGGGGTCGCTATGAGTCAGCAAATGGCACGATGGCATCTAACAGCAGCAACTACTTCATCAGCCTCAGAGGTTTTAGGAGTTAGAATGATGAATATTGGAAATGAGTTCTTCATAGATTGAACGAGTGGTATTCATGATGTGGTATGGTTAGATTACTGTGGAGACACTCCTCACTTTACTTGAATTTCTAACCAGCTCCGTAATCTTTTATCCTAGGGATAACACTTGACGTTTGATATCTGCATGGTCTTGTGTCCAACTATTGCATCAGAAGATATGAATATGTAAGACCGACTTTAATTAGATAACAGAATCCTTCCTTTAGATTATTGTTCTATCTTAAGTGAACTTCTTACACAGGGTTTGGTTGGATGGTCTTTTAGGTGAGAAAACTGAAATTTATCACATTTACAGAAAAGGATGTATGGATTGTTTTATTCTTATTTGCTAACATATGTTTGCTTAACAAGTCTCCAGATATGAGAAAAAACCTCTTTTATTACAATCTCATATGGAGATGTGAAGCTATAGCTATTCCTCATCCAAACTTTTTGGTGGCTAACATCTCCCAAAGAGAACTGTGAATTGCACATGACCAGACTGGCTTAAGAAACTTCAAAATATCAGATTCATATCCAGCCTGGAGCAAGAATTGCCCTCACACCATGTGTGGTTATAGCTTCTCATCACAACTGTGAGATTGCCTGGGGTCCTCTGCTTCTCAATGTCATAACATTGTCCCTCTCAGACCCATAGGAAATGATCCCACTGCACCCCACTAGTATGTCAGGCCTCAGTTTTAGACCTTCCCTCTGATTCTTCCTGGCTGTAATGGTGGGCAAACCCATAGTTTATACAGTAGAATTGCTTCAAAGGATTTCCTTGGCTGTAAACTTTATGGAAGCAGATTATTAGGGTTTTATTCCATGGTGCCACTGGGTGAGTTCAAACCACCAACCTTTTGGTTATCAGTCAACTGCAAATCATTTGCAGCACCCAGGGACCTGGTATCTCCATGAGTCAAAATCAATTCAATAACAATAGGTCTGGCTTTTGCTTTTTTAATTTTTTTTATATAATTGATCCTAGTTTTTATTGTTCTTAAGAATACATACAATACAATGTGCATCAATTCAACAGTTTCTGCATGTACAATTCAGTGACATTGATTACATTTTTCAAATTGTGTAACCATTCTCATCCTCCTTTGCAGAATTGTTCTTCCTCTTTTAACATAAATGTCCTACCACTAAATTTCCTACCTAATCCTTAGAAATGCTGTTGTCAACATGATACCACATAGATGGGTCTTATAAGAGCACAATGTTCAAGGCAGATATCATTTATTTGTTGTTGTTGTTGTTGTTGTTGTTAGGTGCTGCTGAGTTGGTTGCAAGTCATTGAAACCCTCTGTACAACAGAACAAAACACTGGCCCATCCTGTCATCCTCACAATCATTAATATGTTTGATCTCATTGTTGCAACTGCTGTGTCAATCCATCTCAAATAGGATCTTCCCCTTTTGTGCTGATCCTCTATCTTCTTGCTAACATGAAGAAAGTAGGAGAAACAAAGTCTAGTTATCCTCACTTTTAAGGAGCATTCTGGCTGTACTTCTTCCAAGACAGATTTGTTCATTCTTCTGGAAGTTCATGGCTCAATATTCTTGCCAAGACCATAATTCAACTACATCAACTCTTCTTTGGTCTTCCTTATTCATTGTCTAGCTTTTGCATGCATATGAGGCTATTGAAAATACCATGGCTTGGATTAGTTTTTTGCTTTAAAGAAGACTGAGTGTTTGCTACTTTCTTGAGGTCTAGAGAGTATAATCAGGCTGCCATTTCTACTCTACAACATACACTGTATAATGATCTGAATGACATCTGTTAAGCTATCACCCATACCCAGTTGTTCTACTAGAGAATCTCAAACCAGGGGTGGGTGGGGCAGCAGTACTCTTCCAACAATATGACTCTATTCTTATCTTTCCCTTCCCCAATCTATGGTACCCTTATCAGTTCTAGAGTGGGAAATCACTTTAAGATCATGCATACTGTTCCCATTCCTCCTTTTTTTCATTATAACATAAACTTTAGACAATGATTCCAGAAATATTTTGATTTCATCAATCAACAGCAAGGAGCTCTGGTGATGTAGTGCCTAAGGCATTTGACTGCTAACCAGAAATCTGGCGGTTCAATCCCACCAGCCACTTCTCAGAAAGAAGGTTGGCCAATCTACTTTGTAGTGATACTGCCTTGGAAACCCAAGGAGGGGTCTCTATTAGTCAGATCTGACTTGATGGCAGTGTGTTAACCAACAGCAAACTTTTAGAGTAAAAACAAATCAATAATTCTGGGTATTACATTCAAAAGATGGAGACTTTCAAATTTATCATCTCCACAATGGATTTCAGAAGCCTACTTAAAAATTCAAAGAATACAGAAATGTGTAATCCCATGTACCTTGTATCTGGCTGTGTTGTCTGCCCTCAGAGCCAATATGTATTCCTAACAGAAACAAAGGTGAGCTCAAGGAATAATGAGATGTGTCTAAAAGAATTAGTCATGAATAAAAGAAAAACAAACAAACTGGTTTCCATCATGTTGATTCTGGCTCATGGCAACACCATAATTAAAAGATGTGCCCAAAATTTTAGCTCAAAAACACACACACCAATATGCCTAATCTACCCTCTCCATCATTTTACAAATGAAGATGGGCTAAGTGCTTTGTCCATAATTGTGCAGATGGAAATAAAATCCAGGGTGCCTCACTGCCATTCCCTTTATCTTTCCTCTTTACCTCTTTATTGAGTGGTAGTGATTCAGCAAATTCATGAATTCATAAATCCTCCAATTACAGTGCTGGCCATGAATAGCCTAAAGTGCTTTGAGCCGTAGGGCTTAAAGTACTTACAGGGTGATGGTAATAAAGTGTTGCAATCAGGAGTGCTATATAGAAGGAGTGCTGGTGATACAGTGCCTAAACCTTTGACTGCTAACTAGAAGTTTAGTGGTTCAAACCTACCAGCCACTTGGGGAGATGGTATATCTACCTCCATAAAGATTTACTTTCTTAAAAACCCGATGGGGGTTGTTATGAGTTGGAATCAATTCAAAGGGAGTGAGTTTTTTTTTTGGTTTTTCTTTTTGAGTGCTATACTGTGGGTACAATACTTGCTGGTACAGGTTCTAGGCCTCATCCTGGTCACATACTGTGTGACATTGGGAAAGTCACATACAGCTTTAGCTTCCTCATTTGATCTGCAAAATAGGTATAACAATCCATGCTGTATAGACTTCATAGAATTTTTGAGAGAATAAACAGTACAATGTGTGAAAGTGTTTGCTCAACTATGAAATGCTATATAAGTATGAATTATTATTATTATTCACCCATACCAATCCAAAAAATCCAAATGTAAAATTACAAATTAGAAAGTCATTATGTGCTAAAAATATTGTTCCAAATCTAATTAAATTAGAACAATGGTTCATTTGCCAATTTATATGCTAAGTATCCAAATAGCAGTGCTATGGAATGTAACTAATGAACAGGAATAGGCCTGAATAATAGGTTTGTTATAGTGCTAAAGCAGCTACTTATATGTTGTTGTTGTTATGTGCCGTCGAGTCAAACCCGACTCATAGCGACCCCTCCTTGGGTTTCTGAGGCAGTATCACTACGGAAGTAGGATTGCCCAACCTTCCTTCCGAGGAGTGGCTGGTGGGTTTGAACCACCAGCCTTCTGGTTAGCAGTCAAGTGCTTTAGCCACCATGCTACCAGAGCTCCTACTTACATGTTAGCCAAGTCTTAATAACAATCATAGTCAGAATCGGTTTTGCAAAAGACTGGAAATCAGTGACTTAATAACACCTGGCTTGCTTAAATTCCTTTATAAACAGTTAAAATGTATAGCACATTTTCATTTGCATTGCCCTTTCCAGATTTCACAGTACTTTCAATACATTTTCTCATTTGATTACAATAAAATGGTTAGATACTAACTACAACACTCATCTCCAATATATATACAGATGAAGAAACTGAGCTTCTGAAAGCATGAATGACATTCCAAGGTCATATAACTATTACATACTAGTGGTGCAGCTGGGATTCTCTTGGAGATTTTCTCACTTCAAGTTCCATGTACTTTCTACTGCACCACAGGTATTGTGAACTATATGGATGGGCAATCTTGATCAATAGTTCAGCCTCTCTTCCTACCCTTGGTTTCTCAAGTAAACAAAGAAATCATTCCCTCTCTCAGCAAATCACCTTAAATCTGCACTTCATTAGACAGATCCGCTAATCCCTTTGTATGTGTCTGAGTTGTAATATCTTTGCAAATCATACTAGTTTATTTGTTTGTTTGCTTTTCACTCGCTTTTGTTTGCCCCCCCCCCCCAACACACACACACACTTTTATTAGGAAGAGAAACCTTCTGGTTTTTATGATGTTTGTATATTCTAGTACTTTATGGGGTTCTTCATGGACAAGCAATTTAACTCCAGGAGCTCCAAAAAGCAGGGGACTTCGAATTGTCCTAAGATTACAGTAGGAAATGCAAAAGCAATCATTAAGACCAAAGAAGGTGGCAAGATGAAGACTTTCGTTCCTGGCAGAATTAGAAGAGAGAAGCTGGATTTTTTTCTTTTCTTTTTTAATTGCCATTTTCAAAGATTTGGTACATTTGTAGTATATGTTTTTCAAACAGGCTCCCTTACCTTCTCTTAACCCCAGAAGCTGAGATTCACAATTAGGAGAAGGGATCAGTTATAGCCAGCTTGTCAGACCTATGGTTCAACTGTGGTATTTCTGTCCTCTGAACTGAACAAGTGTTGCCTGAGTTGACCTGCCTGGATTGTGAGGGTAATGATGTGTAAATGTATATTGGAGCCCTTCATTTCCTTTAAGGGGAAGGTTTCCATTCCCTGATTCTAAGTGTAATCAGGAAATAACTATGTGGGTCTTCTTCTTCCCCATTTCTTTTTGCTGCTGTTTAAAATGGAAAAGAAATATAGCTTCAGTGTTCAGTATTCTACACAATAGAGATAAAGCCAATGGGTGGCAGTGCAGATTTCTTCAGGGAATACAATGGACTGAGAGTAGAAGGTGCTCTTGCTAGCATTTATTTCTGGCAAACAATTTTTCATTTGGTGAGGAATGGAAATAAGTGAATATATTCATGAGTTCTTTTTTTAAAACAAAAACAATGACTTGGGGATGAGGCATTAGAAAGAGTGGGTATCATTCTGTATGATAGTTAGTAAGGGGATTTGGTGGCACTGAATAAACAAACACATACACACCTCTGTGCATAGACTAGCGGTTCCCAACTTACAAATGAACCTCTGAGATGGTCCTTATTTATAAATTAGTTCTTTGGAACAACTTTTCAGGGGAACAACACTAAACAAGATGCTTAGCTGGCTTAGACATATCATGAAGGCATATTTTTAAACCATGTGTTCCTGAACATTAATGTTCTTTAAGAATCGTAAAATATTACAGTGTCTATAAGGCACGCCATTAGCTTTCTAAATCAGGAAATCTTTGCTTCCCCAAGCAAGGATTAACTACAAAACAGCACATGTTTTAAGCAAAGCAGTAAATATTGAAAGGATCGTATCCAGGAGACATTTTAAATACAAGTAGTGCTTGACACATTTTTTTATTCAAATTCAATTTATTCCAATAACTACTTATTGAGCACAGTCTATCCTGCCTTCTCCAGGCTTCCCAGGTTGGATTAAAACTCATGCTGGTTTAGGTTAATGTCAGAAAAAGTTTTCAGATTTAAGCTGGATACAGATGTGGGTGAATCCTGTTAGTTGCTAAGGAGGACTTTGTTTTTTGTTCAGAACATTTCCAATCTTCTTTATATTTGATCCCTGAGATGGTCCTCTCAACATCAAGATTCCTGGGACAGGAAGTGACATTTTCCCTTTGATGCTTTGCCTTGGAATGAGATGATCCTGCAGTTGTCTTACAGGCAATACACTTTTCTCTCAGTAGGTTATATGGGGGAGCTCTGGTGGTGTAGTGCCTATGGCATTTGACTGCTAACCAGAAGGCTGGTGGTTCAAACCCACTAGCCACTCCTCAGAAAGAAGGTAGGGCAATCTACTTTCGTAGTGATACTGCCTTGGAAACCCAAGGAGGGGTTGCTATGCGTCATATCCAACTCGACAGCAGTGAGTTTTTTGCTTTGAGGTTATACGGAAGTGAAGAGTTAAGAGCTCTGCTAGTAACCAAAATGTTGGTGGTTTGAACCCACTCAGCAGCTCTGTGGGAGAAACACTTGGCAATCTGTTTCAAGAAAACTTTATGGGGCATCTCTGCTCTGTGAACTGAATTCTATGAATCAAAATCAATTTGATCACCTAACAACAGGTTTTATGGTCCAGCAATACAAGTGCTATCTATATGCATCTCCCACATTCTCCCCTCTTATTTAGTTAAACCAAGGTGCTCTGGTGGCATAGTGGATAAGATATTTGGCTGCTAACCAGAAGATCAGCAGTTCAAACCCTAGCCACTGTGCAGAAGGAAGATGGGAAAATTTTTCATAAAGATTTACAACCTCAGAAACTCAATAGGGGTCACTATAAGTCGGAATCAACTTAATGGCAGTGAGTAAGTATTTAGTTAAACCAGTTGTTGATGAGACAATTCTGACTCATGGTGACCCCATGCGTATCAGAGAAGATCTGTGCTCCAGAGTTTCCCAGGACTGACTTCAGAAGATTGCTAGACCTTTTTTTCCAAGGTGCCTCTGGGTGGACTCAAACTGTCAAAGTTTCTATTAGCAGCAAATTGCATTAACTATTTGAATAATTTATAGACTATTCCTATTTGTTGAGATATATTCATCAGCTACTTATTTAGTTAGTGCTACAGCATTGTGAGGCTTCTTCACCCTTTCTTCTAAGATGCAATGAGCATCTAGATCTTATTTCTTTTTCTAAAGCCAGCTGCACAAGACAACTCTTCTGTTTCAAGGCTGGGATCATCACCATAGATTTGAGTGGAATTTTTAGGCACAATTAACTTTATGCTTTTAGCCTAGGGGTCATTTCTAATTCTAGCTCATCCACAGATAATTTATCTACACATGATCCAAGGATCCATGAAATGATAAATTGCCCTATCCAATCCCCAGTTCTTTTTTTAAAAAAATAATATTTTATCATATTTTTAGTAAAGATTTACATAGCAGTTTAGGTTCCCATTCAACAATTTCTACACAAGTTGTTCAGTGACATTGGTTACATTCTTCACAATGCATGAACATTCTCATTATTCCCTTCTGGTTGTTCTATTCCCATTAATCTAGTTTTCCTACTCCCTTACATTCTCATCTTTGTTTTAAAATAATTGTTGATTCCCCAAGTTCTATTCTGAGGATTTATGTGTGTATTCCCCCAACTATTTCAGAGCATTTAAAATACTCTTCATTTTGAGTGAGCAAGCATAATTTTCACCAAGGGGAAAAAAAAATAATTATCTCAAAGAAAACTGACTCTGTGATATACTTTCAAGGAGTTGGTAAGAAGCGTGCTGATGGTTGCTTCTCAAGGCTGTGTCTACCCTCAGACTAAAGGGAGAACATTCATCTGGCTTCACAAGACAAAGGATCTGAGCTTATTTGAGCCCAATATCTTTAACTAACCAGATTCTGACACTAGATAAGTGTCTGTTTCCTCTCAAATCTGTCAAAAGTCCCTCATAATCTCAGAATGATAAATGAAAATAAATGTGAACATGCTTTAAAAGTTAGAGTTGAGATGTAAATATCAAGTGTTGTTTATGCTTGTATCTAGTTTTGCATTAAAGTCTCAATGAAATTCACTGATACATGTTTCTATTCTCTCTACATTCCTTTTCTGTATCATTTTATGTATGTAGCTGTGTTTCTAAATGCAGACATAAACATATTCCTAAAGAAAGATGGCTGTGACTGTGGTTATAAATGTGCTTTTAGCTATTTTTCCTCTTGGTGCAGATGACTATGTGCCTTAAACTCCTCTAGTGAGCTATGTTTTACTTTACAAAAGCTGGTGCTCCAAAAATAAGGCTGGGGCTGAGTCATCAAGCCCTGCACCCAGAGAAAGGATATGGTGGAGGAGGCAGAGAGACTTTTCCAGTGAAGATGCACTTAACAAAGTGGGAGTACTTTATCTCAGGGGTTTATAACCTGATGGCCTGTGGGCTACATTCAGCTCATTGCCTGAATTTTATTGTAAATAAAGTTTTGTTGGAACCTAGCCATACTCATTCATTTAGATAGTCTTTGGCTATGTTTGTATAACAACAAGTTGAGTAATTGCAATAGAGACTGTATCTCCTTAAACTTTTTATACTTAAACCTTAATGCCTTTAAACCTAAAATATTTTCAATGTGGCCCTTCAGAAAATATTTCCCAACCTCTGCTTTGTCCTTACATCCAAATGTATCATATTTCCCACACGATTTTTACATTTGGTTCATTTTAGCAGCATAGCACCCTAAGAAGTAGTTGTGATTGCTGTCTTTATGTCCAATTTGTTGATGAAGAAAATTAATCTCAGAGAAGTTGTATGATTTTCCCCAAAATCCTTCATCCAGGACTAGTCAGGAAAACTTGACTCTAAGATTCTCAATGCTTGATCCTCTGAGCACTTTACCCCCATCAACTTCTAAAATGGGAGTCTTCCTATTATTTTTACTTAGAATAAAGAATTTAAACTCAAGTTATTGTACTAGCCTTTTCTTGGACTCAGCACTACACTAAATTAGGGTGTAAAGAACAATGATGGACTGGGATTTGACTTTCTTGTTTTGACTCTAGTAGCTGAGTGACCTTGGGCAAGTTACTTGGTTCTTTGGAGTCTGCATTTCCCCTTTGGTAATACAAATGAGTGAGTTAGAAAAACAATCTCTAAATCATTGACAAATTGAACTTTCTACAAAGTGTTTCTCCATCTTCAATACTGCAATACTATATAGTGCCACATTTCTTTAGACATTTCCATGTAGTGCAAGCAATCCCAAGATCCCTTTGCTTGGTAGATAATTGTGCAGAGGGATAGAGAGACAGCAGGCAGCAGAAAGGGAAAGGTGGCCCTAAGCTTTTCTGCCCATGAATTTCTCTCTTCCCACTGTCCCTGCATTTCTGATTCTATGTACTGCTTGCCCCTGCCATTTCCTGGAAAACTGCAACTCTGCAAAGAGTCTGGAAAGGGGGGCTGGTGTTTATATAAAAAGGGGACAAAGAGAACAGTCACTTATTTTGTTACCAAAGATTTTTTTTTCTTTTAATGGAATGTGCTATTTTTAAGCCCACATCAGCCTGCAAGTGCATGTGCAGCAATTGCCCTGAACACATTTGAATAATGTCTCCGCATCCCTCTGTGATGTGATGCAGAACGGCAACTTTGTACTTTGCATTTTTATTGTGATGAAGATATTCTATGACAGTATTTTAATCTCAACATAACATTACCTGAAAACAAAGCATTTTTAGACCACTTACACAGAAGGAGGGTGGCCCAGACTAATCCTCTCTTGGAATATTTAGGTCGGCGTATGTTTGGTCTCTATAGCAGTTAGGAATGCTGAGCAACATAGAGCAGTGGATGACTATTACATTTTGAGCTTCAAATTGCTTCCCACATCCCTCTGTCTGCCCACAAGACTGCATCAGAACCAACCCTGAGGCAAAATTAGCAATTTCAATTTTGCCTTCAATGTCCAATGACAATCATCTTTTCTTTCCACTCTGTTTCTTTTCCTACTCTAGTTGAACTTCACTTCTGACATATAACAAGAGAATTTAATATTGGGCATTCTTAAAAAGACATTGGAACTTCTTAGCCATAACCAAACACCTTGAGGGAATGAATCATTGGAATGAAGGGTCAGGGCCATAATCTTGGGGGACATAAGGTCAAACAGCATAATACAGTCTACAAGACAGTGTTCTACATCTTACTTTGTTGAGTAGAAACTAGGGTCTTAAAAGCTTCTGAGTGGTCATTTAAGGTAAAACTATTGGTCTCTCTATCTGGAGCAAAGAAGAGTGAATAAAATTAGTCACAAAGAAACAATTAGTCCAAAGGACAAGTGGACCGTATGAACCCCAGCCTCTATGACCCTGAGACCTGAAGAATTAGGTGGTGCTCAGCTTCCACTGCTGACTGTTCTGAAAGGGATCACAATAGGAGGTCCCAAATAGAAGAAGAAAAATGTGGAATGAAGTTCAAAATCATAAAAAATACCAGGCTTACTGGTCTGATAGAGAATGAAGGAGCCCCTGACACTATGACCCTTAGTCACCCTTCAAGTATGTAACTGAACTTACTCTGTGGCTCAATTTTCAACCAAAAAATAGGTAGTCCTATAAGGTGAACAATAATACCAAGGAAGTATGCACTTATTAGAACAAATAATCACATCAAATATTTGCCCAGAGATAAAGCTCTGGTAGCATAGTGGCTAAGGCACTTGACTGCTAACCAAAAGGCTGGCAGTTCAAACCCACCAGCCACTCCCCGGAAGGAAGGTGGGGCAATCTACTTCCGTAGTGATACTGCCTTGGAAACCCAAGAAGGGGTCGCTATGAGTCGTGTTCGACTCGACGGCACATAACAACAACAACAACAACAAAAGCTCAGAAGGCAGAAAGAGATAGGAAAGAAGGATGAAAGGAAATGGTAAACACAGAGAAGGAGGAAGAGTGGTGTTAATTGTGGAGATTGTAATCAATGTCACAAAACAAAACATGTATGAACTGTTGAATGGAAAATTGACTTGCTCAGTAAACTTTCACCCAGATCACATTTTAAAAAGAAGAAGAGTTAGGAGGGGGAAAAAAAAAAAAAAAAAAAAAACACTGTGTCTTAAAAAAAAAAAAAAAAATCTAGAGGAGCTAAATTATTAAATTGTCTATCTGTCTGTCTGTCTGTCTATATATCTATCTATATGATGTCTGTCTATATATCTATCTAGCTGAAAATTCAAACAGGGTTGTGAGGCAATCCAGAAATTTGAAAATAGCCAGTAACATCACTTCTAGGGTTAGAGAAATATAGGAAGGAGATAGAGTTATCAGAGCTTAGGAGTTACAGCTACCTGAAGTTAATTCATTGTAGGGGCTGCTTATAGGAGCCGGGCTTACAGGATAGTATTGCCTGAAAGGAATTGGAACCATGGAGGAGACAAAGTTCCTTCCAGAAATGCAGCCCAAAGCAGAAAAAGACCATCCCCTTCCTTGTGCGCTCCAGTCTCTTGTCAATGCCTTCATTTGGCTGGACTCAACAAATTAGCAAAAGCATCTGGGAAATGTAGGTCAGCTTCTTGCAATACAAATTGTTGTTGTTGTTATGTGCCGTCAAGTCAGACCCAACTCATAATGACCCCTCCTTGGGTTTTGAGGCGGTATCACTACGGAAGTAGATTGCCCAACTTTCCTTCTGAAGAGTGGCTAGTGGGTTTGAACCCCCAGACTTCCGGTTAGCAGTCAAGTGTCTTAGGCACTATGCTACTGGAGAGTGGGAAAAATATAGAAAATTAATTTGGGAGAAAACAAGCAAAAAACTGGTACCTTGAGCAGGACTTCCTTCTGTTAACCTCTAGTTTCCTTAAAGAACTCTTCTTGTCCTAGGAAAACTGGCTGCCACACTTAGATACATATGACTGGAAGGGACAGAAATGGGGCCAAGGGGAACTGATGTGACTACATAACTGGGCTTAGCCAATACTGAGTGGGGTGGAGAGGAGTAGTCATCTGGACTTGTGTTAGTGTCCAGGTTTACAAACTGATGGTAGTGACTGGAATGAGACTATCGTGTATGTGTAGATTACAGGAGATTCGTATGATCAGGCAGATAGAAAGCACTGTGGTTCCTGATGTCCATCTCATTTAGTAACTGGGTTCTACCCATCAGGTAATGGTTTAAGGAGCAGGCTTCCTGAAGGATGGATTGGTAAGCTATGAACTCAGTGTTTAGTCACCTCTATTCCCACCCCTCATCAAATAGAGCAGAACTTAAGCCTTGATCTCTGTGTCTACCAGTCATGTCAACCCATCCCTGGCCTTTTATGTAGAGTCAACACATAAAGCTTCTAGTCTTACAGAAGCCAGGTTCAAACACCAAGCTGCATTCAAGACAACTACCTAGGTTGTTCACTCAGATTTTCCCCAATCAACTTTGCTCGGCCTTGATTTTCTGGTTTTCATTTTCTCATTTGACTTTTATGTTAGTCTCTCGCTCTTCTAAACTGATTTTATACGCTGCTACTGACTTAGTCTTCTCCTGTAATCCTAGTCTTTCTTACTGTTTTTAAAAAAGCTCTCAGCTTGTGGGCCTGCACCATACTGTCCCTACCGCTGCCCTAATTCCCTTGCCCTACTTGTATGGTCAGCCCTAGTCCCACATGGCTGTGCATTCTGAACCATAAAGAGACATTGTGTCACAGACACAGCCATGTGCTTCATTTGTTTCTCTCTCTTCTATTTATTGTGAGTATGGGCAAGTTCCTTAACTTCCCAATGCCTCAGTTTCCTCATCTACAAAATAGGAGAATATAATCTACCTTATGTGATCAAGCTAAAGTTTAACTGAATTAATACATTTAAAACACAAGAGATCTTGACTGGCTTAGGAAATAACCAAAGGGAAATAAGTATTAAAAAAAAAAAAAAAAATAAAGTGGCATAAAATATAAGCAGTTTCCTCATCTACAAAATAGGAGAATATAATCTACCTTATGTGATCAAGCTAAAGTTTAACTGAATTAATACATTTAAAACACAAGAGATCTTGACTGGCTTAGGAAATAACCAAAGGGAAATAAGTATTAAAAAAAAAAAAAAAATCTCAGTGGCATAAAATATAAGCATTTGTCTCCTGGAACTGCTGGTCACCTGGGGCAGTCCTAAACTGTAAGTGGCATTTGGTGTTCTCCTTGCTTCTTTCATAATCCTTGGGCCAGCAGACTATGTGGGAATATTCTTTTAATACTATGGCAGAAGCACAAGAGGGAAAGCCAATACTTAATCCCCTGATTCTTTCTCACCTGGTAACATCTTAGTTAAACAAGTCATGTGAATGAGCCCAAAGTCAAGAACCAGGTAAATAAACTCTAACTTTGTGGGTTGAATCGAAAAGTTACTTGGCCAACACCATGGATTTGAATGGTAAATATATGAAAAATTGGGGCCAAGAATTTATTCTACTACATTGCTATATAATAAGAGCTCAATTAATGTTTGTTATTTGTCTTAATACTAACCCTAAACACTCTTGAAAAGAGAAATTTCTGCATTCATACTTCCATCTAATACCCTCTTTTTCTTCCTGAGCATTGCCTTACATAGTCCTACCATTCACTGTAACCAACAACAGCTCCAACCCCACGTAGGGCTTCTAAACGTGAGTCCATGCAGACTCACATTGGCAAAACAATTTCTATCAACTTTTCCTCTAATAAAATTTAATTGGCCTAGACCCAATTTCTGCTCATCTCAAAGATAGTTTCAGGTTGACAGGGAATCTGAAGAGCAGTTGATAACTTTACACATTATTAGTGCCAGTGGTATATTCATTTTAATAAAGATCTCTTGACAAAAACTTGCATGGCAAAAATTCAAACAATATGGTAGTTTTGCAGAAGAAGATACTTAGGGACCTGAAGAACACTTCAAATCATTTAACATAAGCCAACAAATATACCCCCTAGGACATCAAATTAACTCTGGAATCGGGTAGGCTGAACAATGTCTCCTCTTCACCCACAAAGATGTCCACATCCTAAGATCTGGAACCTGCTAATATGACATTTTATATACCTCTACCTTGCAGTTGTAATTATGTTAAGAACTTTAAGATGGAGAGATGATCTTAAATTTTCTGGATGGGCATGTAGCCTCATAGGTCCTTATAAGAGAAGGTTGCAGATTTAGAGTCAAACAGAAGGTGATGTGAAAACTGAAGTAGAGGAACAGAAAGGAAAAAAAAAAAAATAGAATAGGCCACAATGTTGGTTTTGAAGATGAGGGATGAGGCCATGAGTCAAGGAATGAGGGCAACCTTTGAAAGCCAACAAATGCAAGGAAACATTTGAGCCTGTAAAAGAAACAAAGCCCAGATGACCCATTCAGAACTGTAGGAGGATAAATTTGTGTTGTTGTAAGTCACTAAGTTTTTGATAATTTTTCCCAGGAGTAATAGGAAATTAATATAAAACCAAAAACCCAAATCCACTGCCATTGAGTCTATTCCAACTTTTAGTGACCCTATATGACAGAGTAGAACTGCCCCATAGAGTTCTCAACCTGTAAATCTTTATCGAAGCAGACTCCTTCGTCCATCTTTAATGGAGTGGCTAATGGGTTTGAAATGCCAACCCTTTGGTTTAGAGTAAAATGTTTTAACCAATACACCACCAGAGCCATCCTGGAAACTAATATATTGCTGTTGTTGTTGTTAGCTCTTAGGTGCTGTTGAGTTGGTTATGACTCTTAGTGGTCCTATGTACAACAGAACAAAACACTGTCCAGTCCTGTGCCTTCCTCACAATCTTTGCTATGCTTTGGCCCATCATTGCAGCCACTGTGTCAAACCATCTCCTTGATGATCTTCTCCTTGTTTGCTGATCCTTTACCAGCATGATATTTTTCTCCAGGAACTGGTCCTTTCTGACAACATGACCAAAGTTCATGAGACAAAGTCTGGCCATTCTTGTTTCTAAGGATCATTCTGGCTGTACTTCTTCCAAGACAGATTTGTTATTCTTCTGGCAGTCCATGGTGTTTTCAGTATTCTCCACCAACACCACAATTAAAATGCATGAATTTTTCTTTGGTCTCCCTTATTCACTGTCCAGTTTTCACATGCATATGAGACTATTAAAAATGTCATGGCTTGGGACATGTGCACCTTAACATTCAAAGTGGCATCTTTGCTTTTTAATACTTTAAAGAGGTCTTTGGCAGCAAATTTGCCCAGTAATAGTATAATTTGTTGTCTGATTTCTTGAATACTGCATTCAAGAATACCATGCTTCCATGGGCACTGATTGTAGATCCAAGTAAAATGAAATCCCTGACAAGTTCAATCTTTTCCCCATTTATCATGATGTTGCTTACTAGTCCAGTTATGAGGATTATAGTTTTCTTTTATTGAGGTATAATCCATACTGAAGGCTGTAGGCTTTGATCTTCATCAGTAAGTGCTTCAAGTTCTCTTCACTTTCAGCAAGAAAGGTGGTGTTATCAGCATATTACAGGTAAGTCATTGAGTCCTCCTCCAATCCTAATGTTCTTCTTCATATAGTTTAGCTTCTCATTATTTCCTCAGCATACAGGTTGAGTAAGGATGATGAAACAGTACAACCCTCACACACATCTTTCCTCATTTTAAAAAATGTATATCCCCTTGTTCTATTTGACATACTGCTTCTTGATCTATGTGTAGGTTTCTTATGTGCACAATCAAGTGTTCTGGAATTTCATTATTTACAATGTTATACATAACATCTTATGATCCACATAGTTGAATGGCTTTTCATAGTCAATAAAATACAGATAAACATCTTTCTGGTATTCTTTGCTTTCAGCCAAGATTCATCTGACATCAACAATGATATCCTTCTTTCCACACCTTCTTCTGAATCCAGCTTGAATTTCTGGCAGTCCCCTGTCAATATACAGCTGCAACCATTTTTAAATTATTTTCAGCAAAATTTTATTCATGTGTGATATTAATGATATGGTTCGATAATTTCTGCTTCCTGTTGGACCACCTTTCTTTGGAATGGACACAAATATTGGGACATTAATATAGTGCCAATTGATTTTGGGATCCTTAACAACCTTAGAAATTAGCCTTGGTGGTTAAGCACTCTGCTGTTAACTTGAAGATGGGATTTTCACACCAACCCAACTACTGCACAGGATAAAGACCTGCCAATCTTCCAGGTAAAGATGATAGAATAGAAAAACATATGGGGTAGTTCTCCTCTATCACATGGGGTCACTATGAGTTGAATATTGACTCAACAGCACCTAACAACAACATCTTTGGAAAAGTAAAATCATACAAGAGACTATAGTTCTTATCATTACATGGTCATAAACAAAACTGGAAAGACCCTTCTCAATTTTCTCTCTGCTAAGTCATGGAATTTATACCTCTTAATCAGTGAAACTTTTGGGCTTTCAATAAGACAAAACAGTTAAAAGAGCAATTGTCTAGCTTCCTAGATTTCTAGCAAAACAGTTCTACCATAAACTTTCCTAATGTCTATTTGTAGTCTTTTGTGTACTTGGACTCTTCAAATAAACAGTCTGTTGTCCAACAGACCTAGAAAACCCAAGCATTCCCTGCTTTACTTCAGAGATAATTCTCTTTGTGATTTGTCTTCCAGTTTCTTCTGAATATGGACTTCTTGAACAGTCCCTCACAGAAGGTAAGGACAACCAGGATAGGAAGTTCCATGACTATACCTATGTCTGCCTTATGGATAAGTAATATAAGCAAGGAATTACTTCTGAAATGTGGAAGCTGTACTCAATACTCATTCATGGTACTAGATAAAAGTATGTTGATCTGCATATAATAGAAAACACTAGTGTTTAAATACAATGAATTTATTTCTCTCTTTAAATAAAAGAAATTCTGATGGAAGATGATACAGGACTAATGTGTAGATATGGTTATGAGGGAGCCAGCCTTCTTCTATATTTCTGCTTAATTAACTTAGAACACAGATTCAGACTCAATGTTGATATATGGTCGAAGCTGATTGGCAGAGCTCCAACCATCATATCTGATCTTTTGGCAAGAAGAAGGAAAAAGGGGAAATGAAAAAGAGCACACTTCCCAGAGAAATCATTCTCCTTTACTGAGCTTTCCTGGAAGACTTTGTGACTGCACTAATATTTCATTAGCCTTTTACAACTATAACGAAATCTGTTTAAAATCATCTTTTTCCTTTTTCTTAAAAAAAAAAAAAAAGTAGACATTGTCTCAAAGAACATTTAAGTTCTGTTAGAAAGAAAGAAAGGGAGAATGGATATGGCTTAGGCAACTGGCCATTAGTACACATTCTGCCCTTTCACTACCCAACATCCATGAATAATTTTTTCTGTACATAGAATCCATTTGCCATCCTTAAATGTATCTGTTCTAAAGCCTTATCCAAGAACTGAATTGAGATCAAAGTCCAGGACTTCTAGATGATGTGTACTTATTTCTAATATTTGGGTGTTTCTTCTGTGGTTCAGTGACACATAAGAGCAAATTGTCTTCTCCAAAACAACTAATTCACCATAGTGAAAAAGAAATGGGATAACTACAATAAAAACAAGTAAAAAAAAAAAAAAATACTTCCCATTTGGAAAAGGGGAGAAGGGGAAGTACTGATCTATAGCAATTATGAAATCCTTCTGGGTAAGAATAGCAAGTACTCCTAGCTCTGTCAGTTGAGGATTCAGTGGAAGATTTGAGTTTTTGTACCTGGAAGACTTGGTTCTGCTCTTTAGAAATAACTCCCTTTGTTGTTTTTACCTCCATTTCCTCTGGCTCTGGGCTCTTGAATATTTGCTCATTTTCCCCATGGCTGCTTTTGGAATAGGTAGTGGAGAGTACTCTATTAGGCAAAATGGTTTGCACTCGACTGTTAACATAAAGTTTGGCTGTTCAAACTGACCCAGTGGTACCATGGAAGAAAAGTTCTGGTCATCTGCTTCTATTAAAATTATAGCGAAGAAAACACTATGAACCAGTACTACTCTGTACCACATGGGACTGCCATGAGTCAGATTCAATTTGGTGGTATATAACAGTAACAGTGAACAGTATATCTCTCTTATGAGAGGAATATTGTTCACTTTCATGGTGCAGTTTTTGTATCCATGAATTTCTTTGAAGGTAGAACAGTTCTCAGGCTATTGGTGATCGAGTTTAGTTCTTTCATTATTTTTATTATCTTGGCAATGTTCTTTTCTTAAAAGTTGAGTAAACTCTAAATCTTCTTGTTTCTAGTCATTCATATACAAAGTAAAATATCTAGACAGAGTTTTTGAAGATCTGAAGGTTCCCATCTTTTGTTTACTAGACTGTGTTCTCCTCTGCTTTGCTTTCTCCAATAAATGGTCATTTCCTTGTCTCATCTGAAACAATGAGCTTGAATGGCACTGCACCTCCTTTACTTCCATATTTGTCATATTTCCAACTTTCTATGAGAAAATAGGAAGCTCTGGTGGCATAGTGCCTAAGGCATTTGACTGCTAACCAGAAGGCTGGTGGTTCAAAGCTACCAGCCACTCCTGGGAAGGGAGATTGGGCAATCTACTTCCATAGTGATACCAGCTTGGAAACCCAAGGAGGGGTCATTATGAGTCAGATCTGATTTGATGGCAGTGAGTTTGGTTCTTTTGGTTTATGAGAGGATATCAGTCTTACGTCCTGTTAAGGAAGCACTTTTACAGCTACTCTTTATAAATGTTTCAGTTTTGTGTTCAGATGCATTTGGCTTTTACAACCCTGCAAGGACTTAAATTATGGAACTCTAATTCAGTACAAACTCTAGACAGGAGTATCTGCCTTAGAAAATTGGTATCCGACCCCCACACACACTCACATAGGTATTTACAGACCAACTCTAATCTGAGTTCTTTCAAGTAGGACTTTGTTGACAGTAGCAGGAAGAGGTCAATACAAAGCAATATTTTAAATTTTCCTGACATTTTCCCTACACTATAGCTTTTGCCAGCATAAAGTCTGATTTACAAGGTATAGTGGGCAACAGTTTGACCAAATGTCTTACCACTGCACTATCAAGGGAATCCAGATTTTCAGACAATATTTGGATCCTTGATATCTGCCTTCCCTACTCCTCCATTCAGCCAGGGCCATGTATTGGGTCCTGTTGTTTCTAGCATCCCACTTCTTGAAATCAAATTCTGTACCCATCAGGATCAGTTTCAGATGCATGTGACATAAAACCCAAATATGTGGCATAAACAGGTAGAGGTTCATTTTTCTCTCTCACATAAAGGAAGTAGGTGGTCTAGGGTTGGCATAGTAGTTTTAGAATTTTCAAGGCTATAGGTTCCTTCTACTTTTCTGCTCCACCAACCTCAAAGTTACCTTATTTTTTCAAAATGTTTTCTAAATATCCAGCCATCACATTCATGGTCTAAGCAAGAAAGAAGGATGGTGTTGAGGGGGTAAGGGAACGGAGTGCCAAGCAAAAAATAAAAACTACCAACTAAGTCAGCTCAATTTGAAGATCTTTCCTCAGTGCTTCCCCCAGTGACTGCTACTTACATCAATTTGGCCACACTTAACCCCATGGACAGCTGGAAAATGTAATAGCTTAGGTGGACACATTGCACTCAAAATAAAATTGGGTTTCTGTTAGCAAAGGGAAACAAGAAAAAGAATATCGGGCAGAACAACCTTCAGTCTCAGTCTCTTCCACATCCTCCAAAAATTCTGTTTTCCCTTGCCATGTGCTGTCAAGAATATGACAAATGCTTCATTTATTTGCATTATAGCTGATTGGCAAATGACTTAAGCTAAAGATCAGGGAGGGAGGACGTGTACAACTATTATGAGTCATCTACACTTTAATGCCAAAATATTTGATATCATTTCCCAACAGTGGATTTCGATGTAAGAGAGGGAAAGAGGTGAAGGCTACAGCAAGGACATTTTGCACCAGAAAAGAGAAGGGGATGGGAAATGGGCACCTCCAAGAAAAGACAGTGTTGCTAGTTTCTTAAAGCATGTCTCTACACTAGGGCTGTGAAATAAATGATATTTTGCCTTCCAGGTGATCCCACTATGACAGGTCACAGGCCAAAAGCATGTTTCCTGCCCTTCCTGTAACTTCTGGACAACATTCTAAGTCACTCATGCTATAGTCTCTTGCCTTTATGAATGGTGGTAAGATGGAGGGTTCATTGGGCAGCACCATGTGTTGGCTTATTTTTAGATTGATGGGTGGAGGTGGCTTGGCACAAGAAACATATTGTCTTCATGGTGAAATGATCACTTTACTGCTGGAATAGCAATCATTTCTTACTGAATAATACACCATACCAGGAATATCTTGGCTGCAACAATGGATTTTCCCCAACTTGTATAACCAGAGAAGCACAGAAGATGCTGTTAAATGGTTGGGGTCCATAAGCACGAACTTAGTGGATACTATATATAGTGCACTGTTTAGGACTGAAGTACTAATTTCCCCAGCTTCTGGGAGGGTTGGTGGCTTAATGATCTCCCTAGAATCTCTCTCTAAGGGTCTTCCCACAGCCAAAGAAAGCTGTTTTGCACAAGGTGACACTCCCACTCCTGGGAAATCCTTCAACCAGTGATGGATATTGTGGGGGGCAGAGGATGGTTAATGACGGAGTGACCTCATGGACTTAAGTAAGGCAAGACAATGCTAAAAGTCCATCCTCACTCCAGACTTCCTTATATGATTCCCCGAGGTCTCTATTGCAATTGCTCCACAACACAACTCCCTGTGCCCCATCCTGCTTCCCTCATCTCTTTTAGATATTATTCTTGATAGCCTTTCCACAATAAGTTTTCTGAAAACAAATTTTGGTTTCTAACTCTGTTTATCAAGGAACCAAACCTACAACTGCCTGTGAGGTGAGGAAGTAAAGCAGTAATTGCCTGTTTGGGAAAGAAGTCACACACTGGCCAAGTATCATTTCTTTAATGGCGGTACTTGGGTTTACACTGTGGGAGCACCTGGCTACCTGCACTGATAATGGCGTTAGAGGTTATGAATGATCTCCAAACACAGTCATTCCTTTCAATAATCTATAAAGATCTATAAAGAATTTATATGGACCTTATTTTTCTTTTTATGAACCTACTTTACTTTATTGGATATGTTATTAGGAGGGACTAGTCCATAGAGATCTCTCATGGTACAGTGGTTAAAGTATTTGGCTGCTAACAAGAAAGCCAGTGGTTTGAACCCACCAGCAGTTCCACAGAGAAAAGATGAGGCAATCTGCTTCTGTAAAGATTTGCAGCTTTGGAAATCCAATGGGGGTCTCTGTGAGTCAGAACTGACTCGATGGGAGGAGTGAGTTCCTAGAGAATGACATCATGCTTGGTAAAGTAGAAGGTCAGCATAAAACTGGAAGACTCTCAACAAAATGCATTGACACAGTGACTGCAGCAAAGGGTCAAACATAGCAACAATTGTTGTGGATAGTGCAGGCCCAGGTAGTATTTCATTCTCTGTAAGTCAGAACAAACTTGACAGCAAATAACAACAACAACAATTTTACTTTTAATCTGTACCACTATGTGGGAAATTGAGTTCATAACTTTACTTATTAGAAGGTTGATTTAAGAATTTTCCTTAAGTTAATTCCCTTTCAATCTGGAAAGTTTGCCCTCTGCTTATAGTGTATTACAAATAATACTTTGTACCCTAAAATGCACTCCTTTGTTCATCTAAAAGCTTGTCTTTCACCTTTCAGGTTTATAGAGGTCGATTATGGAGGTGGATGTCTGGAAGGGGGTGAGATGTCCCCTGAGAACCTGAAGATAAGAAAAATAAGATTGGCTTCTAAGGGTTCAACTAATGAAATCCACACACAATGTTTAGAAATCTAGAGGAACAAATAAAAGACTGTAAATATGTGAGCAAAGGATTTGGATTGTTCCCCAATTCCACACAAGGTGACCTAGGTTTCAGAGAGGCAGGACATAAATGTGGTTAATATTTAGTAACACAAGCCCAGTCAATTGCATTGCAATGTGTGAACACAGAGAGACAGCTTAGGTCCCCAAAACTATAGCAAAATGGGGGAAATATGGGCAGTGTTTTTCCAGCATTGTCCAACCTAAGAAGACACTGAATCTGGAAGACAACCTTAATTTAATTATTAGAGAGGTGTTCTTTAGCAAGAGGAGACGTGGTGGGGAATGATTCAGCTTGGCTTGCCGAGACCTAGATAAAAATCTCCCAGACTCTCCATCTCCCCTTGCTCTGATTCAGCAAAGAGTTGTTATTATGACCTTTCCAGGAAGAAGCTGTCTCCTCCAGTAGGAGAAATGAAAATTCATTTTCTTGGATCAAAATATCTTTCATTGTGTACTAATAAGCTTTCAATCTCCTATGGACTTTGGTTAGTTTGAGTCAGTGTCCCTGCTTCCATCTGATTCTAGGACAATGACAAAGTATAAAACTGCTGGGAACAGTAAAACTGCCAAGGTAAAATATTCCTTGTGAGACCACTTGGTAAACTGCCACTAACCTTCATCTGGTGATACCCTTTTCATTCAAAGTGGGCACAGATATTTGGAAAGTTGAACTGTGTCTGTCTGCTTAATATTTCATAACCAGGAAATGCTGAAATACCAAATACCATTGCCAGATTGGGGATTTATTTGTAAACTTGCTTGCTCTTCCAGTTTCCTCAGAAAAACAGGAGATAAAATACTGTGCAGTCTGGAGAAATCTCTTATGGACACATCCTCATAAGAGTAGTGCCTGTTTATTCCCACACTTGATATGATTTATACACACACACACAGATATATATATATATGAGTTCTGGTGGTGCAGTGCCTAAGGTAATTTGACTGCTAACCAGAAAGTTGGTGGTCCAAACCCACCAGCCACTCTGCAGAAGGAAGACATTGCAATCTACTTCCATAAAGATTTACCACCTCGGAAACCTGATAGGGATCACTACGAGTCAGGATTGACTCAATATTAGTGGGTTTGGTTTTGGTTTTAGATATACTAGCATAGTACCTAAGGCACTTGACTGCTAACCAGAAGGCTGGTGGTTCAAACCCACCAGCCACTGCTTGGAATGAAGGTTGGGCAATCTACTTCTGTAGAGATACCACCTCGGAAACCCAAGGAGATGTCGCTATAAATCAGTCCGACTTGATGGCACATAACAACAACAACTTATATATGCATGCATATATATGCTATATTTATCTGTACTTGACAAAATATATTCCTCCATCCACAGATCCTAGGAGTAGGAAGAGATTATCAAAAGCTTCAGGAAAGCTAAATTAATCACATCCTTCACACTTTCTCTACTTTGGCCATTAAGATGCACCTCTAGACCACCACTGTGCAACAGACACAAAAAGCAAATTTCTCAGGCACTGCACTCCACTTAGCTATTTTTTCTCTAGAGATGTTTTTGTCATTCCTCTGACCCTGAACTCTTGGCTCCTATCCTGAGTCTGTTTTCCACATCTGAACTGCCCAGACTCAGTGTCCTTCTACACATTCCTTGCAGCACTTTATCCTCATGTCCTGAACACTCTGTGGTCTAGCCTGTCCTCCAACTATGAATTATTAGGTTGTGTCTAGTTTGGTATCTATGACACAGGTTCCATTTATTTCTGCCAGAAAGACTGGGCAAAAGATTCAAACATTTTGCTGAGATGCACACTTCCTTGGAATTCAATCTCCCACCTGGGATAAAAGAAATCTCTCTTGCACTCTACATTTATTGTAGAGGGCAGGGCTGAGCTGCCAAAATGGAGGGGCAAGTTGACAACAACACTAGTAAAGCTAGGGGTGGTGTTATATGCCTTGATCAACACTACGGAACAGTCATTCATGCCCCTACTCTGCGGCCCAGGAAAATAAGAGGAATTATTTCTGACATTCCCAGGTTTTCCTGTGAAACTATAATTCTCATGAATTGTATCCATTATGGCAGGATAGTGTTTTGAAAATAGACTCTTAACCCCTTCCCATCAACCCAAATCTCCTATTTGTCTTACTTTCCTCTTTTGTTATTCTAGGGGAAGGATGATACAAGAAAACAGATACCAATGAAGTTTTTGTTTGTTTTTTTGTTTTTTACTTTGGACTTTAAAATTACATCATTTAATATATATAGGTTTGACAGAGGATATTTCTACATATGTATTTATATGTGTTGCAAATATATCCATGAATATAGTAGAGCATACAGGGACCAAATTATTAAAACTTCTTAGCCAGTAACTAAACACCTTGAAGGCATAAGTTGCTAGGCCTAGAAACTCAGTTGGATAATATAGTCCACAAAGACAGTGTTCAGCATCCTACTGGAGTGGCCAACTAATGTGCAACCATTGGTCTCTCCCTGTCCAAAGCAGAATGTAGAAGATCAAAGACACAAGGAACAATTAGTCAAAAGGGCTACTGGAGCTTGGGAACCTCAGTCTCCACAACTTTGAGACCAGAAGAACTAGCTGGTCCCCAGCTACCTTTGCTGACCACTCAGAAAGGGATCACAATAGGAGTTCCCTATGGAGACGGGGAACAATGTGGAAAAAAACTCAAAATAATAAAAAGTCTTGTTAGTCTGAGAGACTGATGAAACCTCTGAGACTATGGCCCTTAGTCTTCCTTCAAGTCAATAACTGAATTCACCCCCATGGGTCAACTTTCAGCAAAACAATACCAAAACCAAAACCAAACCCACTGCCCTTGAGTTAATTGCAACTTATAGCAACTCCAACTGGTTTTCCAGGTCTGTAAATCTCTACAGAAGTAGATTACCTTGTCCTCCCACAGAGCAGCTGGTGAGTTTGAACCACCAAGCGCTGGTTAGCAGCCAAATGTTTTACCTACTACACCACCAGAGCTCCTCAGCAAATATTAGACAGTCTTATAATGTGAACAGTAACACCAGGGAGGTATCACCTCTTAGCACAATTAACCATATGAGACCAAAATGATAACATTTGTCCGGAGAGAAAGTTCAGAAGGCCAGAAGGGATAGGAAGGAAGGACAAATGGAAACAGTAAGCACAGGGAGCAAGTGGGGAGAGTGCAGTTACATTGTGGGAAGTGAATCAACATCATAAAACAAATTGTGTAAGAATGATTGAATAGAAAACTAATTTTCTCTGTAAACTTTCACCCAAATTACAATAAAAAGTAAAGAAAAAGAATATATGAAAAAGAGCAAATTTTCTTTACTACTGAGTCTATAAATGATTCTCTTGGTCATGGGAAGAGAGAATCAGAAAGAAAGCCAAGATAATGTAGTATTGAAAATCTCCAATTCCCAGAGAGATGATTGAGACCCTGGAGAAGTCTGCAAACTCTAAGATTAGAGGAAATCACATACTTAGTAACACAAGTCCAATCAGTTGTATTGTAATGTATAAATATAGAGCGACAGACTAGATCATAAAAAACTATTGCACAATGGAATGAATATTGACAGTGTTTTTCCAGCATTGTTCAAGCTAAGAAGACACTGAATATGAGGACAATCTCTGCCTTCACCCTTCCTGAGAAGAATAAGAAAAATGCAAATTTATTGGAGAACAACTAGACAGCTGTGTGGTGTGTCTGGAGAATGGATTTCAGACAGCTTTTCAGAGTATACCACCAAACAGGTCTATAATGTGAACAATAACACCAGGGAGGTATCACCCCTTAGAACAATCAACCACATGAGATCAAAAGGGTACCATTTGTCCAAGGAGAAAACTCAGAAGGCAAGAAGGGATAGAAAAGAAGGACAAATGGAAACAGTAAATACAGGGAAGAAGTGGGAAAGAGCAGAAACTTGCCTTTGCAGACTGCTCATCAGAATTCTGTCTGCCAAGTGTGGCAAAGATATGGTATATGGAGCCATGGACCTTAGGAGGGCTTTTGGATTGGGTAAAGTGGCTTCAGAAGAAGCATGCATGTATACCAGCATGCATGGATAAGGGATCCATTTATCTTTTGGCTTCCAATGGGGTTTAAGCTTTGGGGACACTTATAGAACTGGTAAAAAGAAAGAGAAATCTTGGATATTTATTTCTTCTGTTCCTTCTCTATCAAAAGTAATAGCCCCTTTGGAGAAAACTTCTATTTCCATGGCTCAAGCCTTTCCAGATTGGAATAACACTTCATCCTCCTGCTCCTTCAGCTAGGTATAGTAAAGTGTCCTGTTTTTATGGTGATGATTCCTTATTAGTATGATCCCTTACTAATCCATTATTCCCATAACACTATCAATCTGGTGTTGTAGTGGCTAAGGCCTTTGGCTGCTAACAAAAACATCAGTGGTTTGAACCCACCAGCTTCTCCAAACAAAGATGAGGCAGTCTATTGCCATAAGGATTCATAGCCTTGGAAACCAAATGGGGGTCACTATGAGTTGGAGTCCACTCTATGGCAGTGAGTTTTATTTGCTTTTTGGTTCATCAAACCCTTATCAATTAAACTCTTTGACTATGCCTGGAATCTATTTTATATATCAACAACACAACATTTTAGTCAATTTCCACCTCAGCAGCTGAGTAGAATGACCTGATGCTGCTTAGATTCTCATAGAGGAAAAACTTCAAAAGGGTGAGTGATTGAACATTCCATCTTGTCTTAGAGGCTAAGCTCAGCACCATGACAAAGCTCTCTCCTGGAGCAGAATGGAGGAAAATGTCTGGTGGTTCACTGATGAACTCATGCCCCTTTCAGGCCACAAAGCAAACCTTTTCACTAAATGACCACAGCTCTGCAGCCTTACTCTAAACATTACTCTTGGTGAGACAGTGTGATTTATAACTGGAGCACTGGCAGAACAAATGGCAGGCAACAAGAAAAAGCAAAGTGCACAGGATATACAGAAATAAACTAACCAACCACTTCCCTCAAGGAGTGTGCAGTCCAATGAGGAGATATACCTTTAACTGGTCATGAAACAATGTGATTTTGTTCTGAAATTGAAGTATACACTGAGAACTTTCAGATCATAAAGAAGTAACTTCCTGCTTTATGCTAAATCTGAAGAACATATAGTTGCTGTTGTTGTCATGTGTCGTCAAGTCAGACCCGACTCATAGCGACCCCTCCTTGGGTTTCCGAGGCAGTATCACTACGGAAGTAGATTGCCCCATCTTCCTTCTGAGGAGTGGCTGGTGGGTTTGAACCACCAGCCTTCTGGTTAGCAGTCAAGTGCCTTAGGCACTATGCTGTCAGAGCTCCTACATATAGGTTTATCTAATAAGACAAGAGTGGGAAGGACACTCCAGCTAGATGAGCAGCATGTACAAAGCACCCTGGAGTGAAGGAGAGAGGAAGATTCTAATAGTCAAATAATCTTGGAAACTCCTTAGAGGACTGACACATTATTTCTTGCTATGGCTAACAGAGATTATTTCCCAATGTTGAAACAGATCATCTTTTCTCATTTAGCCACCAGATGAAGGAGTTGGCTTAGTTTTGAAGTCATGTTCAGCAAAACATATTTATCTCCAAACTCTGAACTCTTAAAAGTGTGGCACACTCATTAGTAGGAGAGGTAAAGGAGTGAAGAGTAATAGCAGAAGGAGTGAGTTAAGCTGGTTTATGCTCCCATCTCTCAGAGTACCCCAGGACAAATGTTCATCTAATACAGCAAGGACCAGAAACACCAATCCATTTAAATTGTTTACTCTCTCTATTCCCATTTCTCACATGCCAAGATTCTTTACTTTAGTTAAATGTGCCTACAATATGACCACAAATGGCTAGAATGCAGAGTTGATACATGGCTTGAGGGTTAGTGTCTGGGAGCAGGAGAAGAGGAGACTGAAGAGGAAGTTGGGAAGGTAGCCAAGTGATATATCATGATGTATCTCATATGTCATACAGGGTAATTTACAGGACATTTTCTTTTAAGTGCTGGGGATACATGAAATGATCTGCATAACATCCTGTCGGGAGTATAAAAGATAGATTGAAAGGCTTGAAAATAGAGGTAGGAAAATTACTTAGCAAGCAGTTGAGAAATTAGAAAAGCAATAATCAGCGTCTGAACTAAGATAGTCATTGGAGATAAAAGGGATATATCAAGGTCCAGAAATATTTGGGTGATAAAACTGATAGGCTTAATGACTGATGGGAAGCAGGGATACAAGAGAGGGGGTATTAAAATGACTTCCATGTTCTTGATGAGAGCAACAGGAGAGATGTCTCTAAATCAGAGTTCCTATGGGAAGCAGATGGTCTATCAAATTAGGATAATTTCAGGAGTTTATTTATTTGTTTATAGGGCCTACTTAGATATTGGCACAGTAGAGGAGAATCACAAGGGATAACACATGAATCTGGAGCAAATTTCAAGGGGCCAATGGCAGGAAAAGGTGATCAGAATCAAGAAGGTAAGAGCAGGCTACCCTGAAAGAACCATTGACCTTTTGATGATGGAAACAGCCAACCCAAGTTGAGTTTTGGGGGAAGGAGCCAGGAAATAAACATTTGTCCTCAGTCTTGTCCCACCCTCTGATTTTACCCTGAGTCTGCTAGTGACACATCCAATTGGAAACAAATGCCACGAGAGATTTTTGATGTAATCATTACAGGCAAGTCTTCTGAAATAGATTGCAAAGTGAAAAGGGTAGAAAAAGGATCTCAAGGCAGGGAGAGGGTAACAGAAGTTCTCCAGCCCACATGGCTTCATATGGATAAGAAGTTCAAGAGAAAGAGCAGGCTTGTGAGGAAGATGACAACTTAAGTTCATTCAGGATGAAGCTTTGAAGATTTGAGATCCTAGTTCCAAAAGAATCCAAAGAATCCCAGAAAACAAAGAACCATTGAATGAACATTTAATGTATGTCAGACTCTGGTCTAGGTGATTACATAAATTACTCCATTTAATTCTTATTACAATACCTCAAAGAAACATTTTACTGATAAGAAACTTATGATTTGATAAAAATGTCACTACCCTAACATCACACATCTAGTAAGTTTTGAAGGCAGGATTTGAATTCAGACCTGCTTGGCTCCATGTTAATTAAAGCTTTGCAAAATAATAATAATAATAATAATAATAATAATAATAATAATAATAATGGAAGTGCTAAGGTCCTACGTCAGTGCCTACAATTATCTAAACAATTTATAAACTATTTCACACACTTTGCTTCCAAGTCTGGATCAATGTCTATTTTCCATGGCTTTTCTTGCAGCGGTTCATTTACCCGTCTGTTCCCCACAGACTCAGGAGGCCTATTTGATTATAACATTTGGGGTTTTCTGCAAGTATGGAAAATTAAATCCCAAGTTTATGACACTAAACTATAAGGATCAATTCAATTAAGTCCATTATCTATTCTGTTTTCCTTTTCTGTTCTGAGATCAGCTTAGCAAGTAGACTTCCTCCTCTGACTCTAACCACTCGGTGTCTGTCCAGACCTCACAAGTTAAAAGGCATAATCCTCCAGACTGCCAAGACCTTGGACACCAATTGCAGACTTGGAAGTCCTTATAACATCTTTACTTTTGATCTGTTGAGTACAAATTTAGGATTTTCTACCACATCTTCCTTCAATACCAGGAAAAAGTCAAAGATGTACTGAAGGACTTGTTGAAGAATAAGGCTCCAGGAATTGATAGAATACCCACTGAGATGTTTCAACAAATGGATGATCCACTGGGGTCACTCACTCAGTTATGCCAAGAAATTTGGAAGACAGCTACCTGGCCAACTGACTGAAAGAGATTCATAATTGTACCCATTCCAAAGAAAGGTAAACCCACAGAATGTAGAAATTATCAAACAATATCATTAATATCACATGCAAGTAAAACCTCACTGAAGATAATTTAAAAATGGTTGCAGCAGTGTATTGACAGAGAGCTTCCAGAAATGCAAGCTGGATTCAGAAGAGGGCATGGGATAAAAGATATCATTGCTGATGTCAGATGGATCTTAGCTGAAAGCAAAGAATAACAGAAAGATGTTGACTTGTATTTTATTAACTATGCAAAAACATTTGGTTGTGTGGATTGTAACAAATTATGGATAACATTGAAAAGAATGGGAATTCCAGAACACTTAATTGTGCTCATGAGGAACCTGCACATAGACCAGTAGGCTGTTGTTAGAACAGAACAAGGAGAAACTGCATGGTTTAAAATCAAGGAGGGAGTGTGTCAGGGTTGTATCCTTTCATCATATTTATTCTATCTGTACACTGAGGAAATAATCTGAGAAGCTAGACTATATGAAGAAGAGCATGGCATCAAGATTGGAGGAAACTCGTTAACAACCTGCAATACGCAGATGACACAGCTTTGCTTGCTGAAAGTGAGGATGTCTTGAGGCATTTACTGATGGAAATTGAAGACAAGAGTCTGCAACATGGATTGCATCTCAATATAAAGAAAACAAAAATCCTCACAATTGGACCAATAAGCAGCAGCATAATAAATGGAGAAAAGATAGAAGTTGTCAAAGACTTTATATTATGTGGTTCTACAATCAACACCAAATGGAAGAAGTAGTCAAGATATCAGATGACATATAGCACTGGGCAAATCGGCTGCAAAAGACCTCTTTCAAGTGCTGAAGAGCAAAGATATCTCCTTGAAGACTAAGGTTCACCTGCCACAAGCCATTGAATTTTTCTGTTGCCTTATGTGCATGTGTGGGTCATAACAAATTATGGAAAACATAGAGAAGAATGGGAATTCCAGAACACTTGATTGTACTCATAAGGAACCTGTACAGAGATCAGGAAGCTGTCATTCGAACAGAACAAGGGGATACTCTATGGTTCACAATCAAGAAGGGAGTGTGTCAAAGTTGTATTCTTTCACCATGGTTATTCAACTTGTATTAAAAAAAGAAAAAAAAAAAAACCTCATTGCTGTTGAGTCCGATCCAAATCATAGCAATCCCTCCTTGAGTTTCCAAGGCAGTATCACTACGAAAGTAGATTGCCCAATCTTTCTTCCAAGGAGTGGCTGGTGGGTTTGAACCTCCAGCCTTCTGGTTAGCAGTCAAGTGCCTTATGCACTATGCCACCTGAGAAAATAATCCAAAAAGTTGGATTATATGAAGAAGAATGTGGCATCAGGATTGGAGGAAGACTTAAATGCAGATGACACAACTTTGCTTGCTAAGGATGACTTGTATCACTTACTGATGAAAATTAAAGACTACAGTCTGCAATATGTATTACACTTCAACATAAAGAAAAAAAAAATCCTCACAACTGGTCCAATAAACAGCTTCACAATAAATAGAGAAAAGATTGAAGTTGTCAAGGATTTCATATTATGTGGTTCCACAATCAACACCAATAGAAGCAGGAGTCAAGACATCAGATGATATATTGCATTGGGCAAATCTGCTGCACAAGACCTTTCTCAAGTGATGAAGAGTTAAAATGTCTCCTTGAAGACTAAGGTGTGCCTAACCCAGGCCATTGTATTTTCAATCACCTCTTATGCATGTGAGAGCTGGACAACAAATAAGGAAGACCAAAGAAGAGTTGATGCTTTTGAGTTGTGGTGTTGGAGAAGAATGCTAAGAGTACCATGGGTCTGTTAAAAGGATTAACAAATTTGTCCCAGAAGAAGTGCAGCCAGAATGCTCCTTGGAAGCGGGAATGGCCAGACTTTGTCTCATCTACTTTGGTCATGTTGTCAGAAGGAACCATTTTCTGGAGAAGGATATCATGCCTGGTAAAGTGGAGGGTCAATGAATAAGGGGAAGGCCCTCGACCAGACGGATTGACACAGTGGCTGCAATGATGGGTTCAGGTATAGCAAAGACTATGAGGCTGGCACAGGACTGGGCAGTGTTTCGATCTGCTGCACATAGGGTCACCATGAATCAAAGACAACTCAATAGGACCTAACAACAACAACAACAACAATCCCTTCATGATGTCAGCCACAAGCTCAAGGTCCCCAAGGCAACCCTAGCTCTGACCTGTTGACTCCTACTATTCTCTTGGGTTCAATACTTCATTAAAATGACTCACAGGTCTCAGAAAAGTGCTTCTTTGAAAAGATACATAGGGTGAAGCCTGGGAGAGTTTCCAGTGTGAGGCTTCCATATCCCAAAAAGGGACATACTGCTATCCCATGTACATCAATATCTTCCATCAACCATGAAGCCCATGGAATTTCCTTGTCCAGAGTCTTAATTAGGATGATGTCATCTGTCAATTTATTGTACTGTGGTGGCTTGCATGTTGTTGTGAGTTTGGAGGCTATGTCACCAGTATTTCAAATACCAGCAGGGTCACCCATGGTGCCATGGTGAACAAGTTTTAGTGGAGCTTCCTGGCTAAGATAGACTTGGAAGAAGGAAGGAGTCATCCACTTCTCAGAGAATTGGCCAGTGAAAACCTTATAAAAAGCACTGAAACACTGTCTGATATATTACTGGAAAACTTTATGAATAGCTTTGAAACTTTGTCCAATACAGTTCCAGAAGATGAGTGCCTCAGGTCAGAGGGACTGAAAATATGAATGGGGAAGAGGTGTCTCCTCAAAGTAGAGTCAACCTTAAGGAGTGGATGGGGAAAGCTTTCAGGATCTCCATTTGCTGATGTGGCATGACTCAAACAGCTGCAAACATCCATTAATAATTGGAACATGGACTGTGCAAAGTATGAATCTAGGAAAATTAAACATTGTAAAAAATGAAATGGAGTACAAAAAGATTGATATCCTAGACATCAGGATTGATATTCTGAGCTAAAATGGACTGGTTTTGGCCATTTTGAATCAGACAATCATATGATCTACTATGCTGTAAATGACAAATTGAAGAGGAATAGTGTGGCATTTATTGTCAAAAAGAATGTTTCAAGATCTATCCTGAAGTACAATGCCGTCAGTGATAGGATAATATCCATACATCTACAAGGAAGACCAGTTAATACTATTGTTATTCAAATTTACACACCAACCACCAAAGTCAGAGACAAGGAAACTAAAGATTTTTACCAACTTCTGCAGTCTGAAATTGACCAAACATGCAATCAAGATGTGCTGATTATTACTGATGTTTGGAATGCAAAGTTTGGAAACAAAGAATCACCTGTAGTTGGAAAATACGGTGTTGGTGATAAAAATGACTTTGGAGATCACATGAAAGGATTTTGCAAGATCAACAACTTATTCATTGCAAATATCTTTTTAAACAATATTAACAACTGCTATATACATGGACTTCACCAGATGGAGTACACAGGAATCAGATCGACTACATATGTGGAAAGAGATGATGAAGAAGCTCAATATCTTCAGCCAAAACAAAGCCAAGAGCTGACTGGGGAACAGACCATCAACTGCTCATATGCAAGTTCAAGTTGAAGCTGAAGACAATTAAAACAAGTTGATAAGAGCCAAAATATGACCTTAATTACATCTCACTTGAATTTAAACACCATCTAAAGAATAAATTTGGATCAACATCCAGTAAGTTGAAGGAATAGGCAGACAAGCTACAAAGACCCTCTTCAACATAGGAAAGAGAAACCAATTGACAGAGATAGAGAAGATAATCCTGGAGCTCTGAGTTTTGAAAGGAAGTATATAGAAGTGGATTAGGCACTAATTAGTGGAAGAACCTGAATAAAAACAGTGAGAATGGAGATGGTCAGAACTGTGGACTGTCAGCTACTCTGATGGGATCAATAGCCTGAATATTTCCAAGTGGTGTTGGGACCTAAGAATTGACCTAAAGATCATCCATGGTCATCAAAGTCTGTAGGGACTACAGCACTGGTGGCCTATGACTATGACTAGGAAGGGAAACAGCAAGGAGCTGTGCACTTTCAACTGTCCTGAGGCTCAGCCATTTTGAATGTTTACAAGCAGTGACCATTTTGGATTTTAAAATGACAGCATTCTCATTCGGATTCCAGGGACTTAAGAATAGGCTCTGTTTGCCAAGGATGACAGGGACATACAGGAGGCTGACAGTGGGAAAGGAGACAGGTGGTGAGTGTATAAGTGTTGCCAATTAGTGAAGAGAGGTGCACAGCACAGTACTCTGGTTACGTACATAACATACAAAGAAAACAAAACTCATGGGCAAGTTACTCCAACGTACAATCATCAATTAAATACAAACACAAAAATGTCACAATGCCTTGGACACAACAGAGCATCACAGTCCACACAAAGAAGCAAGATAAAGCAGGAGAAACAAGAGACCAGGATACAGACCAAACAAACATCCCTGAGGAAGATACAGCATTGGAACTCCTTGATAAGGAATTCAAAAGGATTATATTTAGTCACCTTCAATGAACTGAGAGACAGATCAAGGAAAACACTGACAAAATCGAGGAAAACACAGACAAACACCTAGAACAAATTCGAAAGATAATACAAGAACAAAATGAAAAATTAGAAATCTACAAATATTTTGTATTAGAAATACAAAATCTACAGACAGAAATCCAGAAGATTAATACTAAATTTTCAGAAATAGATGACACATTGAATGGGCAAAGGAGTAGAACTGAATCAATGGAAGATAGAATTAGTGAGGTCGAAGGTAAATACCCCAATACTTCTTTGGAAAGGGATCAGTCAGAAAAATCAAAACAAAATGAAGAAAGCCTAAGGTTCTTGTGGGATATTATCAAAAGGAATAACCTACATGTAATCAGAATTCCAGAATAGGAAGGGACAAATAAAACCACAGAAAAAGTTGTCAAAGTTTTGTCGGAAGAGAATTTTCCTGGTATGATGAAAGATGAGAATATATCCATTCAAGAAGTCTAGTGAACCCCAAACAGGATAAATCCCAAAAGAAAATCACCAAGACATATCATCAAACTCCCCAAAACCAAAGACAAAGAAAGAATCCTGAAAGCAGCATGGGAAAAATGAAAAGTTACCTACAAGGGGCAACCAATAAGACTGAACTCAGATTTCTTGGCAGAAACCATGCTGTGAGAAGACAATGGGGTGATATGTATAAAGCCTTGAAAGAGAAAAATTTCCAACCAAGAATTACAAACCCAGCAAAATTGTCCCTCAAATATGATGGTGAAATTAAGACATTTCCAGATAAGCAGAAATTAAGGGAATTTGTGGAAACCAGACCAATCTTACAAGAGATGCTAAAGGGAGTCCTTTGGACAGAGAACCAACAAAAGACAACAACTGACTATTAGCATACATGTTGACATAACCCAGAAACCAACTCAGTTATAGAAGTATCCAAGTAAATAAGCCTACAGGATTTTAAACAGGGACAACAATTGACAAATGAGGACAACTACTAACCAAAAAAAGAGAAAAAATTGTGTAGTTACAGAACTTCTAAATGGTAGGAAAGTCAAGACAACTGCAAGATAGAACAGACTGTTCAAAACTTGAGAAGAACATTATAAATCACAGCATAACCTCAAAGAAAAATAAACCTTCACATCAAAATGAAATCAAAATGAAAAAGAGAACCAGCACAAATATTTAGCAAATACTAAAACAATAGCAATGAAGGAAGTCATAACAAGATTCATAAACAAAACAAGGTCAGCACAGAAAATTATATGGAACAAAGAAATCAACACCACAAAAAAGCACATAGCAACATGACAGCAACAAATTCATACTTGTCCATAATTACATATATGGCAAGTGACTTATTTCTAAGATTTACAGAAAATCCAATGCCTTAGCAGCAAAGGGATTAACAATCCAGTTGAAAATATGAGCAGAAGACATGAATAGATACTTCACCAGGAGGATATCCAGGTGGCCAGCAAATACATGAAGAGATGTTCACAATCAGAAAGATGAAAATCAAAACAAGATTCTATCTTGTTTTGAGATAAGAAATATCATCTCACCCGAGCACTGATGGTAAGTTTCAATGAGATGGAAAATAACAAATGCTGGCAGGGATGTGGAGAGATTGGGACTCTCATACACTGCTGGTGGGACAGTGAAGTGATACAACCACTGTGGAAAGCAGCATGGCAATTCCTTAGAAAGATGGAATTGGAGATACCATTTGACCCCCAATCTCATTACTAGGTATATATGCTAGAGAAGTGAAAGCCAAGACAGGAACAGATATATGCACATGCAGCACTGTTTACAATAGCAAAAAGATGGGAACAACCTAGGTGCCCATCAATAGAAGAATGGATAACCAAACTACGGTACATACACACAATGGAATACTATGCAACACTAAAGAATAATGTGGAGTCAACAAAACACCACATAACATGGATAGACTTGGAGGCCATTAAGCCAAGTGAATAAGTCAATCATCAACAGACAAATATAGTATTACTTCAGTGTTGTGGAGAGTCAAGGAAAGGTTTATATATGGAATAAAACTTTCTTTGGTGGTTGCCAGGGGTGGGAGGGGGAGAGAACACTGCAAAAAAAAGAAAAAGAAAGAATGCATTGACCCATGTCACTTTAGTTTTGTGTATTTCACTGTACTTAAATTATTTCAATAAAATGCATTTAAAAAATAATAATAAATTTGATGCATTGAACACCAATGATGGAATACCAGATGAATTGTGGAATGACATCAAGAATATCATACAAGGATTTAGGAAGATGGTGTCATACAGATAGCATGCATGTTTAATCCCTCTTCCAACTGAGATTCTTAGTAACTAGGTAAAGCAGATACAAATAATGATACTGGAGCTATGAGCAACTAAGGAGAAGATAAAGTATTAGATTCAGTGAAGATGAAGAAAGAGAGCAGATTAAATTACTGGGAAAAATAAGTGAACCAGCTCAGCCAGTGGAGGAAGTGACAGAGACAGAGAGGAGTCATTAGAAATACAAAAGAGGTCAAGGAGGAGGGAAGGAAGAAAACAAAAACACATCACAGAACCCACAGGCACTGGGGACTCAGAACAGCCACACCAGGAGTTATTCAAGGTGAGGTTAGGCCTTGAGTGAGAAAATAATCTTACTGGGAAATGAATCAAGACCCCCCCCCATTGGCTTAGGTTGTTGTGGAGTCCAGAGGGTGTGGGGGAAAGGGAGAAACTTCCTCTGAGTAGGCAGAGCTCTGGAGTGGGCACACAGCAATGGGCTCAGGTCCAACTCTTGGTGACCCTTTTTGGGGAAAAGTGGATCTGTGTACTGGGATTTTGTGGCTTGTCGATATACCCAGAAAGTGAGGGCCTTTTATCCTTTGGGGCTTCTATTGCTTTGGAACTGCAGGTCTTTAATTGACAGCAGAGAGTCATCGTCAGCAGATGGAGTCTCAAAAGGACCCAGGCTTCCCTGCCTGTGCCTTTACCACTGACTGAATTATCCCACCCCAAATACAGAGAACTCCTTCTGCCTTTCTGTCCTGGGGTTTGCTTCTGGTGCCTTCCCCTCCCATACCCCCACCTAGTCGAGTAGGAAGAACACATTAAACCTCCATTAGTCAACCAGAGCTTTTACACTGAACACCTCAGCCAATAGATAGGTAACAATGATAATTTCTGTGCTACAGGATCAATGGCAAATGGTAGACAACACCTGCTCATCAACTCCAAGCCCTCTTTACAATGAACAGAGACTTGTCCCCACATCCACACCAATGATTCTACCAACAAAGAGAAAGCTGGAGAGCAATCGAGTACAGCCAAGTTAATAACCAAAGAAGTACAGCTGCTCCACACTTTCAAATACAGTAAAACATGAAATCAGGGTGAAACAAATCAATACTGAAGTAACAATTAAAGACAAAAATTTCAAAATGTGTAGGAAACAATAAACAACCTAAAAAAAAAAAAAAAAGCACAATACAATAGAAATAAAACCCTGGCTAAAGAATTATCTATTGTGGAAGAACAAGCAAGAATAATCTGAAAAGAATTTCAGAAGGTATATATATATAGTACCTTCTAAGAGCTCAAGGAAACTATAAACAGAAACAACCAGAAGATAGACATACCCTGGAAGAATTCAGGAAAATCATTCAAGAACAGAATAACAAGATAATACACAATTAGAACTCATACAAAAACAGCAATTAGAAAACCAAAAGATGAACACTAAAATTACAGAGATAGATAACATGGTGGAAGGACAAAAGAGTAGACTAGAACAGGTTGAAGAATGTTTTTCCCAGCTAGAAGACAAATCCTTTGATGCCAGTCTGTATGAAGAAAAATCAGAACAAAGATTTAAGAGAAATGAAGAAAACCTAAGAGTTATATGGAATGACATGAAAAGAAACAACATACACCTGACTGGAATACCAGAACAAGAGGAGGCAAGAAAAACTTCTGAGAAAAATTGTTGAAGACTTGCTAACAGAAAATTACCTCCATATCATGAAGGAAGAAAAGATAACCATCCAAGAAGCTCAACAAACACCATACAAGATAAATCCCAAGACAAAATCATCAAGACATATAATCAAACTTTCCAAAACCAAAGACAAAGGAAGAATCTTGGTAACAGCTGAGGAAAAATGAAATGTCACCTACAATAGGCAACCAATAAGACTAAGCTCTGATTTCTCAGCAGAAACCATGCAGGCAGGAAGGCAATGGGATGGCATATATAAAACCTTGAAGGAAAAGAATTGCTAACCAAGAATTATTTATCCAGCCAAACTGTCCCTCAAATATGAGGGTGAAATCAAGACATCTCAGACAAAAAGAAATTAAGAGAATTTGTGAAAACCAGACCAACCCTACAAGAAATGCTAAAAGGATTTCCATTAAAGAACCCATAACAAATAAAAATCAAGACACTTGACACCATTGCTTAGAAGCCAAACCAAGAATTGATGCTCAAAATAAACTCATAAAAGTGTACTTAGAGAAACAAGGGAGTCAATCTGAAAATTACACCAGCAACACAGCAAATAGAGGGAATGCAATTTTTCAGTAGAAAACTTCCAAATGGAGAGGAAGATAGGGCAATATCTTTGTAGAACAGACTATTCCAAACTTAGGGAGATATGAATTTACTTCAGAGTAACCACAAAGAAAATTAACAGTTCTTCTAAGCAAACTCAGAGAGAAGAAAAATATAGAGGCTTAGTAAGCACAAAACCAACAATAATGAAGAAAAGAGAAAAAAACATTTGATAACAAAATGAACTTCACACAGAAAAATATATGGAACAAGGAAATCACTAACAACACAACAAAAACCACAGTATAATGACAGCAATAAATTCATACCTATCACTAATTACACTAAATGTGAATGAACTAAATGCACCAGTCAAGAGAAAGAGAGTGGCAGAATGGATGAGAAAAGAAGAACCATTGATATGCTGCTTACAAGGGACTCACCATAGACACAGAGATAAAAGCAAATTAAAAATTAAGGGGTGAAAAAAACATATATCAAACTAATGGCAACCAGAAAAGAACAAGAGTGGCAATATTAATTTCTGATAAAATACATAAAAGATTTCAAAATGAAAACCAGCATAACGGACTAAGAAAGACACTATATGATGTTAAAGGGGTCAATTGACCAAGTATATATTATTATTATAAATATTTCAACTAAAACTCACTGCCATTGAGTCAGACCTGACTCACAGCGACCCCTCCTTGGGTTTTTGAGGTGGTATCACTAAGGAAGTAGATTACCCAATCTTCCTTCTGAGGAGTGCCTGGTGGGTTTGAACCACAGCCTTCTGGATAGCAGTCAAATGCCTTAGGCACTAAACCACCAGAGCTCCCATAATAAATAAATATAATTATCTATGCACCCAATAAAAGAGCTCCAAAATACATAAAGCAATAATTAACTGAACTGAAAGGAAAAATAGACAACTCTACAATAGTAGGAGGAGACCTTAACATATCACTTTCAAGGAAGGTCAGAACAACTAGAAAAAAATCAACAAAGATGCAGAAGAACTAAACAACACAATCAACCAACTTGCCCTCATAGACATATACAGAGCACTCCACCCAACAAAAGCACAATACACATTCTTCTCCAGTGTACATGATCCTTCTCCAGAACAGACCATATTTTAGGATACAAAACAAGCCTCCATAAATTCAAAAACATTGAAATACTATAAAACATCTTCTCAGATCACAATGCTATAAAATTAGAAATCAATAATAGGAAGATCAAGGAAAAAATAATAAAAAATATGGAAAATGAATAATACACTGCTCAAAAAATACTGGGTAACAGAAGAAATAAAGTGTGAAGTAAAAAATATTTCTAGAAACAAATAAGAACAACTTACCAAAAACCCTTGGGATACAGCAAAAACAGTATTCAGAGGTCAATTTATAGCAATAAATGCACACTTAAAACAGAGGAAAGAATCAAAATCAACACTTTAACTCAACAACTTCGATAATTAGAAAAAGAGCAATGAAAGAAATGTACAGCATCCAGCAGTGGGAGAAAAAAAAAAACCCAAAAAACACCAAACTCACTGCCATCGAGAAGTAAGGTAATATCAAAGGTAAGAACAGAAATAAATAAAGCAGAAAACAAACAAACAAACAAAACAGAAAATTCACAAAACAAGAAGCTGGTTCTTTGAAAAGATTAACAAAATTGACAAGCCACTGGCAAATTTAACAAAGGAAAAGAAAGAGAAGATATATATAAAACAAATAGTAAATGAAAAGGGCAACATCATGGCAGAACCAACTGAAATAAAAACGATAGTAACAGAATATTATGAAGAACTGTACTCCAACAGATTCGAGATCCTAGAAGAGAGATGAACAAGTTTCTAGAAACACAAGACCTACCTAAACTAACCCTCTCTGAGATAGAATGCTTGAACAGACCCATAACAAAAGAAGAAATTGAGCAAATCATTTAAAAAAAAAAAAAAAAAAAAAAAAACTCACAAAAAAAAGTCCTGGCCCAGACAGCTTCACTGGAGAATTCTATCAAACGTTCAAGGAAGAGCTGACACCTATATTACTCAAATTATTCCAGAGCATAGAAAAAGGTAGAGTATTCTCAAATTCATTCTATGAAGCAAGCACAACACCGATACCAAAACCAGAGAAAAATACCACTTAAAAGGAAAATGACAGACCAATATCCTTCATGAATATAAATGTAAAAATATTCAACAAAATCCTAGTCACAGATCCAACAATATATTAAAGAAAATAATATATCATGGTATGGGATTCATACCAGGTATACAAAGATGGTTCAACATCAGAAAAATAATCAATGCAATCCACCACATAAACAAAAGAGCAGAACCATATGATTATATAAATTAACACAAAAAAGTTATTTGATAAAATCCAACACCCATTCCTGTTCAAACCACTCAGCAAAATAGGGATAGAAAATAAAATACTCAACATTATAAAGGGCATATATGCAAAACCAACAGCCAACATTATTGTTAACAGAGAAAGACTCAAAACATTCCCCCCACAAACGGGAACCAGACAAGGATGCCCTCTATCACCACTTCTATTTAACATTGTATTGGAAGATGTAGCCAGGGCAATAAGGCAAGAAAGAGAAATAAAAAGCATCCAAATTGACAAAGAAGTAAAGCTATCTCTATTCACAGATGATATGATCCTATACACAGAAAACCCAAGAGACTTGGCAAAAAAATTACTGGAACAAATAGAAGAGTTCAGCAAAGTGGCAAGATAAAGGTCAACACACAAAAACCAGTTGGATTCCTCTATATCAACAAAAAGGCCTCTGAAAATGATATAAGGAAAACAGTATTATTGACAATAGCTACCTAAAGATAAAATGCTTAGAAATAAATATTACCAGGGACACAAAAGACCTATACAAAGAAAACTACAAAAACTACAACAAGAAACTACAATGGATCTACATAAATGGAGGAACATGCCTTGTTCATGGATAGGAAGACTGATTATTGTGAAAACATCAGTACCACCCAAAGCAATCTACATATTCAATGCAATCCTGATCAAGATTCCATCAACATCTTTTAAAGCCATGGGAAAACCAATCACTAATTTCATATGGAAAAGAAAGAGACCTTGGATAATCAAAGCACTGCTGAAGAAGAAAAACAAAGTAGGAGGTCTCACAGTGCTGGATTTCAAAACCTAATACACAGTCACAGTAGGCAAAGTAGCATGGTATTAGTACAATAATAGACAGATAGAACAATGGAACAAAATAAAAAAACCAGAAATAGACCCATCCATCTATGGACAGCTGATCTTTGACAAAGGGCCAAAACCCACTAAATGGAGGAGAGACAGCCTCTTTAACAAATGATGTTGGCAAAATTTGATATCCATTTGCAGAAAAATGAAACAAGACTCATAACTAAGCCCATATACAAAAACAAACTCAAGTTGGATCAAAGACTTAAAAGTAAAACTCAAAACTATAAAGCTCATCAAAGATAAAGTAGGTGCAAATCTAGGTGCCCTAAACTATGGCATAAATAGACTATCAAGCATAACCCAAAAAGCACAGGGAATAGAAAAGAAGTTAGATGACTTGGCCCTTTTAAAAATTAAATTCTTATCTGCATCTGTTCTGGTCACCTAGTGCCACTCTGACAAGAATATACTACAAATAGGATAGCTGAACAAACAGGTGTTTATCCTCTTAAAGTTCAGGAGGCTAGAAGTCTGAGTTCCAAGTGCCAGGCTCTAGGGTCTGTATGAAAGCCCCTCAACCTTGGGCTTCAGCTCTGCCTCCTGGTCCTGGCCCAGTGGAGCTAGAGGCTTTTCTTCATTCAGAAAGTTGCTGGCTGCTAAGACTGACAAACCCAAGGTTGACAAATAAAAAGGCACAGTTCTGATGTTATGAAACCACACAGTAGGCCATTAATTTAAGTCCATTGAAAGTCCTAAGGTTGGCAGAGTGTGGCAGGCTGCTGAACAATGACACAGCTACATGCAGGGTTCAAGTGTGCCATAAGTTAGAGACCATCCCGAAAGTTGTTTCTTATATACGGAAACAGACCACATACCCAAAGGCAGCTATCAGCTGCTCAGAGTAGATTCCACTATGGAGTTGATTACCAGTCTCATCATGGGGAATACTACATCCAGCTGCCCAGCCACTCAACCAGGCTCACCCAAGTTGACATACAAACTTAACCACCGCAGCATCTAAAGACTTCTTCAAATGGTTAAAAAGAGAACCTACAGATTAGGAAAATATATTTGGCTACAACATATCTGACAAGGGACTTAGCTCCAAAATTTGTAGAAAACTTCAACACCTCAACACCAAAAAGGCAGACAACCCAATTCAAAAATGGGCAAGGGACACAAACAGATGTTTCACTAAATATATACTGGCAACCAACAAACACATGAAGAAATGCTCATAATTATTAGCCATTAGAGAGATGTAAATCAAAACAACAATGAGACACCATCTTACACCAGCAATAATAGCAAAGTTCAACAAGACAGAAGTTACAATTTCTGGCAAGGATGCAGAGATTGGAATTCATAAACTACTGGTGGGACTGCAAAATGGTACAACCATTGTAGAAAATGATATAGCATTTCCTTAAAGATCTGATAATAGAAAGCCCATTTGACCCAGCAATTCCATTACTAGGAATATATCCTAAAGAGGTAAGAAACAAGACACAGACATATGTACACCCATGTTCATTGCAGCACAATTCACTATAGCAAGGAGATGGAAACAAACTAAATGCCCATCAACAGAAGAATGTATAACCAAATTATAGTGCATTCACACAGTGGAATACTATGCAACATTAAAGAATATGAAGAATACATGAATCACCTCACAGTGTGGATGAATTTGGATGACATGATGAGTGAAATAAGTCAATCACAGAAGGAAAAATATTGTATGAGCCCATTACTGTAAAAAAATCAAGGAATGGTTTACTTAGGGAAGGAAATTCACTTTGTTGGTTACTGGGAATAGGAGGGGAGGAGAGGGAAAATTCCAGACTATTGAGGGCCATATGTCGATTTGGGTGAGGAGGAGGGATGGTATGGAAAGATTCTATGGCCAGCATGATGATATTCTGTAAAGGAAGGACACTGAAATGTGCACATAAGGTATAGACAACAGAGGCAAATACTACTACATGCATAATACTACATGACCACTAGCACCAAACACCAGGTTATATATAAATGCATAGACAGGTGGGATCAGGTGGGGGTAGGCAAACAGGAACATATCCTAGACCAAGGATAGATTTTGCTGAAGACAATCTTACATATACATTTGTGCTACAAAATTAGCCACTTCCATTAGAGAAGCAACAGAAGGCAACAGAGTTGGAGTAACTTCTCAGAGACAACCAAACATCTTGAGAATCACCAGGCCTGTGGGCTTGGGACATAATTTCAGGAGAATTCATGCTCAACTGGCACAGCATAGTACATAAAAATCTTGTTCTACAACCTTCTTTGCTGAGTAGCAACTGGGGTCTTTAAAGCTCTTAAGTGGCCATCTATGATGCAACTATTGGTCTCCTCATGTCAAGAGCAAAGAAGAGTGAAGAAAATCAAAGATATCTAGAAACAAGGATAAAATGGACCATGAGGACTTCAGGCTTCATGACCCTGAGATCAGAAGAACTAGATAGTTCTGGCTACCAATGTCAATTGCTTGGAAAGGGATCAGTACTAGAGATCCTGGATACGGTGGGAGGAAAAATGTGGAACAAAATTCAAAAATGACCAGAATTATTAGTCAGATAGAAACTGGTGGAACCCCTGAGACTATGGCCCTGGGTTAACTTTCAGGCCTAGAAATGGACTCACTCCCACGGATTGACTCTCAGCCCAACAGTAGAAAGACCTGCATGCAGAGCATCTACCCCAGGGCAAAGCACCCACCTACTCTAGGGAGATGAACCCCATAGATCAATCAACCAGCCATGAGACACCAGAGGGGCAACATTCACAATGAGGGAAAACTAGACAGAGAGGAATGCATAGTTAAGAAGGGCACAAAGAGGGGGTAGTCATAAGGAGGGGAGAGGAGGAGAATTTTTTTTTTTTTTT
>NW_006921611.1:10338472-10361401 GCF_000298275.1 Orycteropus afer afer
GAATATCAGAAAGATGTTTACTTGTGTTTTATTGACTATACAAAGCCATTCTACTGTTCAGATGATAACAAATTATGGGTAACATTGAGAAGAATGGGAATTCCAGAACACTTAATTATGCTCATGAGGAACCTGTCCATAGACCAGGTGACTGTCATTCAAACAGAACAGAGAAATACTGCATGGTTTAAAATTAGGAAGGGAGTGTGTCAGGGTTGTATCATTTCACCACACTTAATCACTCTGTACTCTGAGCAAATAATCTGAGATGGACTATATGAAAAAGAACACAGTATCAGGATTGGAGGAAGAGTCATTAACAACCTGCAATATACAGATGACAAAACTTTGCTTGCTGAAAGCAAAGATGACTTGAAGCACTTACCGATGAAGATTAAAGACTATAGTTTTCAGCATGGATTACACCTCAATATAAAGAAAACAAAAATCCTCACAACTGGAACAATAAGCAACATCCCAATACATGGAGAGGATATTGAAGTTCTCAAAGATTTTATATTACTTGGTTCCAGTGGAAACAGCAGTCAAGAAATCAGAGGACCTATTGCACTTGGCAAATCTGAAAAAGACCTCTTTAGAGTACTGAAGAGCAAAGATGTCTTTTTGAAGACTAAGTTGCACCTAATCGAAGCCAATGTATTTTCATTAGCCTCATATGCATGTGAAAGCTGGACAATGAACAAGGAAAACAGAAGAACAGTTGATGATTTTGAGTTGTGGTGTTGGTGAAGAATAATGAAAATATGATGGACTGCCAGAAGAACTAACAAATCTGTCCTGGAAGAATGCTCCTTGGAGGCAAGAACAGCCAGACTTCATCTCACCTCCTTTGGTCATGTTGTCAGAAGGGACCATTCCCTGGAGAAGGATAGCATGCTTGGTAATGTGGAGGGTCAGCAAAAAAGGGGAAGGCCCTCAACAACATGGATTGACACAGTGGCTACAATGATAGGCTCAGGTATAGCAAGGATTGTGAGGCTGGCACAGGACTAGGTAATGTTTCATTCTGTTGTACACAGGGTCACTATGAGTCAGAGCCGAGGGCACCTAACAACAACAAAGATGATTGATCAAATCATACCCCTCACCTGAAGTAAGTTGATGTCATCATCTATTTGGTATTTCTGGCCTGGACAGCCCTCACCTAAAGGTACCTCATTGCATAAACCCCTCAGGTCTGATCCGGAGGCCTCATCAAAGACACTGTAATCACAGAGGAAATTCCAAGGTTTTAGATGTTATCCCTTAGGAACCAAGGACAAAGCCAAAATTCTTTGGGTAAAGTTAAATTCTTTACCCTACAAACTCTGATTAAAAGAAAGGAAGGGTGCAGATAGAGAGGTGGTGAGTGGGAAGGGTGCTTGTGACAAGCTACATCCAAGGAGAACCTTGCCCAATCTTCTACTGGCAGGGATGGTTGCTGCATGCGGGTTTACATTGCCACACCTGTGCATTGTCTCCTGTGATGCCAATGGCTATAGCTAATGGCAAAGTGACCTGTGTGTGTCTTGGAAGCTAATTCATAATTCAGAAACGAGCCTTGTTCAGTAAATGAAGCCCTGTCATATGGGTTGCTTGCTCTCATCAGGCTGTGGAGGGACCATTCTTATACTATATTTTTTTCTTTATCATAAGTTAAAGATTTTTTTTTTTAAATTCCCTGCCCCTTTCTCCTCCTAATCTATTTATTTTCCTCCTTTCCATCATTTTAGTCCTCCTTTTTCTTCTTCCTCTTCCATTCCACTGTATGCTATTAGCTGACTTGATCTAATGCATTTTAAATCTGTAAAAGTTAAGCATTTTGCAAAACCCACAGAATTGCTCAGAACTTTGGACAAATGAGAAAGGGGAAGTAGATTTCTGTCACCATGTTGTCAGTCTAATGTTGTACACAATTGATGAAAGCATCTAAACTAAACAATATGTAAACCAAAATATAGAGGCCATAGTCCAGATAGTGCTACAGGGAGGGTCTCAGAAATTAAATGTATCTCTCTGAAAAGCAAAGGTCCAAAGGCAGAGAGGAGGGTGGGAACAGAGAAAGGTCACAGTGTATAGAGTGCAAGAAAGAGAACTTTCATATCTCCTTGGGGTAGGAAAGATGTTTAGTAACAGAAGAAAGTCTGTTAGGCATTGTTGTTCTTATTATGTACCATCGAGTCGGACCTGACTCGTGGCAACCCCTCCTTGGGTTTCTGAGGGGAGATCACTTTGTGATACACAGATTCTCAAGCCAGGGCAGCAGCTCACCCAGGCACAGTGGGGAGAGTTTTCTGTCAAACAAAAACACTTGTGGCATGTTAGGCAGCCAAGGTAACCTGGGGAAGGATGAGTCTTTTACCCCAGTTGCAGGGTGGAGATAAGACAGTGGAAGGTCCCAGCAGAGAGTCCTAAGAATTGGGAGGTTAAAAACTGATGCAATGCATCTCCAGACTTCCAATTCTCATCTGAAAAACAATAAATTGTGCATGGAAATAAGTGATATGCATAGAGATAAATGGATTTTTTAGCCAAGTTCAACTAGGAATTATCAGTTTCTATTTGCAGTCTAGGGGAGCTCTGGTAGCATAGTGGCTAAGACACTTGCCTGCTAACCAGATGGCTGGCGGTTTAAACCCACCAGCCACTCCTCGGAAGGAAGGTTGGGCAATCCTACTTCCGTAGTGATACTGCCTCGGAAACCCAAGGAGGGGTCGCTATGAGTCGGGGCCAACTCGATGGCACATAACAACAACAACAACAACATTTGCAGTCTATACTCTTGACATTTTATGTAGTATTTTCTATTCAATACACTTACTATTACATTGTGATAAGAATGATTGTCCATAGTCCAGTTTTTCATAGAAGCATAGAGATAAGGGTGAGGAATATTCCCTGGTAGTAGCCTATGAAACCAATCACCTAGAGAAATTCATGTTACAAAGTCAACAGACAAGAATAGAAAGATGTCTCTTCCTTGGATTACAAATCTTCCGTCTCTTTACAATATGAACCAAACACCATTACTTTCATATAATATTCATACCTTTTTAGGGGGGTTGGATGTATGGGAAAAGAATTTTTAGAAAGATTAACATTGCTAGCTGAGTTCATTTTTATCTACCACCTGGCACCAAGTCTTCACTCTGAAGACAAGAGCCCAGAACAAACAGGTGAAATTTCTCCCTGAAAGCTACAAGTTGGAAATTATATGCCAGAACATTTTGGCTTCAGCAGCCTAAAAAAGATGCAGCATGTTTCTCAAACATAATATTTTTTTCTACACCAAGCAGGTTGTAAAACATAGGTTTCTTTTTGAAAGCAGTCATCTCCCCTTCTACCTTTGCAACCTTTCTTTCCTTCTCATGGTTTCTGTCTGTGAAGCTATATTTGACAAGTCCCACATCATATGTTGGGGAAACTCATGCCCCGAATGGCTGATACCATTGCCAGGGTTGAGAGAAAGTCCTTTCTGGCCTCAATACAATACCCTCTGTCAGACAACGAGTCTAAAGCGAATGTTGAGGCTGGTGGAAAAAGAACATGAAACACCTTTGATTATCTGGAAGAGGAGCTGTAGGCAGTCAGGACACAATCTGTGTACCACTCCCTCACTCTGTGCTCAGACAGGTGGCTCTGAACCTGGTCTTTCCACATGCCTCTCTCTGATCCCCACACCCTTCCAGCACCCTTTGGAGACATATCTCCCTTGGATACATTGCTTGCAAGAATAGTACCAAAGACCTCAGGTCAGGGATCTCCTGACAGACAATAAAGAAGGAAAGTTTGCCTTGGCTAATACCTTGCCTCATATCTTGCTTCTTTCTCTAAATTCCTCAGTGATACCTCGTCTTCCTAGAGCTCAATTCATCACTAGCTTGCCCTCCCAGGTTATTTCCCACACTTTAGATGGTCTGAATTTCCTTCCTCACAAAGCTTACTCTCGTATTAGTTTCACATACAGACATAAAAAAATGCCACACATTTAGTGAGTTAAAACAACATAAATCCATTACCTTACATTTCTGTAAGTTAGAAGTTCAAGAGGGGTCTCACTGAGCAAAAATCCAGATGTCAGCTGGGTTGAGTTCCTTTGTGGAGGCTCTAGGGAAGAATCTGTTTTCTTGTTTTTCTAACATCTAGAAGAAACCTACATCCCTTGGTTCATGGCCCTCTACCTCCATCTTCAAAGCCAGGAAGGGCCAATTGAGTCCTTGCCACATCACATCACTCGGATCCTGCCTCTGTCACTACATCTCCTTTCTGAACTCTCTTTCCTGCCTCCTTCTACTTTAAAACACTTGTGTGATTACATCGGTCTCACCCGAATAACTGAGAATACTCTCCCCATTTCAAGGTCTTTAATCACAGTTGAAAAATCCTTTTTGTCCTGTAAGGTAGCATATAAACTGCTGCCAGAATTGGAACATGGAGATCTTAGGGAGGCCATGATTCTGCCTAGCATATCCTTCCTGTTCTGCATTTCCTCAGAATTTTCTAGGTGCTAGAAATGAATTTGATAAACTAATTCACCATCAGGAGTGACTTTGTATTATCACCTCCCACTCTGTGATTGGCTTTTAGCTGCTGCCTTGAATAACTAACGCTATGGTAGTCAGTCATGTAGAAGTCTGAGGTATTGTGGTGGGCCTGGGGCAGTATGATTCTGTGTGGGGCAAAGAAATCATACTAGCATTTTGAATCACAAAATATACACATTTAAATGTTTTCTGATTAAGGTTAGAGACATTGTCCCACATGTCCTTTCTCAGAAGCATATATCTTTTGGACTCAGAGTGAAGATTATAAACTAGAGTTTAGCAGGATCACTGGAAACCAGGTACTGCCATTGACCTACTGCAACTGCCTACTGTATCAAGTCAATAGAACAATACAGTTTTTCCACATGTTATTAATGTAGATGGAAGAATAAATGTTTCTGTATTTTGTTCCTTCTTAAGTCTGTTACATTCCCTGAGGATAACATGACGTAGATGTCATTAACCTACTTATATTTAGAAATTACATGCACATATGTGTGTGCACACACCTGTTTGTTCATATATATCTGCACATCTGTGAAAATATGCACATACCACGGATGCAACAAAACAGTGAGCACAAAGAACCCACCCTTGTCAAATTTAGGATCATCTTCTCCTTGTCTGTCCTGAGTATCCTGGTATGTGCAGCTCAGTCCAGGGAAAGACAAGGGGAAATGAAAAGTGTCAAACCTTTGTAAAAGCTTTACAGGCAAGGCAAAGATATCGATTACTGCATGATGAGAAAATGAAGAAGGATGTGGCACATTTTGTGATATTGATCCGACCTATTAGCAACAGTGGCAGGTCACTCCATCCTCCCCAAATCTTCTCCAGGCACCACAGGCAGCCAGGAGGCAGAAAGGATTCTCTGTTAAGAAGAGCAGTGTGTATAGTGTGTGTTGTGTGTGTGTGTGTGTGTGACAGAGAGAGGTAGAACAAGAAAAAGAGATATGAGAGAGAGAAAGAGAGAGAGAGAGAGTCATTTAGAATGGAAGTGAAAAATAGAGTGAATCAACTTTTAAGCCAGGAAAACAGGTAGTGCTATTCTAACCTGTTATGATGTTGAGATCATAAGTTTTGAGAAGTTGAGTTGAATAACAAGCAATGAATGGAGAGAACAATCTTTCAGGCAAAAATGATGACCTTCACAGCTAGATTTCAGGGGCTTTGGGAAATCCATGTTCTTTTCTCCAATGACTTTCATACATGAAAATTCAACATTAGATATTTATTGTGGAAAAGGATAGGAGCTCAATCACTGAAGAAAGGTCATATTATGAAAAGGAAATAACTCTAGAGGAGTTAGCAGCACTCAGCTGCTAATTGGAAAGTTGCAGTTCAAACTCAGTTCTGCCTTCTCCAACCTAGCAAATCCTATGAAGGCAGTTCTATTCTGTTGCATGAGGTCGCTTTGAGTTGAAATCAGTGACACCTAATAACAACTGTTTATACTGCTTGGTAATAGAAATGACGCTGGAGATCACACGATAAAATTTTGTAAGACCAAGGACTTATTCATTCCAAATACCTTTTTTAACAACCTTAAGAGTGTCTATACACATGAATGTTGCCAGATGGAATACACAGGAGTCAAATCTACTACATCTGTGGAAAGAGTCAATGGAGAAGCTCAATATCTTCAACAAAAACAAGGTTAGGAGCTAACTGCGTAACACAGTTTCAACTGCTCATATCCAAGTTCCAGTGGAAGCTGAAGACAATTAAAACAACTCCACAAGAGCCAAAATATGACCTTGATTATATCTTACATGAATTTAGAGAGCATTTGAAGAATGGTGGAATAAACAGACAAACTACACAGACCTTCAACAAAGAAAAAAGGAACCAATTAACACAGATATAGAAAATAATCCTGGAGCCCTGAGCTTGGAAAGGAAAAATGCAGAAGTAAATTAAACTCCAACTGGTAGAAGAACCTGCATGAAAACACCAAAAAAGAAGACATACGGAGCTGTGACTGTCAGCAATCCTGACAGCACAGACAGCTTGCATATTGCCAAGTGGTGTTAGGACCAAAGAATTAACCTAAAAATTGTCCCTGCTAGCCAGGTACTGCATGGAGGATTTCACACTGGTGGCTAGTAAATAAAAGGGGAAGCAGAGAAGAGGGAGAAGGACTGATCTGTGGACTTTGGTTGTCCTGAGGGCACAGTCATTTTAAATGTTTGCAAGTAGTTTGACCATTTTGGATATTTAAAGCAGTAGCATTCACTCAGATTCCAGGGACCTAAGAATAGGCTTCACTTGCTGGGGACTGCAAGGACATTCCAGACACCAATGACTGGAAAGGTGCAATATTCCCCTTGTTACTCTTATACTCCACACCCTTTTGGTGAACAGAGGTATGGCCATCCCTCGCTCCCACCCAGCTTCTGGGCCAGCTGAAATTCCATCCAGTCTGTGTGCTCTGACAGAGCCTAGGTGCTCTGCCCCGCCCCACCCAGATTTATTTTCTTTCTTTTTTTATTTTGTGTTTGTCTTAAAATTATTTTTTTTCTGTCCTTTTTATTATTGTTTCTTCTTCCTTTCCCAGGTTCTAGTTTTTGGCTTTTTCTCTCTTCCCTTTTCCTGACTCCCATTTTTTTTCCCCCCTTTCTTGTGGTTCTCCCCATTCCTTGTTTTTCTTTTTGCATTTTTCTCATTTTTTTTCTTCATTATTCTACTCTACCTCTTTTCTCTTATTCCCTGCTCCCCAGATATTGCGGATTTTTCCCCCTTATTCTATTCATATTTCTTTTGGCTTTTTAAAGTATTTCTTTAAATATTTTCTGTAATTTATTGCCTTTCTTCTTTTTTTTTTTTTTTTTTTTCTTTTCTCTTCTTGGTGATTGCTCCTGTATGCTTATGTGATGTGTGTTTTTTGTCCTCTTACTTTTTTGATGGTTTTTCAATTGTTGTTTTTGTCTGAGTAGGAGACAGCAACTGTGCTCATATGGCCCAACAACATCTGCACCTCATGCAGCTCACTTACTGAATGAGAATCACCACTTCCATCTGCACCAACTGGCCAATAATACACGACTACCTATAAGAGTCCAACTCCCCTTAACTACTCTTCACAAACAGTTACTCTTCAGAAACAATTAACAGAGACCTGTACAGCCATTTTCATTCTCTATCATGCCCACCAGGAGACAGATGGTGAGTGCATAAGTGCTGCCAACTAGTGAATAGAGGAACACAGTACCCTGCTTACTCAAATACACCCCCATAAAAAAAAATATATAAAAGAAAAAAACTAAAAAAAAAAAACTTGGATGAGTCACTCCAACATAAAATCACCGACTAAATATAAATACAATAACATCAAAATGTCTCAGAGAAAACAGACCGTCACAGGCCACATAAAGAAGCAAGATAAAGCAGTAGAAACAAGGGACAAGGATACAGACCCAGAGCACATCCCTGAGGAAGAAGCAGCATTGGAACTCCCTGATAAGGAATTCAAAAGAATTATATATATATTTACTGCTTTTGGTACAAATTTACAGACCAGTTGTTTTACATTCAACATTCTGTGTACATCTGGTTTCACTCCCCAATTACCATCCCCCACCCTAACCCACTCTCCTCCCCTCCCTGCCCAGTAACCAACCCATGTGCCCCTCATAGTTATGCACTCCTTTGTGTCCTGCATTTCCTCCATGTGAATGTTGCCCCTCTGGTGCCCTGTGGTTGATTGCTGCAAGGGATGCATCTCCATAGAGGATGTGGCTGGGTCACTAGAAGTTGAGTGGTCTGCGTGTACGTTTTATTTACTATTGAGCTAAGAGCCAGCCCCTGGGAGTGAGTTTTATTCCAGGCCTGAAGTGTATCCCAAGGCCATAGTTTTGCAGGTCCCAGTAGAGTCCTTCCAACCAGTGATTCTGGTCATTATTGTGTTTTTGGATACTGTTCCATGTATTTCCTCCCACTTTATCCAGGATCTGCAGTTTTTATCCTTTCCTGAGTGGTTGGCATTTGTAGCTGGGCATCATCTAGTTCTTCTGGTCTCAAGGTCCATCATGTACCAGAGCTGATTGCATCCAAATATCCTTTTCTTCTTCTTCTTCTTTTTTTTTTTTTTTTCATTCTTCTCTGCTTCCAACAATAGGAGACGATTAGCTGCATCTTAGATGTCCACTTGGAAGCTTTTAAGACCCTGGTCACTACTCACCAATGTAGTTACTGGAACAAGATTTTTATGTATCTTATTGTGCCAAATGAGTCTGGTGTTCCCCAATACTATGGTCTTGAGTTGGTAGATCCATTTGCTATCTCTCCCACAGTGTCTGTCTGTCTGTGAGGGATTGCTCTGTCTGTCTTCTGTTGTTTCTGTAAGGGTTGTGGGTATTTTGTATCACTGGTATTTGTGCAAGATTAGCCTCAGCTGAATCTATCCTTGGTCTAGAGTATAATCCTGTTCACCAATCCCCATCTGATCTTCTCAGATGTTTATGTGTTTATCTGTAGCCTGGTGTTTGGTGTTAATGGTAATGAAGTATTGTAGATATACTGGTATTAGCCTCTGTCGTCTATATCTTTTGTGTACAATTCAATGTCCTCCCTTTTCCCAATATTATCATGATGGTCACAGACTCTTTCCATACCATCCCTCCCCTTGCCTACATCAATGTATGGCCCCCAACTATCTCAAAATTATTTCTTCCCCCTCCCTCCCCACCAGCAACCTACAAAGTGAGGTCCCTTTCTTAAGCAAACCATTCCTTGTCTTTTTATAGTAATGGGCTTATACAATATTTGTCCTGCAACTGACTTATTCCACTCAGCATTATCTCCTCCAGGCTCATCCACACTGTGAGATGATTCATGTATACTTCATTGTTCTTTAATGTAGCACAGCATTCCATTGAGTGAATATACCATGAATGGTTATCCATTTATCTGTTGAAGGGCATTTAGGTTATTCCAATCTCTTTGCTATAGTGAATTGTGCTGCGATGAACATAGGTGTGCATATGTCTGTTTGTGTCCTGCCTCTCACCTGTTTAGGATATATTCCTAGTAATGGAATTGCTGGGTCAAATAGTGTTTCTATTTTCAGTTTTTTAAGGAAATGCCATACCATTTGCCACAATGGTTGTACCATTTTACAATCCCACCAGCAACGTCTAAGAGTTCCAGTCTCTTCACAACCTCACCAACATTTGTTATTTTCTGTCCTCTTGAACTTTGCTATTATTGCTGGGGTGAGATGATATCTCATCGTTGTTTTGATTTACATCTCTCTAATGACTAAAGATTGTGAGCAATTCCTCATGTATTTGTTGGCCAACCAACATATCGGCTATAGTGAAGTGTCTGTTCAAGTCTCTTACCCATTTTTGAATTGGATTGTTTGTCTTTTTGGTGTTGAGGTGTTGAAGTTTTCTATAGATTTTGGAGATAAGTCTTTTGGAAGATATGTCATGGGCAAATATTTTCTCCCAATCTGTAGATTCTCTTTTTACCCTTTTGATTAAGTCTTTTGATGCTCATTAGAATTTAATTTTTAAAAGGTCTCAGTCATTTAGCTTTTCTTTCACCTCCTGTGCATTCTAGGTTATGTTTGATAGTCTATTTATGCTGCAAATTAGGGCTCCTAGATTTGCCCCTATTTTATCTTTGATGAATTTCATAGTTTTGGGTTTTACACTTAAGTCTTCAATCCAACTTGAGTTTGTTTTTGTGTATGGGGTGAGGTATGGGTCCTGTTTCATTTTTCTGCAAGTAGATATCCAGTTTTCCCAGCATCATTTGTTAAAGAAGCTTCCCCATTTAATGGGTTTTTGACTTTTGTCAAAAATCAACTCTCTAGAGATGGATGGGTCTATTTCTGGGCTTTCGATGCTGTTCCATTGGTCTATCTATCATTGTACCAATGTTTTGACTACTGTGGCTATATAGTAGGTTTTAAGATCTGGAAGTGTGAGACCTCCTAATTTGTTCTTCAGAAGTGCTCTACTCCAAGGTCTCTTTCCTTTCCATATGAAGTTAGTAATTGGTTTTTCCATGTCCTTAAAAAAATTTGTTGGTATCTGGATTGGAATTGCATTAAACTCATAGATTGCTTTAGGTAGTATTGACATTTTCACAATATTCACTCTACCTTCCATGAATAAGGCAGGATCTTCCATTTATGTAGAGCCCTTGTTGTCTCTTGTAGTAGTGTTTTATAGTTTTCTTTGTATAAGTCTTTTGTGTCTTTGTGTCTCTGGTAAGATTTATTTCTAGATATTTTATCTTTTTGGTAGCTATTGTAAATGTATTGTTTTCCTTATTTATTTTTCAGAGGTCTTTTTGTGGGTGTAGAGGAATTCAACTGATTTTTGTATGTTGACCTTGTATCCTGCCACTTTGCTAAACCTCTCTATTAGTTGCAGTAGTTTTTTTTTTTTTTTGCTGAGTCTCTTGAGTTTTCTATGTACAGGATCATATCATCAGCAAATAGACATAGTTTACATCCTCTTTACCAGTTTGGATGCCTTTTATTTCTCTTTCTTGCCTTATTGCCCTGGCCAGGATTTCCAATACAATGTTAAATAGGAGCGGTGATAGAGGGCATCCCTGTCTGATTCCCGTTTGTAAGGGGAGTGCTTTGAGTCTTTCTCCATTAATAATGATGTTGGCTGTTGGCTTTGCATATATGCCCTTTATTATGTAGAGGAATTTCCCTTCTATCCCTATTTTGCTGAGATTTCAGAACAGGAACAGGTGTTGTATTTTATCAAATGTCTTTTCTGCATCAATTGATACAATCATATGGTTCTTTTGTTTTGTTTATGTGGGGGATTATATTGCTTACTCTTCTGATGTTGAACCATCCTTGAATACTAGGGATGAATCTCACTTGGTCAGGATGTATTATTTTTTTGATATGTTGTTGGATTCTGTTGACTAGGATTTTGTAGAAGATTTCTGCATCTATGTTCATGAGGGATATTGTTCTGTAGTTTTCCTTTTTAGTGATGTCTTTTCCTGGTTTTGGTATTAGTGTTACCCTTGCTTCATAAAATGAGTTTGGGAGTATTCCATCTTTTTCTATGTTCTGGAATAGCTTGAGCAGCATAGGTGTCAACTTTTCTCTGAATATTTGGTAAAATTGTCCAGTGAAGCCATCAGGGTCAGGGCTTTCCCTTGCGGGGAGTTTTTTTTTTTTTTTTTTCCCCATGACCTGTTCAATTTCTTCTTTCCTTATGGGTCTGTTTAAGTATTCTATCTCTGAGAGGGATAGTTGAGGTAGATCTTATGATTCCAGAAACTTGTCCATCTCATCTAGATTCTCAAATCTGTTGGAGTACAGTTTTTCATAATATTCTGTCAGTATCTTTTTTAATTCAGTTGGTTCTGTTGTGATGACACCCTCTTCTTGTAACTTGCATTTTCTCTTTTGTTAGATTTGCCAATGTTTTGTCAATTTTGTTAATCTTTTTGAAGAACCAGCTTTTTGTTTTGTTGATTGTCTCTTTTTTTGTTTTCTGTTTCACTTATTTCTGCTCTGATCTTTATTATTTCCTTACTTCTAGATACTGTAGGATTCTTTTGTTCTTTTTCTGTTGGAGTTGTTGAGTTAGTGTTGATTTTGTTTCTTTCCTCTTTTTTGATGTATGCATTTATTGCTATAAACTGACCTCTGAGTACTGCTTTTGCTGTGCCCCATAGGTTTTGGTATGATATATCTTAATTCTTGTTTGTTTCTAGAAATTTTTTTATTTCACTTTTTATTTCTTCTATTACCCAGTAGTTTTTGAGCAGTGTATTGTTCAACTTCCACATTTGATATTTTTTCCTTGATCTTCCCATTATTAATTTCTAATTTTATAACATTGTGGTTCAAGAAGATGCTTTGTAGCATTGCTTTGTAGCAATGGTTTTGAATTTACTGAGGCTTGTTTTATGTCCTACCACATGATCTATTCTGGAGAATGATCCATGTGCACTGGAGAAGAATGTGAATTGTGCTTTTGTTGAGTGCAATGCTCTGTATATGTCTATAAGGTCAAGTTGGTTGATTGTGTTGTTGAGTTCTTCTATATCTTTATTGAGTTTCTTTCTAGTTGATCTGTCCCTCCTTGAAAGTTGTGTGTTAAAGTCTTCTACTACTATTGCAGAGTTGTCTGTTGTGCATTTTAATTCAATTAATATTTGCTTCATTTATTTTGGAGCACTTTCATTGGGCGCAAAGAAATTTATTATTATAATATCTTCTTGGTCAATTGACACTTTCAGCATCATATAGTATCCTTCTTTGTCTCTTATGTTGTTTTTCAGCTTAAAGACTGTTTTATCAGAAATTAATGTTGCCACTCCTGCTCTTTTTTGGTTACCATTGGCTTGGTATATTTTTTCCACCCCTTAACTCTTAAAACGTTTTTATCTTTGTGTCTAAGATGGGTCTCTTGTAGGCAGCATATCAATGGGTCTTCTTTTCTTATCCAGTCCACCACTCTCTTTCTCTTGATTGGCACATTTAGTCCATTCACACTGAGTATAATTAGTGATAGGTATGAATTGATTGTTGTCATTCTACTGATTGTGTGTGTGTGTGTGTTGTTAGAGTTTTCTTGGTCCATATACTTTTCTGTGCTGAGTTCATTTTCTTGTTAAGTGTTTCCTCTCTTTTCTTCTTTATTGTTGGTTATGTGATTACTAAGCCCATATGTTTACCTTCCTTTTGGATTTGCTTAGGGGGGTTGTGAGTTTTCTCTGTGATTATCTTGCAGTGAATTCTTGTCTTTGTATTTTTGGAGCAGTCTGTTCTATGAGGACATTGTCCCATTTTCCTCTCCATTTGGAAGTTTGTACCTAGAACTTTTATTCCATTTGGTTAGTTGTTGTTATGTGTAGATTGACTTCTTTGATTTTTAGTGTACAATGATTTATGGTCTTATTTTGAGTGCCTATTTCTGATTTAGGAGCTCTGGTGGCATGGTATCTAAAGCATTTGACTGCTAACCAGAAGAGTGGTGATTCAAACCCAGCAGCCACTCCTCAGAAGGAAGGTTGGACAATCTACTTCCATAGTGATATCACCTTGGAAACCCAAGGAAGAGTCCTATGAGTCAGATCTGACTCTATGGCAGTGTGTTGCTTTGTTATTGTATTTCTGATTTGGTTTTAGTGTTGATGTCATGTGTCCTGATTTTGTTGTTCTCTGTTGTGGGTTCTCTATGGGAAGGACTTCCTTAAGCATTTCTTGTAGGGTTGGGCTGGTTTTCAAAAATCCCTTAATTTCTGTTTGTCTGAGAATGTCTTGATTTCACCCTCATATTTGATAGACAGTTTGGCTGGATACAGGATTCTTGGTTGGAAGTGCTTTTCCTTCGGAGTTTCATATATGACATCCCATTGCCTCTTGACTGCATGGTTTCTGCTGAATAATCAGAGTTCAGCCTAATTACTTGATTATAATAAGTAATATTATTATTAATAGTAATATAATAAGTAATATTTCTTATTGCCGGGGCAGCTTGCAAGATTCTTTCTTTGTCCTTGGTTTTGGAGAGTTTGATTATGATATGCCTCAGTGTTTTTCTCTTGGGATCTATCCTGTATATGGTTCTTTGAGCTTCTTGGATAAATATCTTTTCTTCTTTCATAATATAGAGAAGGTTTTCTGTTAGTGAGTCTTCCACAATTTTCTCAGTGGTTTTATTCACCTCTTCTTGTTCTGGAATTCCAATGAGGTGTATGTTGTTTCTTCTCATGTCATCCCATATAACTCTTAGGTTCTCTTCATTTCTCTTAAATCTTTGTTCTGATTCTTCTTCATACAGGCTGGTGTCAAGGATTTATATTCTAGTTGAGAAATGTGTTCTTCAGCCAGTTCCAGCCTATTCTTTTGTGTTTCCTCTGTGTTGTGTAATTCTGTAATTTTGGTATTCATCTTCTGGATTTCTAACTGCTGTTTTTGTGAGTTCTGATTGTGTATTAATCTTGCTATTTTGTTCTTGAATGGTTTTCCTGGGTTCTTCCAGAGTACTGTCTGTGTTCTCCTTGATTCTGTTTGGGGATTCCTTAAGCTCTTGTAGGGTTCTATAAACAAACCTTCTAAATTCCTTCTCTGATAATTCTGTTGCATCCTCTTCCTCCATGCTTAATGAGACTTTTGTTTGGGCTTTTACTTCTATTGTCTTATCTTTTTTTTTTTTTTTTTTGAGGCTGCCTGGTGTTCCCTAGACAATTTGAAGTTGTCATTAACTATTAGTTATGTATTCATTTGTCTTGGTTTTATGATTTAATATTTTTGGAAAGGTGGATCTGGTATATATTATATTATATTATATTATATTATATTATAAATTCAAGTGTGCTAGGTGGCTCTGCAGTTTTATTTGTGATGGTGGAATTATTGTGTAGAATATGGATGCAGGTCTCTGTTGTTGTGAAGGGAGTTTAGGATTTGAGCTGGCAGGTGTTATGGTGGCTTAATGTGATTTTTCCATTGGATCAGGTAGGGAAGAGGTGGGGAAAGGAGGAAGAAAATAGAAAAAAAAAAAAAAAAAAAAGCCCCAGCGTGCCAGTAGCCACTTCCGGGCTTTGAGGAGCCACTAATGATGATGTTATACTGTTACAGGCCCACAGCTCAAGTTCAGCAAAGATCCCAATTGTTAGGCTACCACCAGTTTTCACCAAATTCAGACAGCCTCTAAAACCCTGCTGTCCAGGCCCATTCGTGCCAAAAAGCTGACCTAGGATAGCTGCCCTGATGCACAATGGGAGTTCATCCCAGGGCCTGCCCACTTGCAGCATGATTCCTCTCTCTGCATGATTCCTTCCCAGTGGTCCAAAGTTTACTGATAATAGTGAGTGCTGAAGGTAGATCCATGGAGTGGCCACAGGTCCTCAAGTGTGTTCTCTATATTGTCCCAGGGAGCCCTTCGATGCCCCATCTCACTGTCCAGTTGGTGTGCTGCAGGGCAGTTCCACCTGTTTTTATTCTTTCTGGGTAATTGCACTGCTGCTTTCCCCTTTTTAATCTGACTCCCCTGAGTTTGTTGTACCCTGGCATTATTAATGAGCATTCAGAGAACCAGAATCCCTACTTCAAACTGCTGCACCTAGTTTTTCAGGCACTAAGATGCTAAAGGGAGCTAATGTGTGTGCTACAAGAAAGACACCATCTTCCCAAAAGAATCATATTTAGGTACCTTCAATGGATTGAGAGACAGATCAAGCAAAACACTAACAAACTTAAGCAAACTACATACAAAACCCTAGAAGAATTTTGGAAGAAAATACAAGAACAAAATGACAAAATAAATGAAAAATTAGAAATGATACAAAGTCTACAGATAGAAATCCAGAAGATTAATATTAAATTTTCAGAAGTAGATAATAACACATTGAAAGGGCAAAAGAGTAGAATTGAGTCATTGGAAAACAAAATTAATGAGATTGAAGACAAACACCTGAATACTTCTTTGGCAAGGCATCAATCAGAAAAAAAATCCAAACAAAATGAAGAAAGCCTAAGATTCATGTGGGATGCCATCAAAAGGAATAACGTACTTGTAATCAGAATTCCAGAACAGGAAGAGAAAAAGAAAACCACTGAGAAAATTGTCCAAGATTTGTTGGAATAGAACTTTCCAAATATGAAGAAAAAGGAGAAAGTATCTATTCAGGAACTCCAATGAACCACAAACAGGATAGACCCCAAAAGAAATTCTTAAAGACATATCATCAAATTCATAAAAAAAATAAAGACAAAGAAAGACTCCTGAAAGAAGTATGGGTAAAATGAAAGTTACCTACAAAGGTTAGCCAATAAAACTAAGCTCTGATTTCTTACCAGAAACCACACAGGTGAGAAGACAATGGAATGGTATATATAAAATCCTCAAAGAGAAAAATTTCTAACCAAGAGTTATATATGCAGCAAAATTGTCTCTCAAACATGATGGTGAAATCAGAAGATTTCCAGAAAAGCAGAAATTAATGAAATTTGTTAAAGCCAGACCAAGCTTCAAGAGATGCTAAAAGGAGTCCTTTGAACAGAGAAACAATCATAGCAAACTACTGACCATTAATATACATGATGACATAATCCAGAAACCAACTCAGTTATGGAAGTATCCAAAGTAAAATAAGCTTATTAGATTGTAAACAGGGAACAAGATACATCAATTTGCCAAACTAAAAAGAGGTGGGAAATAGTATATTTACAAAACTTCTAAATGGTGAGGAACTCAAGAGAGTTGCAAGGTGGAATGGACTGTTCTAAACTTGGGGAGAAAATTATAAATCACAGGGTAATGTCAAATAAAAATGATAAACCTTCATATCACAATAAAAAAGAGGACAAGCACAAATACTACAAATACTAAAACAATAACAACAAAGGAAATGATAACACGATTCATAAACATAATGAGCTCAGCACAGAAACCAGAAACACCCTGAAACAACACATAACAAAATGACAGCAACCAATTCATACTTGTTGATAATTACACTGAACGTCAATGGATTAAATGCACCATGCAAGGGACAAAGAGCTGCAGACTGGATAAGAAAATGTAACCCATCAATACACTATCTACAAGAGACACATCTTAGTGAGAAAGACAAAAATAGACTAAAAATCAGATTGGAAAAAGATATATCAAACAAATGCCAACTGAAAAAGTGTGGTAATATTAATTTCTGATCAAGTTGACTTTAAGGCAAAAATCACCATAAGAGACAAAGAAGGACATTACATAATGACTAAAGGATCAACCAAACAAGAAGATATAACCATAATTAATATCTATGGACCCATTGAAAGAGCCACAAAATACATAAATCAGACTTTAACAGAATTGAAAAGGCAAATAAATGATTCCACAATTATGATAGGAGATTTTAATTCACCACTTTCAAAGAAAGATAGAATAATTGGAAAGAAACTCAAGAAAAATGTAGAAGAACTAAATAATATAATCCATCAACTTGAACTCATAGACATCTACAGAGCACTTCATCCAACAACAGCACAATTTACATTCTTTTCCAGTGCACATGTAACATTCTTCATATAGACCATATGTTAGGTCATAAAGCCAGCCTTAATAAATTTAAAAACATTGAAATACTGTAAGCAACTTCTCAGATCAAAATGTTATAAATTTAGAAATCAACAATAGGAAGATCAATGGAAAAAGAGCAGACACACAGAAACTGAACAACACCTTCCTTAAGAACAACTGGGTAGTAGAAGAAATAAAAAATGAAATTAAAAAAATTCCTTGAATCAAATGAGAATGAAAACACAGCATACCCAAATCCTCAGGGCACAGCAAAAGGAGTGATCAATTGCCAATTTATAGCAATAAATGTACACATTAAAAAAGAAGAAAGAGCTAAAATCAACACCTTAAACCAACATCTCCAACAATTAGAAAAAGAACAGCAAGAAAAGACTACATGAACTGTCAGAGAAGGCAAACCTGGATATATGGATGGATAGATGGGTGGACAGGCTGAACTATTAGGTATGTCTATGCAGTGTAGTAAATTACATAGTGTGGCTTTTCTAGCCATAAGTCTTTGTAAACTCTGTGGTGGAATTCACCATGAGCAACAAGTAGTTGCTGATTGTTAAAGTTATCCACCTGGGGTATTTCTGTTGGGAGCAGCACCAAGTAATTTTCTGGGACATGCTCTTTCTCTCAGGTGCATAGAATTACGATGTTGGGATTGGTTGGTGGTCACTCTGCCAGGCTCAAAAGGAGCCCTTCTAGAGGCAGAAGAAGTCTCCTGCTGCTGGGAGACACATGAGAGACACACATTTCTGGGAGAGACGTGAGAGACACATGATGCTGAGAGAGAGACTGAGAGAGACTGTCAGCTGAAAGACAGCTGGCTGAGAGAGACTGAACGTGTTCCTGAACTTGAATTTTAGCCTGTTGCTTCCCTAATAAACCCCATAATCTGTGAGTTCTGTGTGGTCACTGCAGTGAATTATCGAACCCAGAAGAGAGGTGGTGGGTGCATCAGGAGGAACGGTTGGTGAAAGGTCTGAAGGGATGCAGCCTTCCTGCCCCTTTGGCAGTTGGTGTCAGAAGCAGTAGGATTTGTTACAGTGGCTCCAGACTCATAGAAGCATTGTAAAAGAAAGAAGGAAGTGGCCATGGAAGTGAAACTTTGGATTCTAAAATGGTTACTTTGGTTGGTGTTACCTATTAAAAGAGGTTAGGGTTCAGAGGCTAGGGCTTTTTGTTACACCCAGCCAATGGCCCAAGGCCATATACACAAAATGGGAAGGTAATCAAGGTGAAGAGATGAACCTGGAATGTGTTTAAAAGAATTATGTCTTTTGGATTTTGTGATTATTTAAATGTACTAAGGGTATTGAATGCTCTCTTACCTACTTGAATATTAGAAATGATTATAGGGTATGGATAACAGAAGCAGATAAGTCCGCCTTCGCTGATACTTGATTGGATGTGTTAAAAGGGGGAATAGAATTTGCCCAGAAGAAACACAGCCTTTTGTTTTTAACCCTGTGTGTAGAGTATTAGAAGCTTACGTGGGAAACCTGAGCCCCAACCAAAACTACTGAGAGAACAGAAGATCTGTGTTTGAAGACAGGACATACAGGGGGAAAAAAAAAAAAAAAAACTGCTTGGCTTTTTTGAATTTTGAGCAAGCAGATAGGCTTTGGGTGCATTGAGGCAAGAAAATCATGGTCCATGAGAGAAACCCCTTCCAGGACTGAAATTTAAAGGAAGCCAGTGAGTAATAGGCTTGTATGCTACTGGCTTGTGATCACCTGGGCCCAGATGAGTAGAAATGGGGGAAGTGCAGCAAAGAAGCAATGGGCTGAGTTTGGTACTCTTTGACCTAGGCCACAAAGGCTGGGGATGAGAGGAAGTGCTGGCTGGTCTGAAGTGCAAGGACTTGTGAGCCTACAGGCAATGAAATGGTTCCTGAGAACTGAGGATGTGAGAGAAGGTGCTGGCTGGTCTGAAGTGAAGGGAAGAGTGCGACTCCCAGACTTGGCAGCTGGTACCCATGACCTAGCTGGGATGGCTAGAACTGAGATGACCAGAACTTGATCAAACAAAGAGAAAGATGTTTGACACTGAGCTGGTGTTAACTTGCTGCAATCTGATGGCTTGTGCTGGGCTGAAGTTTGCTTGTTTATGGATGCAGATGCCTGAAGTTTCCAAGCAGAACAGAAGATTCTCCAGAGAGAAAGGACCATGCACTTCTCCTCAAAGTACTGATTTGATAGGGATGGGCAAATTAGAAGTTGGCAATCTAAAATGGGGGAAGATAAAGGCATGAAGTAGCTGGTTTACACACTTTCATGGGTGTGGTTATTCTTAAACTGATGGTGATGGGGATTTTAATTTTTGAAGTATAAAAGGGATAATGGCTAGAAAACCCAGGGGATGACCAGCAGTGTGGTAAATTACACGTTGTTATTGTGTTAGGTGCTGTCAAGTTGTTTCTGACTCATAGCGACCCCATGCACAGCAGAACAAAACACCGCCCAATCCCGTGCCAGCTCCATGATCCTTGCTATACTTGAGCCCGTTGTCACAGCCACCATGTCAATCCATCTCATGGAAGGCCTTCCCCTCTTTCCTCCGCCCTCTAATTTACCAAGCATGACATCCTTCTCCAGAATATGGTCCCTTCTGACAACATGACCAAAGTAAGTGAGACGAAGTCTGGCCATTCTAGCTTCTAAGGAGCATTTTGGCTGAACTTCCTTCAGGACAGATCTGTTAGTTCTTTTAGCAGTCCATGGTACTTTCAGCATTCTTCTCCAGCACCACAACTCAAAAGCATCAACTTCTCTTCAGTCTTTCTCATTCATTGTCCAGCTCTCACTTGCATATGAGGCGATTGAAAATAGCATGGCTTGTGTCAGGTGCACCTTAGTCCTCAAGGAGACATCTTTGCTCCTCAGCACTTGAAACAGTTCATTTGCAGCCCACTTGCCCAGTGCCAAGTAATTTTCTGGGAAGTTCTCTCTCTCTCAGGTGTACAGAATTGTGATGTTGGGATTGGTTAGTGGTCACTCTGCCAGGCTCAAAAGGAGCCCTCCTAGAGGCAGAAGAAATCTCTCACTGTGGGGAGAGATGTGAGTGACATGCTCTGCTGGGAGAGAGACTGAGAGAGACTGTCAGCTGAGAGACATCTGGGTGAGAGAGACTGAGTGTGTTCCTGAACTTGAATTCTAGCCTGTTTCTTCCCTAATAAACTCCATAATCTGTGAGTTCTGCATGGCTACTGCAGTGAATTATCAAACCCAGCAGAGAGGTGGTAGATGAACTGGGAGGAATAGTTGGTATCAGGGTTGGTGAAAGCACTGGAGGGAGGCAACATGTCTGGCTTTGCAGGTATAGGCCTTGGGCTACTGATGGTGATTCTGTCTTCTTCTTGTGGGGTTACAGGAGGTCAGAAGATGAGGCCTCCCTGCCCCTTTGGCAGTCTATGCAGGGGGGAGGAGGATGTATGTGCTCAAGACCATGTATAGGGTTGGCAAACAATGTTTCTACAAGTTTATTGGTATGTTCTGTAAGAATTCCAAGGTATATATTAGAGCTGGCAAGGGACAAGATTGGAGTCACTTCTTGGCCACAGCCAGCTACCCAGAGGGACCAAGTAGTTGGACCTGCAGGCTCAGGACCATAGGTCACAGGGGATATCAAGCTCAATTGGCATAACATACTACACAACACATTTTCCACCTCCTACTTTGCAAGTAGTGACTGGGATCTTAAAAGCTTGCAAGTGTCCATTTAGATGCAATTATGTGTCTCTTCTCCTCCAGAGGAAATAAGAATGAAGAAAACCAAAGATGCATGGAAACAATTAGTCCAAGCCACTGGTACACCATGCAATCCTCAGCCTATATGACTATGAGACCAGAAGAACTAGATGGTGCCTGGCTACCACTGTCAACCACTTGGAGGGGGATCTATGTAGAAGATCCTGGATATAGAGGGAGAACAACGTGGAACAAAACTCAAAAGCAATAAAAAAAAAAAAAAAAAAGGACCAGATTTGCTGGTCTGATAGAGCCTGGTGGACCCGCTGATAATATGGCCCCTAACTGGCCTTCAGGTCTGGAATTCAACCCATTTCTGTGGTTTCCAGCCAAACCAAAGATAGGCATATGAGCTGAACATTTACGTTAAGTAGATACACTCCTTGGAGAGAACAATTGTGGGAAAATAGAAGGGCTGTGTATGCACAGGGAGACAGCTCATGGGGCAGTAGTGCATGGAGGGAAGCACACAGAGAAGAAGTAACTATTGGGAGAAAGTGGGAAGGGAGCTGTTGCATTGTGGTAAATTGTAGTCAATGTCATGAGACAAAGTGTATGTGAGCTGTTGTATGGAAAGTGAATTTGCTCTGTAAACTTTTATCCAGATCATAATTAAAAATAAAAAAAATTACAGCCAAAAAAAAAGAGAAAAGTCTACAGTCACCAGAAGAAAGGAAATAATAAAGATTCAAGCAGAAACAAATAGAACAGAAAATAGAAAGTCAACAGAAAAAATCAACAAGACTAGAAGTTGGTTTTTTGAAAAGATTAATAAAATTGACAAAGCAGTGGCAAATTTAAGAAAGGAAAAGAGGGAGAGAACACAAATAACATGAATAAAAAATGAATCAGGTGATATCACAACAGAACCAACTGAAATAAAAAAGATAATATCAGAATACTATGAAGAACTGTACTGCAAGAAATTTGAAAATCTAGAAGAAATTGACAGATTTCTAGAAACACACTACTAACTTAAACTAACACAGACTGAGGTGGAAAAGTTGAACAGACCCATAACAAAAGAAGAAATTGAACAGGTAAAAAAAAAAATTGCCAACAAATAAAAGTCCCGGCCCAGAGGTTTCACCAGAAAATTCTACCAAATATTCAGAGAAGGACTGTCACCAATCTTACTCAAACTATTCCAGAACATAGAGACCATTTGGAAGAAACAGATTTGATGCATTGAACACTAGTGACTGAAAAACAGATGAATTGTGGGATTACATCAAGACATCATCTATGAAGAAAACAAAAGGTCATTAAAAGACAGGAAAGAAAGAAAACACCAAAATGGATGTTAGAAGAGATTCTGAAACTTGCTTTTCAACAGAGAGTAGCTAAAGCAAATGGAAGAAATGACTAGATAAAAGTGCTGAACAGGAGATTTCAAAGAGCAGCTCAAAAAGACAAAGTCAATTATTATAATGAAAAGTCCAAAGGCCTGGAGTTAGAAAACAAAAGGGAAGAACATGCTTGGCATTTCTCAAGCTGAAAGAACTGAAGAAAAAATTCAAGCCTCAAGTTGCAATACTGACAGATTCTGTGGGCAAAATAATGAATGATTCAGGAAACATCAAAAGAATATGGAAGAAACACACAGAGTCA
>NW_006921611.1:10361793-10365567 GCF_000298275.1 Orycteropus afer afer
TATATTGACAGAGAACTTCCAGAAATGCAAGCTGGGTTCAGAAGAGGATGTGGAATGAGGCATATCATTCTTGATGTCAGATGGATCTTGGCTTAAAGCAAAGAATACCAGAAAGTTTTACTTTTGATTTATTGACTGTGCGAAAGTATTTGACTGTGTGGATCATGACTAATTGTGGATAACATTGAAAAGAATGGGAATTCCAGAACACTTAATGTGCTCATGAGGAACCTTTACATGCCAGGAGGCTGTTGTTTGAACAGAACAAGAGTGTACTGCATAGTTTAACATCAGGAAAGGTGTGCATCTCAGGGATTATCTTTTCACCATACTTATTCAATCTTTTCACCATACTTATTCACCATATGTGTCTGCTGAGAAAATGATCTGAGAAGCTGGGCAATATGGAGAAGAATGTGGCACCAGGATAGGAGGAAGACTCATTAAGAAACTATGATACGCAGACTGCACAGCCTTGCTTGCTGAAAGTGAAGATGACTTGGAGCACTTACTGATGACGATCAAAGACTACAGTCCAGTATGGATTACATCTCAACAAGAAAAGGTAAATCCACACAAACGCACCAATAAGCAACATCATGTGAAATGGGGAAAAGATTGAGGTTGGCAGGAATTTCATTTTACTTGGAAGCAGCAGTCAAGAAGTCAGACCACATATTGCACTGGGTACATCTGCTGCTAGCAAAACCAAAAACCAAACTCACTGCCGTTGAGTTGGTTCCGACTTATAGCGACCCCTCCTTCAGTTTCTGAGGTGGTGTCTCTATGGAAGTAGATTGCCCAGTCTTCTTTCTGAGGAGTGGCTCATGGGTTTGAACTGCCAGCCTTCTGGTTAGCAGTCAAATGCCTTGAACACTATGCCATCAGAGCTCCTTTAAAGTGTGGAAGAGCAAAGATGTCTCTTTGAAGACTAACCCTAGTCACAGTATTTTCGATAGCCTCACATGCATGTGAAACTTGGACAATGAATAAGGAAGACCAAAGAAGAGTTGACGCTTTTGAATTGTGGAGTTGGAGAATACTGAAAGTACCATGGACTGCCAGAAGAACGAACAAATCTGTCCTGGAAGAAGTGCCGCTGGAACGCCCCTTGGAAGCGAGAATGACCAGACTTCCTCTCACCTACTTTGGGCATGTTGCCAGAAGGGACCATTCCCTGGAGAAAGATATCATACCTTGGTAAAGTGGTGGGTCAGCAAAATGGGAAAATCCTCAATGAGATGTATTGACACAGTGGCTGCAGTGATGGGCTCAGGTATAGCAAGGATTGTGAAGATGGCACAGGACCGGGCAGTGTTTCATTCTGTTGCGCAAAGGATTCCTATGAGTCAGAGCCAACTCAACAGCACCTAACAACAATGTACTCTTTAAAAGGGAACTTTAATTGTACTAAAGTGTTAATGTTTTTAGGTAAGATTTTTAATGAAAGCAAAAGAAGGTGGTAGAGAACAAGGAATAAAATGGTAAGAGTTCAGACCAAATGAGGAAAGTGAAAAGTGAGACAAGTGAGAAGAGGTAGAGTAAGAAGCAGAGTCAGGAGACAGAATAGAAGTATGGCTTGTAATAGAAAGTCCAGGATTCACATCTTGAATCTGCCTCCTATAAGCTATGAAATTAAGTCCCTTAATTTCAGTGAGACACTGTAATGCAATTTTTTCATCCTGGAAGTTAAAAGAAAGGATTATTTTGAGGATTAGAATTAATATTTATGAAACATAGTGGCTGGTGCACAGTAGGTACCAGATAACTGGTTGTTACTATTCTTAAAGAGAAAATTATGGATGTTCTGAAGGACAGGCAGAGGAGGTTGGACGTGTAGATGCTGAAAGTGCTTAATATTTTCCGTGGGTGTTGTACACATTCTCATCTTATCTAATTTGCTCTCCAGACAGCCCCTAAAAGATAGCTGAAAGGATTATTACCTCAATTTCACAGAAGAACCAGAAGCTTAAACATCACTACAGGTATTCTCCCCTTTCTCCTGAATCGTTAATCGCCCCGTCTTCTTTGCATCTTTCTCACTGTGTATTCAAATAGGCATATGCTAATTTTCCATCTAAAAATTTTTCTCTTGATCATTTATTTTCCTTACTTTACATCCCAATGCTTTGCTCATCTTTGCAATGAAACTCCTAGAAAAATATGTTTCTCTTGCTGCCTTAAATCCCTTTCTTCTTATTCTCCCTTAAAGCCACTCCAATTACTATATTTTTACACAAGTAATACATGTGTTATAAAGTTTTTGCAAACCACACAGCCACCTCATGACCTAATTTCCTATGTGTGCTATGCACCTATGTATGTTATATCCAAAAAATACAGTAGGTTTTTCTCCATCTTTCCACTGAAATGTCACTTGTCAAGGACACCATGACTTCCATGTTGCTAAGCCCAAAGGTCAATTTTCCATAACATATTGGCCTATCAGCTATATTTGACACAGTTGATTATACCATTTTCCTTGGTAAATTTTTTTTCACTTGGTTTTTTGGATATCTAAATCTCTTAATGATGGAGAAACACAGAGATTAATGTTTTGTCCTCCTCATCTCTATTTACTCTCACTCCTTTAATGATCTCATCTAGCTTCAGGCTTTGTGCAGAATATGTGCGATTGATTCTCCATTTTATCGCTCAGGTCCTTTCTCCACTGTTCTCTTCCCTGCTCTGTGCCATGGCAGGCTTGCTGTAGCAGATTACATACCCAGCATTCCTTGCTGGTTGATCTCTTGACTATGTTTGGTTGATAGAAGGTAAATTCAGGAGATGGAATTTTGGAGAAAATTTGAGATCTTTATTTCACCACCATCTCTCTCACTGTCCCACTAAGATACTGGCAGTGGCTGTTTCTCTGCAGTCAGATCCCTTCAGGCTGCCATTTTCCATGGCTCGAGCTCTTGCTGGGATCCAGTTACAGTCACCCTTCCTATTTCTCTTCAGGCCTTAAAGTGGCAATTGCTTCCCTTGTTGCTCACAATCACTTGTAAGTCCTTTTAACTCTCTGAAAATAGCCCTTTTATTGAATCATTTTTCAATTGAAGGCTTTGAATTTGTCACTGTTTCCTATAGTACCTTGCCTGATAACACTGTCTATATGCTAACAACTCCTGGGTTTATATCTGCTAATCAGATTTTCTCATAAACTCTAGGCCCATATATTCTATGAGATACTTGAAAATTTCATTCGGATGTTTAACTGTTATTTCAAACTTAACTTCTCCCAAAGTGAGAACTTAATATTGACCCTAGACTTGCTAGTTCCATTGTTATCCCTATTCTCAGTCTAGATCATTCCAGAAGTTCATCCCCAAAACCCTAGAGTCATATTTGTTTCCACTCTTTCTTTCACATCTTTTAAACCATAGGAAAACTTGTCAGCTCTACCTTAAAATAAATTCAGAATCCAATCAAGTTTCTTCTCTTTTTTAAAAAAAGACTTTGTATTGAAATATAATTTATGTACAGTGAAATACACAAAATTAAAGTGACATGGGAGCTCTGGTACAGTAGTGCCTAAGGCACTTTACTGCTAACCAGAAGGCTGGCAATTCAAACCCACCAGCCACTCCTCGGAAGGAAGGTTGGGTGATCTACTTCCATAGTGATACTGCCTCGGAAACCCAAGGAGGGGTTGCTATGAGTCGGATCTGACTCGAGGGCACATAATAACAACAACAACAACAAAGTGAGATGGATCTATCTATCTATCTATCTATCTATCTATCTATCTATATATGTATATAAAAAAACTAA
>NW_006921611.1:10366057-10367010 GCF_000298275.1 Orycteropus afer afer
ATACTGCTTTCCACAGTGGTTGTATCATTTGACAGTCCCACCAGCATTGTATGAGAGTCTCAATCTCTCCACATCCTCACCAGCAATTTTTTTTTTTTTTTTTTTGTCTTGTTGAACTTTGCCGTTAGTGCTCATGAGCATTTTTTCATGTATTTTCTGGCCTCTTGGATATCCTCTTTGGTTAAGTGTCTATTCATGTCTTCTGCCCATTTTTTATTGAATTGTGAATTTTTTGTTGTTTAGGCATTGAAGTTTTCTATAAATTTTAGAGATAATTCCCTTGTCAAACATGCCGTTGCCTAATAATTTTTTTTTCCCCAAACTGTAAGTTCTCTTTTTACTCTTTTGGCAGTATAATTATTGACAAGTATGAATTTGTTGCTGTTATTTTGTTATGTGCTTTTTTGTGATGTTGATTTCTTTGTTTCATATAATTTTCTGTGCTGAGCTCATTTAGTTTATGAAGCATATTATCATTTCCTTCATTGGTATTGTTTTACTATTTGCTAAATATTTGTGCTGGTCCTCTTTTTTGTTTTGATGTGAAGGTTTATAAGTTTTCTTTGAGGTTACCTTGTGATTTATAATTTTCTTCCCAAGTTTAGAACAGTCCATTCTATCTTGCAGTTGTCTTGACTTCCCTACCATTTAGAAGTTATGTAACTATGCAATATTTTTCCTCTTTGTGGTTTGTAGTTGTTTTAATTTGTCAATTGATGTCTCTGGTTACCTGTTTACAATCTTGTAGGCTTATTTACTTTGGATACTTTCATAACTGGGTTGGTTTCTGGGTTATGTCATCATGTGTGTTAATGGTCGGTTGTTATTTGCTGTTGTTGGTTCTCTGTCCTAAGGACTCCTTTTAGCCTCTCTTGTAAGATTGGTCTGGTTTTAACAAATTTCCTTAATTTCTGCTTATCTGGAAATGTCCTAATTTCACCATCATATTTGAG
>NW_006921611.1:10378477-10379923 GCF_000298275.1 Orycteropus afer afer
GTTCTGCTGTGCATGGGGTCGCTATGAGTTGGAAACGACTCGACGGCACTTAACAACAACAACAACAACAGTGTGATTTGGTAACATCAGGACTGTGCCTTTTTACTTGTCAACCTTGGGTTTGTCAGTCTGAGCAGCCAGCAGCTTCCTGAGTGAAGACAAGCCTCTAACTCCAGTGGGCCAGGAACAGGAGGCAGAGCTGAAGCCCAAAGCTGAGAGGCTTTCACCTAGCCTCTAGAGCCTGGCACTTTGAACTTGGACTTAAAGCCTCCAATCTGTAAGAGAATAAACTCCTGTTTCTTCAAGCTATCCCATTTGTGGTGTATATTTCTTTTCAGAGCAACACTAGGTAACCAAAACACATGGGAATTGCTGCAGCAATGCAGAAAGATGGGCTGAACTTAGATACATCCCTCTTGCACTCACTGAAGCATAGAATGACAATAAGGATTGTTATGTCTGTCAGCAAGAAAAACAGAGATTTCAGATGCCTTTGGGACAGATTTCTTGAGAGGAAGACCCTGTACATAACTGGCAATTTGACTATATTGGACCAATTATGCCCTTAGTACTAGGTGGCTACAAATGGGTCCTCACAGGAATAGATATTTGCTCTGGACTGGCCTTTTCATATCCTGTGACAGGTGCAAATGCCAAAACTCCCATTAAAGGATTGGAACAGAAAATACTGTACCAATTTGGGCCACCAAGTTGTATTTCCTAAGACCAAGGAACACACTTTGCAGCCCAAAGAGAGCAGCAGTGGCCAAGAAATATATTAAATAAACATTAATTATATAGTTAATAATTATACTAATTATATACCATCTTCATTATAATGGTTTGATAGAGAGTTAGAGTGGGCAATTGAAACATTTGTTATCTAAAATGGGGGAAGAGAAGTAAATGGTATGGCTCAAACACTTTCATGAGTGTGTGCTTACAGTTAACATGAGGAGGGCTAGGATGTTTAAGGTTGTGTGTCAATTTGGGTAGGCCATGATTCTCAGTGATTTGGCAGTTATGATGTAGTCATCCTCCATGATGAGATCTGGTATAATGTAATCATCTCCATGATGAGATCTGCTATGAGCAGCCAGTTAGCTGGAAAGTATTTTCTTTGGATGTATGATCTGCTTCCAGTATATAAGGATGCTCTGGAAAAGCTCTCTGGCTTTTTGCACAATGTAGAGCCTATCATCCTCTGACCACTGATTCTTTGGATTTGAATAAACTGCCTGCCATATTGCTTGCCTATCTTGACATTTTTGCCTTCATAGCCTGTGGGACAGCAGCTAGCCATCTTACTTGCCAGTCTTGGATTGTCAACCTCTACAGCTTTGTGAGTCAGGAGAAGCCTCCAACCTGAGGTTTGAGACACAGACTTGGGAACTACTATTTTTTACAAGTGTGTGAACAATTTCCTTGAGATAAATCTTTCTCTAT
>NW_006921611.1:10380389-10381748 GCF_000298275.1 Orycteropus afer afer
AAGCTGGGATTATCCCTAAGCAAGAGACTGTAACTATACCCCTGAACTTGTATGCCAGAATTCCCAAAGGCCTGATGGAGTGATTGCACCTTCCCTCCATCTGGCAATATTAGGGTTGTCAGTGAATATTGCCTTATTACCTCATGGTTGAGATAGCTCACTACTATTATACTTATGAAGGAACTCTGGTGACATCATGGATAATGCATTTGGTTGCTAGCCAGAAGGTCAGTGGTTCAAACTCACCAGCCACTCTGTGGAAGGAAGATGGGGCAATCTACTTTTGTAAAGATTTACAGCCTCAGAAACCCAACAAGGGGTCACTGAGTTGGAATCCACTCAATGGCAGTAAAGTTTTTTGTTTTTTTTTTTTTTTTAACCCTACATAATATGAATCAGAGTGGACTGAAGAAGAAGGACTTGCTAGACTGGCCCTGCTACCAGCAATCTGGCCTGGCATGGCAGCTGATTCTGATGTCCCTTCCCAAGGGGGAAAAATCTGAGTAAAATAAATGGCAAATGGAAAGAAGGAGAAATAGTAGCTGAAGGTAAAGGAATTAATAAATGGGTTATGCAGCAGAGGAAATTTAACATTGTGTTGATACCTTGAGAGAGATTCGGAGTAAAGGAATAATCTTTTCTCAGTTAAATTCTGTCAGCAACCAGAAAAGCTGAAGACAAAACAAACTTTTTTTATCCTGATCTGATCAGATGGACACTTGCAGTAGAGCTACATGGCTGATACCTGAGTAACCTCACCCTTAGGACTCTTCCCTACTAAAGGAATAATTGTTAATGACTACTTTGGACTAGCATGATTGGGAGTGAGAAGTTAATACTTCAAGTATGAAAGGGTCAATGGCTAGAAGAGCCAGGGGGTCGCCTGCAGCACAGTGAAATACTAGGCATAGTCCTCTCCACTTTGTAATGTATTATAAATCTTAGCCTCTATGCTTGTGGGATAGGAGCTCTGATGTACTGCCTAAGGCATCTGACTGCTAACCAGAAGCCTGGCAGTTCAAATCCACCAGCCATTCCTTGGAAGGAAGATTGGGCAATCTATTTCTGTTGTGATACTGCCTCAGGAACCCAAGGAGAGGTCGCTATGAGTTGGATCTGACTCAACGGCAGCAAGTTTGTTTTTGAGTTTTGGATGCCTGTGGTTATGGTCTCATTTTGGCGTGAGTTGTCCAGTATGCTAATAAAGTAGTATTGGGGTGGGTGTATCTTGAGTCATCACCTTACTAAAATGTGTGGCTCTAGTCACCACCCTTAGTTTCCTTGAGGGTATGGTATGCATCCAATATATATGAATGTTCTGGCAAAATTCTCTCTCTTACTCTGGAACTTGAATCTGGT
>NW_006921611.1:10382179-10383086 GCF_000298275.1 Orycteropus afer afer
CAGGAGTGGGTTCAATTCCAAACCTGAAGAGCAGCTACGGGCTATAGTCTCAGTGGTTCCATAAGGCTCTATCAGACCAGCAAAACTTGTCCCCCACCTTTTTTTTTTTAATGATTTTGAGTTTTGTTCCACATTGTTCTCCCTCTCTATCCAGTATCTCCTACATAGATCCCCCTCTGAGTGGTTTATAGTGGTAGCCAGGCACCATCTAGTTCTTCTGGTCTCATAGTCATATCAACTGAGGATCACAAGGTGTATCAGTCACTTGGACTAATTGTTCCCATGAATCTTTGATTTTCTTCATTCTTCTTTTCTCTGGATGAAGAGAAAAGAAGAATGAAGAAAATCAAACATTATATCTAGATGGCTGCTTGCAAGCTGTTAATATCCCAGTCACGACTCACCAAAGTAGGATGTGGAACAATGTTTTGTGTAGTATGTTATGCCAATTGAGCTTGATGCCCCTTGCAGCTATGGTCCAGAGCCCACAGGTCCAACTACTCACTCCCTCTGGGTAGATGGCTGTGGCCAAGAAGTGACTACAACCTTGCACCTTGTCAACTCTACTATATACCTGGGAATTCTTACAGAACATACAAATACACTTGTATAAACATTGTCTGTCAATTCTATACATTGTCTTAGGCATAATCTCCCCTGCATTGACATACCTAATAGTTCAACCTGTCCACCCATCTATCCAGCCATATATCCATGTTTGCCTTCACTGACAATGCAGTACTCTATTTGCAAAAGGGTTCATCTTAGTTGTCTGTACCTCCTATGCACCTCTCTATGTCTTCCTCTTCCTCAATGCCACTGTGTTGATCACTCATATTTGGTACAATGCTCTTCCCTTCACCCAAAGCAATATTTGCCTCTACCTATCTAGCAGTGTTTCCTACCC
>NW_006921611.1:10383986-10399543 GCF_000298275.1 Orycteropus afer afer
TTTCTATAAATTCTAGAGATAAGTCCCTTGTCAGACATGTCTTTGCCAAATATTTTTTCCTAATCTGTAGGTTCTCTTTTGACTCTTTGGGAGAAGTCTTTGGAAGCACATAAAATTTTAATTTTTACAAGGCCTCATTCATCTAGTTTATCTTCTATTGTTTGTGCATTTTGGGTTATACTTGATAGTCTATTTATGCCATATATTACAGCCTAAATTTGCCCCTAGTTTTTCCTTGTGGAAAATACATAAATAAATGGAAGATAAGTGAATTAAGGAAGTTTATAAAACTAGCTAGTGGCAGATTCTTCACTTGAAGCTGGATTTTTACATGTTGTCCCTGTGTTTCTTCAGCTGTATTACATACTCTTCATTAGTAAAGCAAAGTGGCTACAAGGGTGGGATGTAGATACAGACTGAAAGAGCTTCATCCCCAGTAACATCATTTGCTACCTTTGTGATCCTGTCAAGTTATTTAACTTCACTAAGACTTAAAATTTGCTCACCTATAATTTCTCAGCCATTAGAGTTCAACTATAGCACATTATTCTGAATATAATATGTATTGATAGAAATAATTTTAAAAATGTTTCCAAATAAAAATATCACCAAATAAATGTCCTAAGTATATGTAGTAACAACATAAAATCATAGAGTTATTATTATGAGAAATAAATCAGAAATATCCCCATATGTACGTGTTAGCACAGTGCCTGGGTCAAGTAAATGCTGAGTTGCACAAAGGTAAAATTATAAGTGAGGAACTTGAATTTCTGTCTCATACACATTTCCAAAACTCCAAAGAGGGGGTAACATTATTTAAACCTGAATATCACAATATTCCCTCAAAAATTCTTCAATTCTTTGAAGATATAATTTCTAAGGTGTGCATAGTTCCTCTAAAACACCAAAAAACCAAACTCATTGTCACTGAGTCGATTCCAACTCATATCAAACCCCTTTGGATTTCTGAGGTGTTAAATCTTCATGGAAGTAGATTGCCCAGTCTTCTTTTAGTGGAGTGCCTGGTGGGTTTGAACCGCCAACTTTCTGGTTAGCAGTCAAATGTCTTAGGCTCTCTGCCATTAGGGCTCCTCTAAATAGGGTGAAAACTCCAGAAATCCCTATTCTTTGGGGTAACCAAGCAGCAAATGTTTAAATCAAGGACAATTCTGTCTGTATCCTGATACAATTGTGGCCATGATAGGAGAGTTTTTTTAAGCACGTCATCCCCAAACAGGGGATAGAGATTGAACTTTGGCCAGTTGCCCTAAAATGTGAACTTTTGGCCTTAGGTTGATCCCTGAACACCTAGGTATCTATTGGCTCTGTGATCTGTTCCTGGCCTGGATGTGTTCCAATCCACATATGTGAGTTCTTGCTGGTCACTGTAGCCTGGACTGTGCCTTGAACACAGGCCAACTGACAGGGTCTTGAAACTTGCCTAACTCTCACAGTGGCTCTTCTGTGAATCTAGACCATACTCCCATAGAATACTAACTGCTGGCTTGGGACTGTCCCAAGTAAGTAGTTCACACTGAACTATTGCTACCATCTTTTCTTGGCAGAACCTTGACACCCAGTAACCCAGCACAGTGGACATACTGAATAACAATAACATTCTGGCTTATTGACTGTGACCTTTGGACACAGAAACTGCTGCCTATAGCTTGACTCAAGCCCCTCACTTTCTTCTTTGACCCTCTTTCCTTCTCACTTACTCACCTAGACCAGATTAAGGGGAAGAAAGATGAACAACTACCCATCATGCCCATGTGAAAGGGACATTAAAACATCACTATGATAAATAGACATTATGATGCCAATTAACTCAGGTTTCCAGAGGGACTTATTAGAGAACTGGTAAAATGCTAATTGGTCCTATCTTCAAAAGTGTCCTCAAAGGTAAATTAAAATTAAGAATTATAAATGAAATACTTGGATGCTGCAATGGCAATCTTAGATAAACCCAATGATAGTCCTCTGAAACTGGAAGTTGTATCCATCTAAAATTCTGCATCAGTATATTGTATGTTGTAATCCTGCTTTGCTGAGCTGTTTCACAGCAATGGTTTGCTTCAGCGATTAGAATTGAATTATTACACACATCATTTCTGAATATAATACATATTGATGGAAACACTAGGTAAAATATGTTTCAAAATAAAAATGTCACCAACTAAATGTCATTACATAAATATGTCCCTTTAGGAGCTCTGGTGGCACAGTGGTTAAGCACTCAGCTGCTAACTAAAATGTCAGTAGTTCAAACCAACCAGTCGCTCGTAGGAGAAAAATGTGTCAATCTTCTTCTGTAAAGATTTCTAGCCTTGGAAACTCTGTCAGTGTCACAATGCACCCCCACCCCCCACTGACCTCCTCTTGTACCAGTCCATACTACTAAAGAAGAAAAAAATAGAAGGCTTCACATTTTCCAATCTCAGAACTGACTATATGGATGCAGTAGTCAAAATATCCTGACATAGGTACAAGTACAGACACATAGACCAATGGAACAGAATTGAGAACCCAGAAGTAAATTCATCCACTTATGGACAACTGATCTTTGACAAAGGGTCAAAGCACATTGTGATAGACCTGTGTGTCAACTTCGCTGGAACACAAGTTTGTGTGGTTTAAGTGGTTGTGATGTTGATTATTCCCATGATGGGATCAGATGTATATGTTTTGAGTAGCCAATTTGTTGAAAGGGAGTTTACTTAGGGGTGTGGACTGCTTCCAATATATTTATGAGCATCCTGGGAAGAGACACTCTTTTGTGGATCAGGATCCTGCTGTTCTGCCTACAACTGTCTGTGAGCAAACAATCCACCATTCGGCCTGGAGATCTTGGATTCATGATACATTGGACCCAACAGCCGGTATACAGCTAGCTAACCTTGAGCTTGTCAGCCCTACAGCTGCATGAGTTGGGAAAAGCCTCCAGCTTGATATTTGATCCAAGAACTTGAGACTTGCCAGCTTCTATAAGTGTGTGAGTCATTTTCCTAAGATAAATTTCTCTTACTCTATATGTATATATAAGCTTTACTGGTTTTGCTTCTCTAGAAAATCCAGCTTAACACATACACATTTTGTACTGAGAGCAGAGTGATTCTAGGGAGACAAAATCATAAGGATGGGCTTCCTTAATTGGTTCTCACCAATTCTGTTTCGGTTCTCCTATATGATTAATCATAAAGGCACTGGTGACTCTGTCTCCATTAGTAAAGAGGGCCCTGCTAATCCATGGTGTGAGGTGGCAACATTAATATGCAAAATAGCACCATCAAGTTCTTTTGAGAAATGAGGTTTTGGGTGTTCGCATATTTGATGCTTTTCTGAAATTCTGCCAGCATGAGGAGTAAGGAAGCTGATTGGTTGGTCCTACTTACACTAGACAAACTGGTGAAAGAGGGAGATGATTCAGGACTGCTGAGTCACACTTCAAGTGCCGCATAAAAGACCTCAATATTTCCAGTTGTGCTCTGAAAGAAAGCCTTATTTCTTTAAGTAACAGAGCTGATATTGCTGAAAACCAAACCCAGATTCTTATTGTAAGGGTGGCTGAATTATAACACCAATTAAATTGCCAACCCGGAATGGTGTCTAAAGTTAAAGTGAGGGCATTGATTGGGAAAAAATTTTATTCTGAAATCTGGAAAAGGGACATATGGGCAGACAGAGGATATGGAGACTAAATTCTGTCAAATCCCTCCCATATTAAGAGATTACTGTAAAACCATCATCCCTTCCACTTCAGTTTGATGGGCTTAACCAACTGTTCCTGCTGAGTCATTGCCTGAGGTAGATGAAATGGAAAACATTGCTGAATGTTCTCAAGAACAGTCCCACCTGGAGACACAATACTGATTACATTGAACTGGAAGTTAAGAAAGCTACCTGGCTATTTTGGCTTCCTTGTGCTTCTGGATCACAGACAAAGGAGGGTGTTACTATGCTATCTGGTGTGATAGACCCTGATTACCAAGGGGAAATTGGATTGACTTTATGTAATGGAGGTAAAGAAGAATATGTCTGGAATACAGGGTATTCTTTAGGACATCTCTTAGTATTACCATGCCCTGTGATTAAAGTCAACAGAAAATTACAGCAAACCAATCCTGATATGACTACTAATGGCCCAGATCCTTTAGGAATCAAGGTTTGGGTCACCCCACCAGGCAAAGACCCATGACCAGCTAAGTTGCTTGCTGAGGGCAAGGGAAATATGGGATGTGTGGTAGAAGAACATAGTTCTGAATATCAGCTGTGACCACATGACCAGTTGAAGAAACAAAGACTGTGATTGTTATATTTCTTCATTGTATATGTGTATCAAATGTTTTTGTTTCCTTCTGTTATGAACTGTGAAATGTAAACAAGGTTAATGCATTTTGGTTGTATGCATGTTAGCATATCATGTTAGGCACAAAGATGACTTTATAATTATCCTTATTTAGAGATTATATATGGTTAGGAAGATGTTTACAACTGCCAAGTTGACAAGGGGTAGACTGTGATAGTTGGAGCTGTGTGTCAACTTGGCTGGACCACAATTCTGAGTGGTTTAAGCAGTTGTGATGTGGGTTATTCCCATGATGAGATCAGATGTATATGTTTTGAGCAGTCAATCTGTGGAAAGAGAGTTTCCCCAGGGGTGTGGCCTACTTCCAATATAGTTATGGACATCCTGGGAAGAGACACTGTGGATCAGGATCCTGTTGTGCTGCCTACAACTTTCCATGAGCAAACATTCCACCATTCAGCCTGGAGATCCTGGATTCATCATTTGTTGGAGTCAACAGTTGTATACTGCCTGCAAACCTTGAGCTCATCAGCCCCTGCTACTACGTGAGTCAGGAAATGTCTCCAGCTTGACATCTGATCCAAGAACTTGGGACTTGCCAGCTTCTATAAGTGTGTGAGCCATTTTCCTAAGACAAATTTCTCTTACTCAATATGTATATATAAACTTTACTGGCTTTGCTTCTCTAGAGAACCCAGACTACCACATACATTAAATGAGGAAGAGATAGTCTCTTTAACAAATCATGCTTGCAAAACTGGATACTCATTTATAGAAAAATGAAAGAGTATCCATACCTCACACAATATACAAAAACTACCTCAAGATGGGTCAAAGACCTAAATGTAAAACTTAAAATTATAAAGATCAAAGAAACAATTGGGGCAAACTTTGGGGATCTAATTTATGGCACAATCTATCATATATAACTAAACATATAACTAAAAATGTCCAAAAAGCAGTACATAAACTAGACAACTGGGACCTCCTAAAAATTAGACACTTATATTCATCAACAGAGTTCTTCAATTGAGTAAAAAGAGACCTGCAGACTAGGAAAAAAAAATAAAAATTGACAACACATCAGACAAGAGACTAATCTCTAAAGTTTATTGAAAATGTTAACACTTCAACAAGAGGACAGACAATCTAATTAAAAAAGGGGCAGAGAACATGAACAGACATGTCAACAAAGAAGACATTCAGGCAGCCAACACACACATGAAGAAATGCTTAGGATCATTAACCGTTAGAGAGATACACATCAAAACTACACTGAAATGCATCTCACCCCAATAATAACTCCACTAATCAAAAACAAACAAGTGTCAAATGTTGACAAGGTACTGCCAGTGGGAGTGTAAAATACTTCATGTCTTCAGCTGAGTTCTCTAGAGAAGAAAATCCAGTGAAGTTTATACATATAAATACATATATGTACATATATGTATTTATATATATATATATATATATATGTAAAGAGAGAGACAGAGACAGAGAGAGGGAAAGAGGGAGGGCTGGAGGGAGGGATGAAGGGAGTGAGAGACAGAGAAAGAGTGATTTATCTCGAGGAAATGATTTACACAATTGTAGAGGCTGGCAAGTTCCAAGTCCATGGATCAGATGACAGGCTGGCAGCTTCTCCAGACTCATGTAGCTGCAGGGACTGACAAACCCAAGATTGGTAGGTAAGATAGCAGGATACTGGCTCACAGGCTGTGAAGCCAACAATCCCAAGATCAACAGACAATGCATCAGGCCACTGGCTCAAGATCAAGAACCATAGGGCATATAATGATGAGCCAGATGCAGAATCCAGATGGAGTAAAAAGGCAGAGAGCTTTGCCAGAATGTCCATATATTTTGAAAGCAGGCCATACCTTCAAGGAAACTCCCTTTTAATTAATTGGCTGTTCATAGTAGGTCTTATCATGGAGATGATTACATTACATCATATCTCATCATAACTGTCAAACTACCGAGAATCTGGTTTAGCCAGCTGGTACACAATTTTAACCACCACAATCCACCCCTTGTCAAATTGGCACCTGTACACATCTCCTTAAACCATACATAATCTCTAAATAAAGACAGTTATAAAGTCATACTTACACCTAGCATTATACAACTAACACACATAAAGCTCAAAACGTATTAACCCTATTTACATCTTACAACAAAATGTTTGTTTACAAAGATAAGCAATTACAAAAATATTATACAAGGAAGAAATACTAAAAAAATCACAGTCCTCATTTCTACAATTGGCTACATGGTCATAACTGTCATTTAGAACTACCTTCTTTCACCCATATTCTGTATTCCTTTGCCCTCAGGAAATACCTCCAATGGTCATGGTTCTTTGCCCATGACCTTTGACCCAAACCTTCATTTCTAATGAGTCTGTGCCATTAGTATTCATGTCAGAATTGAGTTGCTGTATTTTTCCATTGACTTTTATCACATGGCTTGGAAGTACTAAGGAATCTCCTATATTCAAGATACGCTCTTCTTTACCTCCATCAAGTAATATCAGTCCTATTTCCCCTTGGTAATCAGGATCGATCATACCAGACAATACAGTAACTCTCTTATTTGCTTGGTGATCCAGAGACATAAGGACCCCAAAATGGCAAGGTGGCATTCTTACCTTCCAATTCAATGGAATCATAATTGTGTCTCCAGGTGGGAATATTCCCCCCTTTGGAACTAAGACCTCCAGACTTGTACAACATAGGGTCACAGGGACAGAAAGCAAAAATTTTTTGAGTAGGTCACTAGGGGTAATAGTGTATGATGCCACTCCCATTTTCATCCCTTGGTTCCTGGATCCATGAATCCAGGCTTTTGGAGAAAGAGCACCATATATTGGATGCTGGTTTAGAGCATACACAGCCTCCTGGAGAACATTTCCCCAACCCTGCAAGGTATTGGCACCTAGCTGCCACTGTAATTGTGTTTTTCTAATTCCATTCCACTATTCTGTCAAGCCAGCTGCTTCAGGATGATGGGGAACATGGTAAAGTGAGTGAATTCTTTGAGCATGGGCCTCTTGCTGCACTTCACTTACTGTGAAGTGAGTTCCTTGATCTGAGGCAATGCTGTGTGGGCTACTATGATGGTGGATAAGAATGATCATAAGTCTATATAAGTCAGATTATTCTGATTACTGCTTTGACTTTGTTGTCCATTATAGAAACCACGCCCACCTTGTCTTTGTAAATTAAGTGCTACCACTTGTCCCTTATCACTATGGGGTCCAATCAGCCCCATTGTAATTAGGCATATTAATTCAATTAGGGAAATTCCTACTGTCAAATATGGCTTGCATAAAATATCAAACACAGCGGTCTTCAAGGATGTTGGGGCTGTTTTCACAAATTTGTTCCTCAGCCTAGTGGTAGATGCTGTGTCCTTTGTGCATTCTGTGTGTGAGTCTATGGGTGTAATATAATAAATCTACTCAAACATGCCAATTTCCCTAAGCCTTTGGATACCTTTTTCTATAGTATACCAAGATAGGTCTGGTATTCAACTTGACTACTGTAAGTCCACTGCATAGACCATGCTTCAGAAAACCAACCAAATAAACTATTAAATCCTTTCTTATGTCTTGAGCTGAAATAAGGAATGAAGAATCTGTGCTTGTGGACCCAAATCAATAAACTCAGACTGATCCAACTCCTTACACCATTATCTCACACCCTAAATAGTCATTCATACACATATTCTCCAGGTTTGTTTGTAAATGTTAAAAAATCAAGTAGGTTTTTTTTTGTTTTGTTTTGTTTTGTTTTGTTTTTGAGTGTAGCATTCCTCTTCCTGGGTTATGGTTTGTACTTCATCTTTTGTGACTTTCTGGGACTTAAGTCTTATTATAGGTCTAGAATTAAAAATGGGTGATAGGGTGATTCATGGGAACATTCAGTAATGTCTTGTAAGGCATCTGCCTCAGGCAATGTCCCAAACGACATCCTAGGCACCACTCCAGGTGATATCTCAGACACAAGCACAGCTTGTTTTATTTCATCAGATGGGGTAAGAGGATTGGTTCTCTAGGAAAGAGTGATTAAATGGAATTTAGGGGTTCAATGTCCCCAGCTTTCTGATTGTCTGTGCATATGTCCCCAGTCAAAGTTCAGGATTCCGTTTATTCCCAATCAGTTCCCTCATTTTAATTTCAGTTACAATTTGAGGTTGACATTCAATTGACATTGTAATTCAGCCACTTTTATGACAAAACTCTGGATTTGGATTTCAGCAGTATCAGCTCTATTACTACAAGAAATAAGGGTGTCTTTCACACTTCACCTAGGGGGATATTCAAGTGGCCAGCTAATACATGAAGAGATGCTCACAATCATTGGCCATTGGAGAGATGCAAATCAAAACAACAATGAGATACCGTCTCACTCCAGCACTGATGGCAAGGTTCAATGAGACAGAACATAACAAATGCTGGTGGGGATTTGGAGAGATTGGGACTCTCATACCCTGCTGGTGGGACTGTGAAGAGATACAACCACTGTGGAAAGCACTATAGCATTTCCTTAGAAAGCTGGAATTGGAGATACCATTTGACCCAGCAATCCCATTACTAGGTATATATCCTAGAGAGGTGAGAGTCAGAACAGGAGCAGATATATGCACATTCACGTTCATCACAGCATGATTTACAATAGCAAAAAGATGGAAACAATGTGTGTGCCCATCAGTGGAAGAGTGGATGACCAAACTATGGTACATACACACAATGGAATGCTATGAAGCACTAAAGAATAATATAGAGTCTGCAAAACCTTGCATAACATGGATGAATTTGGAGGAAATTATGCTGAGTGAAATAAGGCAATCACAGAAGGACAAATATAGTATTAGTTCGTTGTTGTGGAAGGTGAAAGAAAGGTTTATATATGGAGGGAAACTTTCTTTGTTGGTTGCCAGGGGGTAGGAGGGGAGGGGAGGGAACACTGAAAACAACATGCATTGACCCATGTCACTTTAATTTTGTGTACTTCACTGTACATAAATTACATTTCTATAAAATGCAGTTAAAAAAAAGAAATAAAGCTGTCTTTCAGGGTGCAAGTGGAAACACTAAGGTCTTTCATGCAGCATTTGAGCTATGATTCAAAAGTCTTGAGCTCTTCTCTTTCTTTCACCACTTTGTCTAGTGTAAGGAGGACCAACCACACCACTTCCTTGTAAGTTTCATTCTGAAAATATTGGAGAAAATATCAAGCGTGCAATCACCCCGAACCTTGCCGCTGACAAAAACTTAGTCTATTGGTGTTGATATGTTGCTGAAAGTATCATGGACTGCTAAAAGAACTAACAAATCTGTCCTGGAGGAAGTGCAGCCTGAATTCTCCTTGGAAGCAAGAATAGCCAGACTTCATCTCACCTACTTTGGTCATGTTATCAGAAGGGACCATTCCCTGGAGAAGAATGTCATACTTGGTAAGGTGGAGGGTCAACGAAAGAGGGGAAGGCCCTCAACAAGAGGGATTGAAACAGTGACTGCAGCGATAAGCTCAAGTATAGCAAGGATCATGGAGCTGGCACAGGACCAGGTGATGTTTCGTTCTGCTGTGCATAGGGTCATTATGAGTCGAAGATGACAGCACCTAACAACAATGTATACACATGTATACACATGTGTGTGTGTGTGTGTGTGTGTCTCACAATCCCTGCTACACTGAAGCCCAGGATTTCAGCCATGTTGTCAATCCACTCCAGCTCATTGGAGGTCTTGTCTTTTTTCACTGATGTGCTATTTCACCAAGCATGATATCTTTCCCCAGGGAATGGTCACTTCTGAAAATGTGACCAAAGTAAGTGAGTCTATGTCTGTCCATTCTTTCTTCTAAAGAGCATACTGGCTGCACTTTTCCAGGACAGATTTTTTCATTCTTCTGGCAGCCTATGGTATTTTTAGTATTCCCTACCAACACAGCAATTCAAAGATATCAACCCTTCTTCAGCTTTCCTTATTCATTGCCCAGCTTTCACATGCATATGAGGTGATAGAAAATACCATGGCTTGGATTCAAAAACCAATAAACTAAACTCACTACCGTTGAGTCTATTTCAATTCATAGCAACCCCTCTTTGGGATTCTGAGGCAATATCTCTAAGGAAGTAGTTTGCCCATTCTTCATTCCTAGGAGTGCCTGGTGGGTTAGCAGTCAAATGCCTTAGGCACTAGGCCACCATAGTGCACCTAAATCTTCAAAGTGACCTTTTTGATCTTCAACACTTCAAAGAGATCATTTGAAGTAGATTTGCCCAGTATAATATGATGTCCTATTTCTTGACAGCTGCTTCCATGGACATTGTTAATGGATCCAAGTAAAATGAAATCCTTGATTGTCAACCTTTTCTCCATTTATCATGATGTTCCTCATTGGTTCAGTTCTGAGGATTTTTATTTTATTTATGTTGAGGTGTGGGAGCTCTGGTTGCGTAGTGCCTAAAGCACTTGACTGCTAACCAGAGGCTGGCAGTTCAAACCCACCAGCCACTTCTTGGAAGGAAGATGAGGAAATCTACTTCCATAGTGATACTACCTCAGAAACCCAAGGAGGAGTCGCTATGAGTTGGGTCTGACTCGACGGCACATAACAATAACAACAATAACATGTTGAGGTGTAATCCATACTGAAGGTTGTAAGTGCTTCAAGTCTTCACCATTTTGAGCAAGCAAGGTTGTGTGATCTCCATATTTCAGACTGTTAATGAGTTTTCCTCCACTCCTGATGTCATGCTCTTCTTCATATAGTCCCCTTTGTATTATTAGCTCAGCATACAGATTGAATAAGTATGTTGAAAGGATACAACCCTGATGCACATATTTGCTGATTTAAAACCATATAGTATCTCCTTGCTCTTTTTGAATGCCTCTTGGTCTATGTACAGGTTCCTCATGAACACAATTAAGTGTCGTGGAATTCCCATTCTTCATAGTATTATCCATAATCTGTCTTGATCCATGCCGTTGAACACCTTTGCACAGTCAGTCAAACATAGGTAAAAATTTGATAGGCTTTGCTTTTAGCCAATATTCATTTGATATCAGAAATGACATCCCTACTTCCATGTCCTCTTCTAAATCCGTTCACTTTTCTGGAAGAACCCTGAATTGTTGGAACCATTTTCACATTATCTTCCACAAAATTTTACTTTTATGTGATATTAATGATACTTTTTGGATAATTTCCACATTGTGTTGGAATGCCTTTCTTTGGAATGGCACAAATATTGATCTCTTCCAGTTGGCTGGCCAGGTAGCTGTCTTCCAAATTTCTTGGTAGAAATGAATAAGTGCCTCCAGAGCTGCATCTGATGGTTGAAACATCTCAATTGGTATTCCATCAATTCCCGGAGCCTTGTTTTTCACCAGTTCCCTCAGTTGAGCTTCAACTTCTTCCTTCAGTACCATTGGTTCTTGATCATATGCTACCTCCTGAAATAGCTGACCATCAATCAAATCTTTTCTGTACAGTGGCTCTTTGCATTCCTTCCATCTTCTTTCAATGACCCCTGCATCATTCAATATTTTGCCCATAACTCACTGCTGTCAAGTCAGATCCCACTTATAGTGACCCCTTCTTGGGTTTCCTAGGTGATATCACTACGGAAATAGATTGTCCAACTCTCCTTCCAAGGAGTGGCTGGTGGGTTTGAACTACCAGCCTTCTGGTTAGCAGTCAAATGCCTTAGGTACTACACCACCAGAGCTCCCATTAGGATCCTTCATTATTGCAACTCTAGACTTGAATCTTTTCTTCAGCTCTTTTACCTTGAGAAACACCAAGTGTGTCCTTCCCTTTTGTTTTCTAACTACAAGTACATTTCATTATAATACTTTACTTTTTCTTCTCAAATCACCCTTTGAAATATCCTGCTCAGTACTTTTATTTCACCATTGATTCCATTCACATTAGCTACTCTCCACTCAAGAGCAAGTTTCAGAGTCTCTTCTGATATATATTTTGGTCTTTTCTTCCTTTCCTGTCCTATTAATGAACTTTTGATTTCCTCATGTATGATCTTCTTGATATCATCTCACAATTCGTGTTGGCTTCGACCATTGGTGTTCAATGAATCAAATCTATTTTTCAGATAGTCTCTAAATTCAGGTGGGATATACTCAATGTCATATCTTGGCTCCTGTGGTCTTGTTTTAATTTTCTTCAGCTTCAATTTGAACTTGCATATGAGCAATTGATGATGTGTTCCACAGTCAACTGCTGGACTTCTTTTGACTGATAATATTGAACTTTTCCATTTCCTCTTTCCACAGTTATAGTCAATTTGATTCCTGTGTGTTCCATTTGGCCAGGTCCATGTATATAGATAGATACTGCTTATGTTTTTGCAAAAAGATATTTGCAATGAATAGGTCATTGGTCCTTCAAAATTATTTGATGCAAGTTCTATCACCAAGGCCATATTTTCCAACTACCAATAATTCTTCTTTGTTTCCAGCTTTCACATTGCAATCATCAGTAATAATAAATACATCTTGATTTCATCTTTGGCCAGCTACAGGGTGCCAAAGTTGATAAAAAAAAATCTTCAGTTTCTTCATCTTTGGCTTTAGTGGTTAGTGTACAAACTTGAATAATCATAGTATTAACTGGTCTTCCTTATAGACATATGGATATTATCCTATCACTGACAGCATTGTATTTCATATTAGATGGGAAAATGTTCTTTTTACAATGAATGCAGCACTATTTCTTTTTAATTTTTCACTCCCAGAATGTAACTGTCTGATTCAAAATGGCTAGTACCAATCTATTTTAGCTCACTGAAGCCTCGGATATCTATCTTTATCCCTTCCATTTCATTTTTGACAACTTCCAATTTTCCTGGTTTCATGGTTTGTACATTCCATATTCTGATTATTAATGAGTGTTTGGAGCTTTTTTTTTTTTTTTTTCTATTTTGAATAGTGTCTCATCAGCAAATGGTGGTCCAGAAACCTTCACTCCATCCATGTCATTAAGAGAGATTTTATTCTATGGAGACAATTCTTCCCCAGTAACTTCCAACATGAGGGCTCATCCTCCTGCACTATATAAGATGATGCTTCACTGCTATTCATAAAGTTTTCAGTGGATTTTTTTTTTTTTTTTTTCAGAAGTGGATGGCTCCATCTTTCTTTCCAGTCTGTCTTAGTATGGAATTTCTGCTGAAAGCTGCCTACTATGGGTGATCCTGCTGTTATTTGAAATACCATTGACATAGCTCCAGTCTCACAGCAACATACAAGTCACCATAGTAAGATAAACTGAGAGACAAATGGTGACACACAATTGTAGAGACTGAAAAATCCCAGGTCCATGGATCAGATGTCAGGCTGGAGACTTCTTCTAAGTCACATAACTCTACAAACTAATGAACCCAAGATCATCAGGCAATACAGCAGGCCACTGGTTCAAGTCTAGAGAGCCAGAGGTCAGATGAGGGAGATACAACATCCAGACCAAGCAAAAAGCCAGAGAGCTTTGCAAGATTATCCATATATATTGGAAGTAGGCCACACTCCTAAGGAAACTTCCTTTCAACTGATTGAAACTATGGTAGCTGGAACAGATAAGGAGGGTGAGGGTAGCCCCCCAGGGAGCAGGGAGCAACAGCAGACAAGGTCAGCAGGAACAGGTAGGGGGAATCCCAGGAAGTGACCAGAGCAGTTAGAACAGCTAAGAGAGATGAACTGGTCTGTCAGTTTGTCGTACTGTGGTGGTTTGCATGTTGCTGCAAGGTTGGAGCCTGTGCCAGGAAGGATGCCCATGGTGGACAAGTTTCAGTGGAGCATCCAGACTAAGACAGACTCAGAAGAAGGAAGAGGCCATCCACTTCTCAAATAACTGGCCAGTGAAAACCTTATGAATAGTAGTGAAACACTGTCTGATACATGACTGGAAAAATTTACGAATAGCTCTGAAATATTGTCCAATATAGTGCCAGAAGATGAGCCCCTAAGGTTGGAAGGCACTCAAAACTTGACTAGGAAAGAGCTGCTTCATCAAAGTAGAGTCTACCTTAATTATATAGATAAAGAAGAGCTTTTGGGGCCTCTGCTTAAGTGGCATGACTCAATATGAGAAGAAACAGCTGCAAACATCCATTGATATTTAGAACATGGAATGTATGAAGTATGATTCAAGGAATATTAGAAGTTGTCAAAAATGAGATGGAACACATAAATATTGATGTCTTAGGCATTAGTGAGCTGAGATGGGCTGGTATTGGTCATTTTGAATTAGAAAACAACTATATGATCTACTATGCCAGAAATGACAAATTGAAGAGGAATGGTGTGGCATTCGTCCTTACAAAAAATGTTCCAAGATCTGTCCTGAAGTACAATGCTGTCAATTATAGAATAATATCCATACCCCTACAAGGAAAGCCAGTTAATAGTACTATTATTCGAATTTACACACCAACCACCAAAGCCAGAGATGAGGAAATTGAAGATTTTTAACTTCTGCAATCTGAAATTGACCAAACATGCCATCAAGATGTGTTAATTATCACTGGTGTTCAGAATGCAAAAGTTGGAAGCAGAGAGGAATCATCGGTAGCTGGAAAATTTGGCCTTGGAGACAGACATAATGTTGGAGATCAGATGATAGAATTTTACAAGACCAATGATTTATTCATTGCAAATACCATTTTTCAACAACACAAACGGTGGCTATACATGTGGATTTCACCAGATGGAGTACACAGGAATCAGATTGACTACATCTGTGGCAAGAGGCAATGGAAAAGCTCAATATCCTCAGCTGAAACCAGGCCAGGAGATGATTGTGGAACAGACCATCAACTGCTCGTATGCAAATCCAATTTGAAGTTGAAAACAATTAAAACAAGTCCACGAGAGTCAAATTATGACCTTGAATATATCCCTCCTGAATTCAGAGACCATCTAAAGAATAGATTTGATGCATTGAAAAGCAATGACCAAAAACCAGAAGAATTGTAGGATGATATCAAAAACATCATCCACCAAGAAAGCAAGAGGTCATTAAAAAGACAGGAAAGGAAGAAAAGAACAAAATAGATGTTAGAAGGCACTGAAACATGCCTTCAATGGAGAGTAGACAAAGCAAAGGGAAAAAAAAAGACAAGATAAAAGAGCTATAAACAGAAGATTTCAAAGAGCAGCTCAAGAAGACAAAGTCAATTATTATAATAAAATGTGCAAAGAAATGGAGTTGGAAAGCCAAAA
>NW_006921611.1:10400103-10402562 GCF_000298275.1 Orycteropus afer afer
AAATGGTTATAACAATATATTGATAGAGAACTTCCAGAAATTCAAGCTGGATTCAGACGAGGACATATAATGAGGGATGTCATTGCTGATGTCATATGGATCTTGGGTCAAAGCAAAGAATACCAGAAAGATGTTTACTTGTGTTTTATTGACTATGCAAAAGCATTTGATCATAACAAATTATGGATAACATTGAGAAGAATGGGAATTCCAGAACACTTAACTGTGCTCATGAGGAACTTGTACACAGAGTATGAGGCTGTTGTTCAAACAGAACAAGGGGACACTGCATGGTTTAAAATCAGGAAGAGAGTGTGTCAGGGTTGTATCTTTTCACCATACTTATTCACTCTGTAGACTGAACAAATAATCTAAGAAGCTGGACTAAATGAAGAAGAACATGGCATCCAGATTGGAGGAAGACTCAACAACCTATGTTATGCAGATGACACAACTTTGCTCTCTGAAATTGAGGATGACTTGAAACACTTACTGATGAAGATTAAAGACTACAGTCTGCAGTATGGATTATACTTCAATATAAAGAAAAATAAATCCTCACAATGGGACCAATAAGCAGCATCATGATAAATGGAGAAAAGATTGACGTTATCAAAGACTTCACCTTGCTTGGTTCTACAATCAACACCAATGGAAGCATCAGTTAAGATAACAGATGTCTTATAGCATTGGGACCTCTTTCAAGTGTGAAAAGCAAAGATGTTTCCTTGAAGACTAAGGTGTGCTTGACACAATTCATGGTATTTTCAATCACCTCATATGTATGTGAGAGCTGGGCAACAAAACAGGAAGCCCAAAGAAGAGCCGACGCTTTTGAGTTGTGATGTTGGCAAAGAATGCTGAAAGTACCATGAACAACTAAAAGAACTAACAACTCTGTCCTCAAGGAAGTGCAGCCAGAAAGCTCCTTGGAAGTGAGAATGGCCAAACATCATCTCACCTACTTTGGTCATGTTGTCAGAAGGGACAATACCCTGGAGAAGGATATCATGCTTGCCAAAGTGGAGGGACAACAAAAAAGGGGAAAACCCTCAATGAGATGGATTGACACAGTAGCTGCAACGATGGGCTCAGGTATAGCAAGGATCGTGGGGCTGGCAGTGTTTTGTTCTGCTGCACTGAAGTTGCTATGAGTTGGAGATGACTTGACAGCACCTAACAACAACAACAATATGACCCTTAGAAACTTTTCAGACCTAGAACTCAAGTCATGTTGGGGATCACCTTCCAGCCAAACAATAAACAGGCCTATAAAATGAACTTACTCCTCAGAAAAATCAACCATACAAAACTAAAAGGACAGCATTTGCCTAAAAGCAAAGTTTCAGAAGGCAGAAAGGGCAAGAAAGAAGGACAAATGGAAATGGGGAACTCAGAATGGAAGTGGAAAGAGTTCAGTTATGTTGAGGGGGTTGCAACTAATGTCACCAAACAAAATGTGCATAAATTGTTAAATTCAAAACTTATTTGCTCTATAAACATTCACACAAACCACAATAAATTTTTTTAAAAAGTAAATTAGCATAGAGTTTTAGTCTTATAGGTAAATTGATACATATAAGGTGGGCTTATGAAAAATATTCCTTTTTTGTTATTATGAACTGTAAAGAAGCTTTCATAAATAATAATAATAATAATAATAAATTTATGCTAAAGCACTGCACGGGAGGAGTAAGCCACAGGGACCCAGGAAAGGGTGGTACGAGAGGTTTCCAGCAGGGAGACAAACCTGTCTGTCGGTTTGTCCTACCATGGTGACGTGTTGATGTGAGTTTTGGGGCTGAGCCATTGGTATTTCAAACCCAGGAGGATGCACATGTGCACAGGTATCAGCCCATCTTACAGACTGAGATGGACTAGGATGAAGGAAGAGGCCGTCCACTTCTCAAAGAATTGGCCAGGGAAAACCTTATGAATAGCAAAGAAACACTGTCTGATACATTACTGCACAATTTTATGAATAGTCCAGTTAGGTTAGAAGACTCTGAAAATAGGGCAGGGAAAGAGCTGCAACATCTGAGTAAACCCAGGCTACTCACATGGATAAGGTAAAGCTTTTGAGACCTCCATTTGCTGATGTGGCACCACTCAAAGAGAAGAGAAACAGCTGCAGACATCCATTAATCATCAGAACATGGAATGTATGAAATATGAATCTAGGAAAATTGCAAGTTGTCAAAAGTGAAATGGAACAAGTGATATCCTCAGCATTAGTGAGCTGAAGTGGACTGGGTTTGGCCATTTTGAAGACAAATATGTGATCTACTATGCCAGGAATGACAGTTTGAAGAGGAATGGCATGGCATTCATCATAACAAAGGATGTTTCAAGATCTCTCCTGAAGTACAATGTTGTCAGTGATAGGATAATATCCATATGCCTACAAGGAAGACCCATTAATACGACTGTCATTCAAATTTATGCCCCAATCACCAAAG
>NW_006921611.1:10403654-10404336 GCF_000298275.1 Orycteropus afer afer
TTGTACCCATTCCAAAGAAAGATGATCCCACAGAATGTGGAAATTATAGAACAATATCATTAATATTGCATGCAAGTAAGATCTTACTGAAGATAATTCAAAAATGTTTGCAGCGATATATTGACAGAGAACTTCCAGAGGTGCAAGCTGGATTCAGAAGAAGACGTGGAATGAGGGATATCATAGCTGTTGTCAGAGGACCTTGGCTCAAGGTAAAGAATACCAGAAAGATGTTTACTTGTGTTTTATTGACTATGCAAAGGCATTTGATTGTGAGGATCATGACAAATTATGGATAACATTAAAAAGAATGGGAATTCCCAAACACTTGATTGTACTAATGAGGAACGTGTACCTTGACCAGGAGGCAGTCATTTGAACAGAACAAGCAGACACTTAACGGTTTAAAATCAAGAGGGGAGTATATCAGGGTTGTATCCTTTCCCCACACTTATTCAATCTATATGCTGAGCAAATAATCCGAGAAGCTGGGCTATAAGAAGAAAAATGTGGCATCAGAATTGGAGGAAGAATCATTAACAACCTGAGATATGCAGATGATACAACTTTGCTTGTGAAAATGAGGATAAGGCACTTACTGATGAAGGTTGAAGAATACAGTCTGCAGTATGGATTACATCTCAATATAAAGTAAACAAAAATCCTCACAACTGGACCAATG
>NW_006921611.1:10404926-10433985 GCF_000298275.1 Orycteropus afer afer
CACTTGACTGCTAACCAGAAGGCTGGCGGTTCAAACCCACCAGCCACTCCTCGGAAGGAAGGTTGGGCAATCCTACTTCGGTAGGGATACTGCCTCGGAAACCCAAGGAGGGGTCGCTGTGAATCAGGCCGACTCGATGGCAAATAACAACAACAACATAGGGTTGTCATTATGACTCAGAATCAACAGCAGTGTGTCTTTATTTTTATATAAATGTTGAAGAAATGCTTAAAGAAAATAACTTTGAAGCACAGCAAATTATTAATCTTTCCACATTGCCTAAAACTCTATCCACTATTCACTGTATCATGCCTATGTTCAAGCCATGTCTTACCAAATTGAAGCCCTTTCTCATGAGTATCAGAACCTTCTGGTGTACTAGTTAAAAATGATTACAAGCCCCAAACTAGTTATAATAAATGAAAAAGAAAAGGTCAGGAGTTTACACTTTTAACAAGCAACCACAAGTGATTCTTATATGTGCCGCTATTATGAAAGGGTTATGAAAGAAAGATGGGTAGGGGAAGAGTGAATGAATGAATGATAGTACCTAAAATGCTACATTCTTTCCTTCAGGGGTGAATGTTTTCTGCTCTCCTCCATCTCTCTGCAATTAGAGCAGACATCACTTTGTGGTGTAGAAGTTACTGAGCCAGGGGCAGTGAGAGCTCTCATCTAGCAGCCAATAGACTCTCATCCATCTCAAATGGAAATTAATTCTAATACAGCTCTATTTAATACAAAGGAGAGAGATACTTTAGGGCAAGATTTTTACAGGATATTGCAAAGCCTAATTGAAATTCTTCACCTTGTTTTTAAAACAACCTTACCTAAAAAGGTTTAGATATTTGATAGTCATAAAAAAAAAAGGCAGTTCAGAAGCACTAGCTTCAGGCTATAGAATACTCCCAAGATGTGTCCATGTCTATTAAAATACTTTTAATTCCCATCAATCTTGACACAGGCTGAAAGAATCGTGTTAAATTCTGATTTTAGGATTAGAGATCTACCTAAAATTAGAGCTGGAAGAAAAAATATCCATCTCTTACATGGTGCACACTGTGCCAAGTATTGTTCTAAAGATTAGTCTCTGCAGATCCTAAGCCTTTTTTTACAGATGAGGAACATGAAACTTGAAGACACTAAAAAGTTCCCAAAGTCATGGAATTAAGCCAGGATTTGAACCTAGCTAGTTTTCTCCACCCTCAACCACTACACTGATTTCAGCTGCTCCATTGACTAATTTTCTGATGGGAAAAGTGAAATCCAAGGAAATGTGGTATTGTGCGAGGTCATGTGGTCAGGAAATAGCTGAGTTATAGTGAAATCTAGGCTTACCAACACATTTCTTCTCTTCTACAACTCAGCAACAGAAACAGAATTTCTAAGGAAATGCGTGGAGTTTACTGAGTTTTGTGGCCCACTCCTATGCTCTCTTAAGCACCTATGTGGTTCTATGATTTACCTGAACATAGAGGGAGAAAGTCTATCTCTTTTAGCTTTCCTTGAATTCCCCAGGGCATTTGCCAGGGTCTACCTCTTGGTTATTTCTATTTTGCATTGAAATCACCTTTTCCTCTTGACTTAGGAAACTGTTCACCAACCATTTGAGAAATGTCTTCTAAATAGTTTAATAAAGCTCCAAAGTTGCTGGGACCGGTTGCTTAGCTTTCTTTCTCTCGCTCTGTGTTTTGCTGGTCTAGCTCTCTTTTCAGTCTGGATCAGCTTATGTGTGTAAGTAGGAAAGGTTTTGCTTCCTTTATCTTAGCATAGAAACTTGTTGTTGTTGTTGTTTTGCCGTCGAGTCGGACTCAACTCATAGCGACCCCTCCTTGGGTTTCCAAGGCAGTATCACTACAGAAGTAGATTGCACCATCTTCCTTCCGAGAAGTGGCTGGTAATTTTGAACTGCCAGCCTTCTGGTTAGCAGTCAAGTGCCTTAGGCCCTGTGCTACCAGAGCTCATACAAACTTGGGAGAGAGGTTTTCATCCCAGCACCATAGAGAGAGCAAACCTTTCACGTCAGGGACTGCAGGCCAAAGAGTCAAGATTTCAGTGCTCACAGCTCCTAGAAATCTAGAAAACTCAGATGATTTTTCTCCCTGAACATGCTTGTTCTTTCACTTTCAATTTAGTAGAATGATCTTCCTATATTTTTCGTTGCATTTGACCTTAATATTCTTTGAGCTCTTGCTAAGGCCCTTCTATAAGACTGTCAAGCTTAATTTATTACCGCTTTCAGAAAAGTCACCATCTATAAGTTCACCAAACATTTCTTCATTTCAGCAGAAGCAATCTCACCTATTAACTATGGCTGGTTATTTGTGTCATAAAAGGATCCCAAACCCTTTTACAATCCATGAAGTATTTATTATTTTAGGTCAAATCCCATTGCTAGTAACTCCAAAGCCCTCTCCATACTCTTTTACTGTAAGTGAATTTTCTTGGGGGAATGAGGGGAATGTTGCTTTAAAAGTAATGAGCTGTCAAATGGAGCTTAGAAATCATTTAGTTATGTAGAAATTTTCACTGCACCAGTTATCCAAATTCAAGAAGCATCTCTTTGATATGCAAATGTATTTAGCTACTTCTAGCCTTATACTTTGGCCTTTTCCAAGGATGAATTTTTATCTTCTTCTCTCTCCACTTTACACATTTCCTTGGGAATGATCTCATCCAAACAATGACCTAAATGTGCACCTGTATGCTGTCTAACTTCTTTATGTTAGCAACTTCCAAATATATATCTTCAAGTCAAAATTTTCTTAGCTCAACTACTTACTTGAAACCTTACATGAATGTATCTCATTTTCCCCAAAACTAATCTATTCAAAGGAGCTCTGGTGGCATAGTGCCTAAGGCATTTGACTGCTAACCAGAAGGCTGGTGGTTCAAACCCATCAGCCACTCCTCAGAACGAAGGTTGAGCAATCTACTCCCGTAGTAATGTCATCTTGGAAACCTAAGGTGGGGTCGCTATGAGTTGGATCCAACTCGACCACTGTGAGTTTCGTGTGTTTAACCTGCTCAAACCTGTTTACTCTCCTTCATTTGTTATCCTGATAATCTACTTAATCCCTAGTAAACCTGAGAATGTTGACTGTCCATCATTCACTTACTCAAACCAAAATAATTACTAATTTTATTGAGCACTATTGATTGCCTACAGTCCACCCATTGCCCCATCTCCTTTTCTAGAAAACACTAAATTGGCTCAGATTCCGTCCTTCTTCCACAACCCCCATCCACTTGACACAGGCCATTTGCTCTTAGGGAAAGAAATCTCACCATTAACTTCAAGAAGTTTCCTGAATAACCTAAAAATAATCACAATCCTCCTGTCAGTGACTGATTGAGAAATAGGCATGTGACCCAATGTAAACAAGTGTTACTAAAAGTTTATGAAGAAGTTTTTCCTGTTCACTTGGCAACCTTCTGGAAATGACAATTTCTCTCTGGGTGATTTCATACGTGAATGTGAGATCTGGAATTGCTATAAATATTTTGTTACCATTTTAGGAATGAAGTCAACGTAAAGAAGCCAGCACAGTCAAGTAAATCAAGTGGAAGTTCAGAATAGGAATCACTGTACACACCCACTGTCATTGAATCAATTCCAATTCATAGTGATCATATAGGACAGAGAAGAACTGCCCCATAAGGTTTCCAAAACTGTAAATCTTTACTGAAGTACACAGCCTCATCTTTCTCCCATGGAGTGTCTGGTGGGTTCAAACAACTGACCTTTTGGTTAGCAGCTAAATATGCTAACCACTGTGCCATCAGAACTCCTTGGAATCCCTATAAGCAAACTTGAAGTCCACTTTCATGCTAAATTTAATGTTTGGTCAGTGTTTTAGGTTCTTAGTGCTGCTGTAACAGAAATACCAAAAAGTAGGTAGCTTTAATGAATAGGAATGTAGCTTCTCACACTGTTGTTGTTAGGTGCTGTCGAGTCATCTCTGACTCATAGCGACCCTATACACAGCAGAACAAAACACTGCCCAGCCCTGTGCCAGCCTCACAATCCTTGCTATACCTGAGCACATTGCAGCCACTGGGTCAATCCATCTCCTTGAGGGTCTTCCCCTTCTTCGTTGACCCTCCACTCTACCAAGCATGATATCCTTCTCCAGGGAATGGTTCATTCTGACAACATGACCAGAGTAGTTGAGACAAAATCTGTCCATTCTCACTTCCAAGATTGTCATCACACAATTTGTCTGGTTTTCAGTCAGTGCAGCATTCTGGCTGCACTTCCTCCAGGACAGATTTGTTAGTCCTTTTAGCAGTTATTTAGCAGAAGGTCTTCTGTCTTCCTTATTCATTGTCCAGCTCTCACATGCATAAGACATGGTTAAAAATACCATGACTTGGGTTAGGCTCACCTTAGTCTTTAAGGAGACATCTTTGCTCTTCAGCACTTGAAAGAGGTCTTTTGCAGCAGATTTGGCCAATGCAATACTTTGTCTGATGTCTTGACTGCTGCTTCCACTGGTGTTGGTTGTAGAGCCAAGTAATATGAAATCCTTGACATGTTCAATATTTCCTCCATTTATCATGAAGCTGTTTATTGGGCCAGTTGTGAAGATTTTTGTTTTCTTTATATTGAGGTGTAATCCATATTGCAGGTTGTAATCTTTAATCTTTATCAGTAAGTGTTTCAAATCATCCTCACTTTCAGCAAGGAAAGTTGTGTTGTCTACGTATCTCAGGTTGTTAATGAGTTCTTTTTCAATCTCAATGCCATTTTCTTCTTCATATAATCCAACTTCTCATATTATTTGCTCAGCATACAGACTGAATAAGTGTGGTGAAAGGATACAACCTCGACGTACTCCCTTCTTGATTTTGAACCATGCAGTATCCCTTTATTCTGTTCCAGTGACAGCCTCTTGATCTATGTGCTGGTTCCTCATGAATACAATTAAGTGTTCTGGAATTCCCATTCTTCTCAATGTTATCCATAATTTGATCCACACAATTGAATGTTTTTGCATAGTCAATAAAACATGAGTAAACATCTCTCTGGTGTTCTTTGCTTTCAGTTAAGATCTATCTCACATCAGCAATGATATCCCTCATTCCATGTCCTCTTCTGAATCCAGCTTACATTTTTGGAAGCTCGATATCAATATACTGCTACAACCATTTTTTAATTATCTTCAGAAATATTTTACTTGCATGTAATGTTAATGATATTGTTCAATAATTTCCACATTCGTGGGATCACCTTTCTTTGGAATGGGTACAAGTATGGATCTCTTCCAGTCAGTTGGCCAGGTAACTGTCTTCCAAATCTCTAAGCATAGCTGAGTACCACTGGCAGGGTATCTGTTTGTTGAAACATCTCAGTGGGTATTCTGTCAATTCCTGGAGTCTTGTTCTTTGCCAACTCTTTCAGTGCAGCTTTGACTTCTTTCTTCAATACCATTGGTTCTTGATCATATGTCACCTCCTGAAATGGCTGAACATTGACCAATTTTTTTTGGTACAGTGACTCTAGATTCCTTCCATCTTCTTCTGATGTTTCCTGCATCATTCAATAGTTTGCCCATAGAATCTTTCAATATTGAAATTTGAGGCTTAATTTTTTTCCTCAATTCTTCCAGCTCAAGAAATGCTGAGCGTGTTCTTCCTTTTTGGTTTTCTAACTCCAGGTCATTACACATTTCATTATAGTAATTGGTTTTGTCTTCTTGAGATGCTCTTTGAAATCTTCTGTTCAGCTCTTTTATCTTGTCATTTCTTCCATTTGCTTTACCTATTCTTTGCTAAAGAGCAAGTTTCAGAATCTTTTCTGACATCCATTTTGGTCTTTCCTTCCATTCTTGTCTTTTTATGACCTCTAGCTTTCTTCATGAATGATGTTCTTGATGTCATCACACAATTCCTCTGGTTTTCTGTCATTGGTGTTCAGTGCATCAAATCTATTCTTTAAATGGTCTCTAAATTCAGGAGGGATATCATCAAGATGATATTTTGGCTCTCATGAAAGTTTTAATTGTCTCCAACTTCAACTTGAATGTGCTTACGAGCACTTGATGGTCCATTCAACAATCAGCTTTTGGTCTTGTTTTGGCTGAAGATATTGAACTTCTCCATTGCCTCTTGACACAGATGTAGTCAATCTGATTCCTGAGTATTCCATTTGGTGAAGCTCACATATGGCTATAACTTGTGTTGTTGGGAAAAAAAAAAAAAAAATATTTGCAATGAACAAGTCATTGGTCTTGCAAAATTTTATTATGCGATCTCCAGTGTTATTTCTATCACCAAGGCTATGTTTTCCAACTATCAATAACTCTTCTTTGTTTCCAACTTTTGTTTTCCAGTCACTAGTGATAATCAACACATCTTGATTGCATATTTGGTCAAGTTCAGACTGCAGAAGTTGGTAGAAATCTTCAATTTTCTCATCTTTGGCTTTGGTGGTTGGTACATAGATTTGAAAAATAGCAGTTTTCACTGATCTTCCTTGTAGGTGTATGGATATTATCCCATCACTGACAGCATTGTACTTCAGGACAGATCTTGAAACAGTCTTTGTGATGATGAATACCATTCCATTCCTCTTCAATTTGTCATTCCTGGCATAGTAGATCATATGATTGTCTGATTCAAAATGGCTAAAACCAGTCCATCTCATCTCAGTAGTGCCTAGGATATTAATCTTGATGCGTTCCATTTCATTGTTGACAACTTCCAATTTTCCTACATTCATACTTTGTACATTCCATGTTCACAGTGTAAGAGGTTAGAGTTTTGAATTAAGAGTATCAACTCCAGGGGAAGGCTTTCTCTGTCTATCCCAGGGGAAAATCCTTGTCTCAACTTCTCTAGCTATCTTCTTGTCATCTTTGGTGATCTCCATATTACATCTATCTTTTCCCTATTCATGCTTACTTGCTTCTGTGCTTAATCTGCTCCTTTTATATCTCAAACATTATCACTGTAAGGCAAATGGTACACTGACATGGCCTTATTAACATAACAAATAAAACCTTATTTCCAAATGGGGTTACATTCACAGTTACAGGAGTTATGATTTAAACATATATTTTTGGATGACACAATCCAATCTATAACTGTTAGCAAGCAAATGTATTCATTATTTAAGTTAGTGTGTGTTGTTTACCTTCCTACTGTTAAATACAAAATGCTGACTAAATGGTTCATAAAGCCATGCCAATATCTCGTGTCTATCTCTCCATCCCTGTCTCCATTGGCACTGTCTTACCTGAGGCTTTCATCATTTCTCACTTGGATTAATAGAACAGTCTTCATAACTGGTGCTGCTGCCTCTAACCTCAATCTAGAGCCATCCATCCTCTGCAGCTGCCAGCATGATTTTTCTAACATACAGAAAAGAAAAATTAAAATAAAAAACATATCAGCTCAAAATTTCTTTAAGATTTATCTATTTTCTTCTTGAAAGTACTGAAAGAGTGGAATAATAGAAAGAAGAAGGGACAAAATTTGTTCCAAGTCTATGCAGAGGCTAAGCAAGAGCCCAATTCTGATCCAATTCAAATAAGTTTCTCAATCAGTTGTATGGGCAGACACCAAGGCAAATCCCACACAGTTTATTCTTCCAGCTTTTCACAAATCCCACAGAGTTTATTTTAGGGTCTTCCTCAAGGTCTAGGTCAACTCAAAATTTGATAGCTTTGGAACATCCAGGGAAGAACCTGCACTTCTCTGCAAACATTGTAGATTTAGAAGGTACTTAGCTCCCTTCTACACCACTTTCCCCAAAATGAATCAAACAAAATACTCTCAAACAAAAAGAAGACCAGAGGAATATAAGAGTAGGAGATACACAGGTTGACCAAATGGTAAAATGTTATTGCCTATAGAAAATAGAAAGACCTCAGCATATCATTCAATGTTTTTCATGATCACAACTAAACTTTTTCTTTAATAATAATGGATTTCAATTGTTTTATTCTCTTAACACCTCAATACTCACTTCCATCTCTTTAGAATAGTCATATCTCCTCTGACTGATAGAATTTTCAAATGAGTTTCAATGTTTGTATAGGACCTTCATGCCCTGCCTTCATAGCCATAGTAAGTTGTTTCAGAGGTGGGTCTCTGATCAAAGCTCGGACAATCAATCCACTTATGTAGTGGAACCAAAAAGTGAACCAGTTTCTATTTAAGTTAGGTGTTCAAACTGGTTAATTTTAGTTCTACCCCATGCTGACAGTTTGTGCTTCCTCTCCAGATATACTGCATCAGAATCCCCTGGTAATCTATGAGCCACCTAGGTAACTTGTCAAAATGTACATTCTGATTCAGTACATCTGGGGTCAAAAACACCATTACCCATTGATATCAAGTGTATTCTGAAACATGATGATATTTTAGGACACAGTAGAACTGCCCCCTAGGGGTTTTCAAGGCTATGCATCTTTACAGAAGCAAACTGCTTCATCTTTCTCCCATGGAACAACTGGGTGGTTTCAACCACTAATTTTTGGCTAGCAGTTGAATGTTTTAACCACTATGCCACTAGACCTCCTATATCTGGGGTAGAAATACAAATTCTCAGCAGGAGGTCCAACCAGAATGAACTGGTTTGAAACTTTGGTTTGATTGTCTAAATTGAATACTATAAAGCTGCTAGTGGCTGTATTTTGTGCTACCTAGACTGAAAAACATCTCCTCCTCTCTTAGCTTGTTGTATATACTGTGGTGGCTTGCATGTTGCTGTGAGGCAGGAAGCTATGCCACTGGTATTTCAAATACCAGCCAGGTCATCCATGATGGATAGATTTCAATGGAGCTTCCAGACTAAGACAGACTTAGAAGAAGGAGGGGGTCATCTACTTTTCAAAGAATTGGCCAGTGAAAACCTTTTGAATAGCAGTGAAACACTGTCTGATATATTACTGGAAAACTTTATGAATAGACTTGAAACATTGTCTGATACAGGGCTGGAAGATCAACCTATCAGATTGGAAAGCACTCAAAATACAATTGGCCTCCTCAAAGTAGAGATTAACTTAATGATGTAGGTGGAGTAAAGCTTTCTGTACCTTTATTGGTTGATGAGGCATGACTCAAAATGGGAAGAAACAGCTGCCACCATTCATTAATAATCAGAACATAGAATGTATGAAGTATGAATCTAGGAAAATTGGAAGTTGTCAAAAATGAAATGGAATGAATAAAGATTGATATCTTAGGTATTAGTGAGCTGAAATGGACTGGTATTGTCCATTTTGATTCAAACACATGGTCTGTTCTGCTGGGAATGACAAATTGAATAGGAATGGTGTCACATTCATCATCAAAAAGAACATTTCAAGATTAATCATCAATACAATGCTGTCAGTGATAGGATAATATTATATGCCTACAAGGAAGACCACTTACTACTACTATTATTCAAATTTACACAACAACCACTAAAACCAAAGATGAAGAAATTGAAGATTTTAACCAACTTCTCCAGTCTGAAATTGACCAAATATGCAATCAAGATGTATTGATTATTACTGGTGATTTGAATGTGATAGTTAGAAAGAAAGAAGAAACATCAGTAGTTGGAAAATATGACAGTGGTGATAGAAATGATGCCAGAGATTGCATGATAGAATTTTGAAAGGCCAATGACTTACTCACTGCAAATACCTTTTTGCAGCAACATAAACAGTGATGGTATATGTGGACCTCACCAGATTGAATACACAGGAATCAGATTGACTACATCTATGGAAAGGGACAATGGAGAATCATCAGTCAAAACAATGCCAGGAGCTGACTGTGGAACAGACCATCAATTGCTCCTATGGAATTTCAACCTGAAGCTAAAGAAAATCACAAGTTCATGGGAGCCAAAATATGTCCTTGATTATATCCCACATGAAGTTAGTGACTATCTGAAGAATATATCAGATGCATTGAACAATGACCTAAGACCAAAAGAGTTATGGGATGACATCAATAACATCATACATGAAAAAGCAAAAGGTGATTAAAAAGACAGGGAAGGAAGACAAGACCAAAATGGATGTCAGAAGGGACTCTGAAACTTGCTCTTGAATGGAGTGTAGCAAAAGCAAATAGAAGAAATGATGAAATAAAAGAGCTAAACAGGTGATTTCAAAGGACAGGTTGAGAGACAAAGTAAAGTAATATAATGGAATGTGCAAAGACCGGGAGTTAGAAAAACAAATAGGAAGAACACACTTGGCATTTGTGTTAGATTGGGTTCTCCAGAGAAACACAAAAACCAGCAAAGTGTATATATATATTTATAGAGAGAGAGAGAGAGAGAAATTTATCTTAGGAAAATGGCTCACAAGCGTATAGAAGCCGACAAGTCCAAGCCAAAAAGTCCAAGTCTCTGGAGGAGATGGGGCTTGCGGCCACCTTGGCTTCCGCAAGCACAGGGGAGCCGAGAGATTCAAGCTGGCATGCAGTACACTGGTTGTTGACTCCAACAAAAGACGAATCCGAGATCTCCAGGCTGAGCGGTGGGCCGCTCACTCACGGAAGTCTGTAGTTCGCACACCAGGGTTCCAATTCCTCAAGGAATGCGGCTCTTCCCAGAATGACCTTGGATATCTTGGAAGCAGGCCACACCCCTAGGGAAACTCCCCTTGGGCAGACTGGCCACTCATAACACAGTCATCTGATCCCATCATGGGAACAACCACACAGAACTAGGGTCCAGCCAAGTTGACACACAGCTCCAACTATCACAGCATTTCTCAAGCACAAAGAACTGAAGCACAAAATTCAAGCCTAGAATTGCAATATTGAAGGATTGTATGGACAAAATATTGAATGATTCAGGAAATATCAAAAGAAGATGAAAGGAATACACCGAGTCACTGTACCAAAAAGAGATGCTTGATGCTCACTTATTATTTTTAAAAATACATTTTATTGAAATGTAATTTGTGTACAGTGAAGGACACAAAATTAAAGTGACATGAGTAAAGTGACATGGGTCAAAGCATTTTTTTTTTGCAGTGTTCCCTCTCCTCCCCCGCCTTGTAATCAACAAAGAAAGTTCCTTCCATATATAAACCTTTCCTTGACTTTTTACAATAGTGAACTAACACTATATTTGTCCTTTTGTGATTGACTTATTTCACTCAGCATAATGTTCTCCAAGTTCATCCATGTTATGATGCTCACTTATTTCAGGAGGGAACATATGATCAAGAACCAATGGAATTGAAAGAAGTTCAAACTGCACTGAAGGAACTGGCAAAAAACAAGGCTCCAGGAATCAACAGAATACCGATTGAGATGTTTCAATGAATAGATGCAGCATTGAAAACACTTACTCATTTATTTCAAGAAATTTGGAACAAAGCTACCTGCCCAATTGACAGGAAGAGATACATATTTATGCTCTTTCCAAAGAAGGGTGATCCAACAGAATGTGGAAATTACTGAACAATATTGTTAATACCAACCACCCAAAAGAATTATTTTGCTGAAGATAAGTCAAAAACAGTTGCAGCAGTATATTGACAGGGAGCTTCCAGAAATTCAAGATGGATTCAGAAGAGGGCATAGAACAAAGGATATCATTGCTAATGTCAGATGGATCTTGGCTGAAGGCAAAGAATACCAGAAAGATGTTTACCTGTGTTTTATTTAGTATGCAAATGTATCAGACTGTGTTGATCATAACAAATTTTGGATAACATTGAGAAGAATGGGAATTCCAAACACTTAATTGTGCTCATGAGGAACTTCTACATAGACCAAGAGGCTGTGGTTTGAATAGAACAAGGGGATACTGCATGGTTTAAAACTGGGAAGGGTGTGTGTTAAGGTTGTGTCCTTTCACCATAATCATTCAATCTGTATATTAAGCAAATAATCTGAGAAATTGAACTATATAAAGAATGTGAAATCAAGATTCGAGAAGACTCACTAACAACTTGCAATATGCAGATGACACAACTTTGCTAGCTGAAAGTGAATAAGAGTTGCAGCACTTGAAGCACTGATGAAGATCTAAGATTACAGTCTGCATTATGGATTACACCTCAACATAAAGAAAATGAAAATCCCCACAAATGCACCAATATGCAACACAATGAGAAATGAAGAAAAGATTCAGGTTGTCAAGGGATTTCGTTTTACTTGGATTCACAACCAACACCCACGGAAGTAGCAGTTAAGAAATCAGACATCGGATTGCACTGGTCAAGTCTGCTGCAAAAGATTACTTTAAAGTGTTGAAGAGCAAAGATGTCACTTTGGGGACTAAGGTGTGCCTAACCCAAGCCATGGTATTTTCAATTGCCTCATATGCATGTGAAAGATGGAAAATGAATTAAAAAGACTGAAAAAGAATTGATGCCTTTGAATTGTACTCTTGATGAAGAATACTGAAAATACCATAGACTGCCAAAAGAACAAACAAATATGTCCTGAAGAAGTGCAAGGAGAATTGTCTGCAGAAGCAAGAATGGCCAGATTTTGCCTCACCTACTTCTAACAAGAAGGGATCAGTCCCTGGACAAGAATATCATGGTTGGTAAAGTAGTGGGTCATTGAAAAAAGGGGAAGACTCTCAAAGTGATGGATTGACACAGTGGCTGCATCCAGGGGCTCAAGCATAGCAAGGATTGTGAGGACAGTGCGTGTTCTGTTGTACATAGGGTTACTATGAGTCAGAGTCAACTCAACGACAGCTAACAACAGACAAAAAAGCATTGAATGTGAGTATCTTAGGCTGAGTTCTGTAGAGAGGCAAAACCAGTGATGCCTACGTTGTTGTTGTTGTTAGGTGCCCTAGAGTCAATTCCAATTCACAGCAACCCTATGTACAACAGAAGGAAACACTACCCAGTACTGTGTCATCCTCATAATCCTTGCTGTGCTTGAGCTCATTGATGCAGCCACTGTGTCAATCCACGTTATTGAGGGTCTTCCCCTTTTTTCACTGACCTTGTACTTTACCAAGCATGATCTCTTTTTCCAAGGACAGTCCCTTCTAACAACATAACTAAAGTACAAGAGACAAAACTGGTCTCAAGTTAGATATTCTCAAGTTAGAGGGGAATTCCAGCTGCACTTCTTCCAAGACAAATTTGTTCATTCTTCTTATAAGGAATGAACCAACTCATTGCCATCAAGTCGGATCCAACTCATAGTGATCTCCCCTTGGGTTTCTGAAGCAGTATCACTAAGGAAGTAGATTGTCCAGGCTTCCTTCCTAGGAGTAGTTAGTGGGTTTGAACCCTAAACCTTCTGGTTATCAGTCAAATGCTTTAGTCACTCCACCATCAGAGCTCCCATTCTTCTTATAGTTCATGGTATTTTCAATATTCTTCACCAACTTAAATGTATCAATTTTTCTGCTATCTTCCTTATTAATTATCAAGCTTTCACATGCATATGAGGCTATTCAAAATACCACAGCTTGGGTCAGGCACACCTTAGTCTTCAAAGTGACATCTTTGTTCTTTAATACTTTAAAGAGGTCTTCTACAGATTTGCCCACTGCAATATCTCCTTTTATTTCTTGACTGCTGCTTCCATGAGCATTGATTGTGAATACAGGCAAAATTAAATCCTTGACAACTTCAATCTTTTCTCCATTTATTGTGATGTTTCTTATTGGTCCATATGTGTGAGGATTTTAGTTTTCTTTACCTTGAAATGTAACCCATACTGAACGCTGTAGTCTGATGTTCATAATTAAGTGCTTCAAGTCTTTTTACTTTCAACAAGCAAGGTTGTGTCATCTCTGTATCTCAGGTTACTAATAAGTCTTCCTCCAATCCTAATGTCATGTTCTTCCTGTAGTCCAGCTTCTAGGATTATTTGCTCAGCATGCAGATTGAATAAGTATGATGAAATGACCCAACCCTAGGGCACACTTTTCCTGATTTTAAACTATGGAGCATCTCCTTGTTCTGTTTGAACCATCCCCTCTTGGTCTATGTACAAGTTCTTTATGAGCACAATTAAGTGTTCTGTAATCCCCTTCCTTTGCAATGTTATCCATCATTTGTTATGATCAACACAGTTGAATACTTTTGCATAGTCAATAAAACACAGGTAAATATCTTTCTAGTTTCTCTACTTCCAGCAAAGATCCATCTGATATCAACAATTATATCTGTGATAGTTAAGTTTGTGCATCAACTTGGCTGGGTCTGGTTGAGTGGCTGGGCAGCTGGATATAGTATTCCTCTTGATGAGATTGGTAATCAACTCCATGGTAGAATCTACTGTGAGCAGCTGAGTAGTTGCTTTAGGGATGTAGTCTGCTTCCCATATCTAAGGAGAAACCTTGGGGATAGTCTCTAGCTCATGGCACATTTGAACCCTGCATCTAGCCATGTCACTGTTCAGGAGCCTGCCATGCTCTGCTGACCTTGAGACATTCAGTGGACTTGAATTAACGGCCTGCCATGTGGTTTGGTGACATCGGGACTGTGTCTTTTTACTTGTCAACCTTGGGTTTGTCAGCCTCAATAGCCAGCAGCTTTCTGAGTGAAGAAAAGCCTCTAGCTTCAGTGGGCTGGGAGCAGGAGGCAGAGCTGAAGCCCAAAGTTGAGGGGCTTTCACCTAGCACCTATAGCCTGGCACTTTAAACTTGGATTTAAAGCCTCCAAACTGTTGGAGAATAAACTCCTGTTTGTTCAAGCCATTCCACTGGTGGTATATTCCTGTCATAGTGGCACTAGGTAACCAGAAAAATATCTTATTCCATGTCCTCTTCTGAATCCATCTTGAATTTCTGGTAGTTCCCTATTGACGTACTGTTGCACCCATTTTTTACTTGCATGTGATATTAATGATATTTTTTGATAATGTACACATTCTGTTGGATCATCTTTACTTGGAATGGGTACAAGTATGGATCTCTTCCTCTCACTTGGCCAGCTAGGTGTCTTCCAAATTTCTTGGCATAAACAAGTGAGGGATTCTAGTGTTGTATTCATTTGTTTAATGAATGGGTATTCCATTAATTCCTGAAGCCTTGTGTTTTGACTATTTCTTCAGTGCAACTTGGACTTCCTCCTTCAAAACTATTGGTTGTTGATCATATGCTACTTCCTGAAATGATTGAACATCAACCAATTCTTTGTTTGTATGGTGACTGTATTCCTTCCATTTTCTTTTGATTGATTCCTGCAATATTTTGCCCATAGAATCCATCAATATTGCAACTCAAGGCTTGAAGTTTTCTTCAGTTCTTTCAGCTTGAGAAATGCCAAATGTGTTCTTCCCTTTTGGTTTTGTAACTCCAGGTCTTTGCACATTTTATTATAATACTTTATTTTGTTTTCTTGGGGCTGCCCCTTGCAATTTTCATTTCAACTCTTACTTTATCATTTCTTCTGTTCACTTTAGCTAATCTCTGTTCAAAAGCAAAGTTCAGAGTCTCTTCTAATTCATTTTTGTTTTTCCTTTATTTCCTGTCTTTCTAAAGACGTTTTACTTTCTTCCTGTATGATATCCTTGATGTCATCTCCCAACTCATCCAGTCATTTGTCATTGGTTTTCACTGCATCAAATCTATTCTTCAGACAGTCTATAAATTCAGGTAGGGTATCTTCAAGTTTATGTTTTGGCTCTCATGGACTTGTTTTAATTTTGTTCAGTTTTAACTAAGCTTTTATATAGATAGATAGAGAGAGAGACAGATAGATAGATCAAGAGAGATTTACATCCAGGAAATAGCTCATGCAGTTCTACAGGCTGGCAAGCCCCCCATCCATGAGTCAGGAGTCAAGCTGGAGGCTTCTTCTGACCTGTGTAGATGCAGGAGATGACAAACCCAAGAGTGGTAAGTCGAAAGGTAGGCTGCTGGCTCACAGGGTGCAGAGGTTAATGAATCCCAAGATTGGCAGACAATACTGCAAGCTGTTGGCTCAAGTTCAAAGGACCAGAGGGCAGACAGTGAAGAGACAGATGTAGGATCCAGATCAAGTAAAAAAAAAAAAAACTAGAGAGCCTTTCCAGATTGTCCATATATACTGAATGTAGATCACATCCCCAAGGACACTCCCTTGCAACTGATTGGCTGTTCATAGCAGCTATCACCAGGGAGGTAATTACATTATGTTAGATCTCATCATGTGGGATGACTATAACATTACACAACTGACAAACTACATCATAACTACCAAACCACTGAGAATCATTGTCCAGTCAAATTGACAGAAACCTTAATCATCACAATTGGTAAAGGGGAAGAAAGAGAGAGAGGAGGGAGCTAGGGAGTAAAGGAGAGAGGGAGAAGAAGGAAAAGACAAAGAGAGTCAGACAGATTTTGAAGATGTGGTAAAACCCAGGTGAAATTGTTCACTACAGGTTAGTAAGTAAGTACTAGTAAGATGTGTTTACCTTGCTTATTGGACAATCCTATTCTGCTGCCAAGTTAGAGCTAAGGTCTTCTTAGGGAGCAGAACTTCATTTCTCTCTTTCCCGGTTCCTAGCAAAGCATATTATAAATATTTCTTAATGGAATAGTTAAATGAATGAATCAGTCAGTTGATCAAATAAATGCCAGATGTAGCAACCTGAGCATGATTTGTTGTTATTGTTGTTGTTGTTATTTGCCATCAAGTTGGACCCAACTGATATTGACCCCTCCTTGGGTTTCTGAGGCAGTAACACTACAGAAGCAGATTGCCCAACATTCCTTCCTAGGAGTGGCTGGTGGGTTTGAACTGCCAGCCTTCTGGTTAGCAGTCAAGAGCCTTAGCCACTATGCTACCAGAGCTCCTCTGAGAATGATTTACAACCTAACAAATTAGTAATCATTAAATTAATAAATAAATGAATGAATAAAACACAATGATGAGATTCCTAGAAAACTGACAACCCGTATTTATTGTTGGTGGCAACACAAATTAATATATCTCTTTTGGAAATCAGTATAATAATGTACAGAAAGTGTGAGAGGGATAGTAATAATGGTGGCACAATATGAAAAATGTCATTAATGTCCCTGAGCTGTAAATGGGGAAGTTGTTATATTGGCAAATGTATCTTTGTGTATGTTTTCACCACAATAAAAGTAGGGAAGAAAAAAAAACCCTGAAGAAAGTGTTAAAAAATGTTCACATTTTTAGTCCAAACAAGAAATGTTTTCCTAAGGAAATATTTTTAAAGGAGCAAATAAATAAATTTTTATGGTCATAATTTATAACAACAACAAAGTTGTGAGAGAGAAATTGTGACATTATAGTACATCAGTGTGATGAAATATTACTGAGTAAATTTAAAATAAGACATAAAAGCAGAAATTAGATAAAATGTTAATTGTGTATTAAATTAAATTTCAGAAGGACAAATTCTTGATGATTATTAAATTTTCAAGCATAATTTTAAAGCCTGAAAAGCAAATAGGCAAAAATAAAATACTTGTGTTGGGTGATGGGATTGCCAATATTCTATCTCCATTACAAAACTTTTATTTTAATTTAAAGGAGTTATTGCAAAAATATTATTAAGCAGAAAAATATCAAAGACAAGTTCTTTCTAATAATCCAAGAAAGTATTCTTCTGGATAAGGTGTAATATGTTCCTCAAATGTGGAAATCAGTATATGTGACTGAGAATCTTTATATCATCATAGTCACAGATGGCAAATTTGCATAATGATTTATGGACATTTGCCCTAACAATTGTGTGGAGATATGAAGCATCTATTCATTTGGTGCTGGTTTTGCTTTACTATTAATAGGCAAACAGATGTAGTTAATGAAAAACACTTGCTAATAGATAATTGCAATTAGGCCTTGAAGTGCATTTTGGTCTTGTTAATACACAGAGTGACTTAAAGACAGATCTAGAGTCTCACACCTGCTTCACTCACTTCTTTTCCTCATGTTCCACCCTCCTGGATTGGACACTTAGGAGCTCTGGTGGCTTAGTAGTTAAAGCATTCAGCTACTAACCAAAAGGTCAGAAGTTCAAACATACTAGCCTCTCCAGGAGTAAGATGAGGCAGTCTGCTTCGATTAAGATTTACAGGCTTGCAAACCCTATGGGGCAGTTTTATTCTGTCCTATAATGTCTCTCTATGAGTCAGAATTGATTTGATGGCAGTAGGTGGGTGAGACTGGACATGTGTAGAGTGATAGTGATAATTCTAGAAGAGAGTCTGGAGTATGTGGCGGAGGAGGAGGCTGGATTCTATCCTGGCTAATGGTTATAAAAGATCAGAACTATGCAATAGATAATGTAGTTTATAAGAAGCTAGGAGGGAAAGAACCGGACCAGAATAAGGCTGTGACAGCCCCATTCCTTACTGTCTCCCCTTTACCACTTCATCATCCACAGGGCCCCTTAGAAGTGATTATCACATAAGAACACAAGGTGAATAGAAGCCTGACCAACTCAGGAACAATGCAAGGACAGTCGAGGTCCAGGGTCCTTTGGTTCTAGCCTCAGCCCTGTTATCTTTGTTGAGTAGTTTAAGCACTTTTGACTTCAATTTGCTCATCTATAAGAGGAAGTGTTTAAAAGAAGGTCTGCTGGGTCCTTCTCAGCTTTGTGATTCTCTTAAATGCCATTTAGGATTGATAGAATTTCAGACAGATCATCTTTAAGTAAGTCCAAATACATTTAAGATACATCTTTGATTGTTAAAGCCCTAAGTCATTTCTTCTGAGTATATATTCTAATTTTGAGTATAAAGTTAGAATGACAATGTAACTCAAATTAGAAATTGGGCAATTGGTGAGCTGTGCAGTAGAATATTTTTAATATGTCACAAGTTTCAGTTTATATACCACAACTTAATTGAATTTGCCCTAAAGCCCTTCAATTAAGAATAGTGCAGAAACTAGCATTTTCAAGATAAATGTGAGAACTTGAACAAACTCCAAGAAACCAAAATGGTAAATTTTTGAAAGGTTAATGACATTTTTCTAATCAAAGCAATAATGGAGACTGGGAGACCATTTTCCCTTTTACAGAGAGCTTGATCATTTTATTCCAGGAGCAAGCTGATACTCTTGGGAATTCAGCCAAGAAATTAGCATTCTTTGAAACCATTGTTAAAATAGGATCACCTTTGGTAGAAATTTTGGTTCAGTGTAATATCTCTGAGGTGTGTTAGTATGGGGTGCAGGGCAATGTACAACCTGGTCTCATATTCCTTATCAGCTTCATCTCTTAATCTCTGGGTTTCCTATCCTTTTCAATCACCATCTTCCTGAATTTTCTGACTTTTCATATGGTGTCTCCATGGCTTGAATGAATCTTGTCTCCCCATTTTCTGATTGAAAAATCCCTTATAATTCTTTGATATCTAGGTCAACTGGGTTTGTTGTTGTTGTTGTTAGGTGCCATTGAGTCAGCTCTGACTCATAGTGACCCTATGTACAATAGAAGGAAACACTGCCTGGTCCTGCACCATCCTCAGAATCCTTACTATGCTTGAGTCCATCGTGGCAGCCACTGTGTCAATCCATCTTGTTAAGGATCTTCCTTTTGTCTCTAACACTCTACTTTACCAAACATGACACCCTTCTCCAGGGACAGGTCCCTTCTGACTACATAACCATAGTAGATGAGAAGTCTGGCCATTCTTGCTTCCAAGGAGCATTCCAGCACTTTTCCAGGACAATTTGTTTGCTCTTCATAATATTTTCAATAATCTTCACCAACATCAAAAATTTGAAGGCATCAATTCTTCTTCAGTCTTCCTTTATTCACTGTCCAGCTTTCACGTGCATATAAAGCATTTGAAATACCATGATTTGGGTTAGGAGCAGCTTAGTATTCAGTGACATCTTTGCTCTTTAACACTCTAAAGAATTCTCTTGCAGCTGATTTGTCCAGTGCAGGATAAAGTCTGATTGATGATTGATGCTTCCATAAATGCTGATTGTGAATCCAAGCAAAATGAAATTTCTCACAACTTCAATCTTCTCTCCATTTAATGTCATGTTGCTTATTGGTCAAATTGTGAGTTGTGAGCATTTTGTTTTCTTTATGTTGAGGTGTAATTCATACTGAAGGCTGTAGTCTTTGATCTTCACAATAAGTACTTCAAGTCATCTTCACGTTCAGCCAGCAAGGTTGTTTCATCTGCATATAGCATGTTCTTAATGAGCCTTCCTCTAATCCTGATAGTGCATTCTTCTTCTTATACTCCAGCTTCTCAGATTATTTACTCAGTATACATGCTGAATAAGTATGGTGAAAAGATACAACCCTGATACACTCCCTTCCTGATTTTAAACCATGTAGTATCCCTTTGTTCTGTTCGAGCAACAGCATCCTGGTCCATGTTCTTCATGAGCACAATTAAGTGTTCTGGAATTCCCATTCTTCTCAATGTTATCCATAATTTGTTATGATCCACACAATCTAATGCCTTTGCATAGTCAATAAAACATAAGTAAACATCTTTCTGATATTCTTTGCTTTCAGCCAAGATCCATCTGACATCAGTAATGATATTCCTCATTCCATGTCCTCTTCTGAATCCAGCTTGCATTTCTAGAGTTTCCCTGTCAATATACTGCTCCAACTGTTTTTGAATTATCTTCAGTAATATTTTATTTTTAGGTGATATTAATGATATTGTTCAATAATTTCCACATTCTGTGGGATCACCTTTCCCACAAGTGATTTTCCCCATGGAATTCTTCAATATTGCAACTTGAGGCTTGAGAGTTTTTGTTTTTGTTTTTGTTTTTCTTTCTTTCTTTTCTGTTCTTTCAACTTGAGAAATGCCAAGTGTGTAATTCTCTTTTGGCTTTCCAATTCCAGGTCTTTGCACATTTTATTATAATACTTTACTTTGTCTTCCTGAGCTGTACTTTGAAATCTTTTCTTCAGCTGTTTTTCAACATTTCTTCCTTTTGCTTTGGTTGCCCTACGTTCAAGAGAAAGTTTCAGAGTCTCTTCAGATGTCCATTTTGGTCTCTTCTTCCTTTGTATTTTCAATGACTTTTTGCTTTCCTCATGTATCATGTTCTTGATTTCATCCCACAACTCCTCTGGTCTTCAGTCACTGATGTTCAATTTATCAAATTTTTTCTTCAGATGGTCTCTAAATTCAGGTGGGACATACTCAAGGTCTTATTTGGGGTCTCCTGGACTTGTTTTAATTTTCTTCAGCTTCAGCTTGAGCTTTCACATGAGTCACTGATGGTATGTTTTATAGTCAACTTCTGGCCTTGTTTTGATTGATGATATTGAACTTCCCTATCACCCCTTTCCACAGATGTAGTCGATTTTATTCCTGCATATTACATCTGGTGAGGTCCATATGTATAGCCACCATTTATGTTGTTGAAAAAAGACATTTGCAATGAGTAAGTCATAAGCCTTGCAAAATTCTATCATGCGACCTCCCGTGTCATTTCTATCACCAAAGCCATATTTTTTTGACAGCTGATATCACTTCTTTCTTTCCAACTTTCACATTCCAATCACTAGTAATTATCGATACATCATGATTGCATGTTTGGTCAATTTCATACTGCAGAAGTTGGTAAAAATCTTCACTTCATCTTTGGCAATAGTGGTTGGTGCATAAGTTTGAATAATAGCCATATTACCTGGTCTTCCTTGTAGGCATATGGATATTATGCTGTCACTGACAGCATTGTACTTCATAATAGATCTTGAAATGTTTTTTTGACAATGAATCCAATGCTATTCCTCTCGAAATTGTCATTACCAGCATTGTTGACCATATGATTGTCTGATTCAAAATTGCCAACATCAGTTCATTTCAGCTCACTAAAAAACCAAAAACCAAACTCACTGTCATCAAGTCAGATTCAACTTATAGCAACCCCTCCTTGGGTTTCCGAGGCAGTATCACTATGTAAGTAGATTGCCCCATCTTCCTTTTGAGGAGTGTCTTGTGGGTTTGAACTAGAAACCTACTGGTTAGCGGTCAAATGTCTTGGGCACTAAACCACCAGAGCTCCTTTCAGCTCACTAATACCTAGGATATTGATCTTTATGTGGTCCATTTCATTTTTGACAATTTCTAATTTTCCTAGATTTGTACTTCGTACATTCCATGTTCTGAGTATTAATAGATGTTTGCAGCTATTTATTTCCATTTTGAGTAATGCGCCATCAGTAAAGCTTTACTCCATTCACATCACTAAGTTCAACTCTACTTTGAGGAGGCAGTTCTTCTTCAGTCATATTTTGAGTGCCTTGTGACCTGAGTGCCTCTTCTTCCTCCACTATATCAGACAGTGTTTCACTGCTATTCAGAAGGTTTTCAGTGACCAGTTTTTCAGAAGTGGATGACCCTGTCCTTCTCCATCTGTCTTAGTCTGGAAACTCTGCTGAAACTTGTCCACCATGGATGACCCTGTTTGTATTTGAAATACCTATGACATACCTTCCAGCATTACAGCAACACACAAGCTTCTGCAGTATGACAAACTTAACGAGGTTTGGGGTCCATTAAATCCAAATAAATTATCTTGGCTTTACTGTTTATTATTTGCATTACGTGGATACAATCTTTTATGCAAGTGACTCATATTGTAGTGAAAGGGAGAGGAAAAAAAAAAAAATGACCAGTTTTGAATTGGTTCTTGAGAGATGCATAGGGAGTTGCCATGTGCACAACAGAATAAGTTGCATTCTAAGAAAAGGCAATAACAGGCACAAGACATAGAGGTGAGGAAGCAGTGGAAAACTTGACATAACCCAATGATCAGAACACAGGGTTATAGAAGGAAGGAAGGATTCAGAGATTAAAAAAAAAAAGGAAATATAGGCAAGAACCAGATCATAAGGGATTTTTTTTGTGACATTCTAATAAGTTTGAAATGTTATCTTTAAAGAAATAGAAAGACTTTGAAGAAGTCCATTCTAAGGGGATCCTTATTCCTTATATTACTCTTCGTATTAGTCTGTGAAATGCTTGCTGTGGTTTTCTTCTTAAATAGTCAGTGCCAATGTGGCACAGATTCTGTTGTTTATCCCTGGAGAAAAATACATAAATGATGTATGTCTAGGTGACTGTAAATTTTTGTTTACCTGGAACAATTCCAGTTTCACCTGTTATCCAGGTTTAATTTATCAATACTACTGCTCTTTCATTCTCAAGTGTCCCAGTCTGGGAACTATGTATTACTCTCATTGCCTCAAGAGATCATATATCAGGAAATTCAAAATGCGTTTTAAATGCTTTTAGGGCATAACTTGAAAAGATAAATCACAAAATGGTCTTACAAGAAGCTAGAAGTTATCCAGCCATTGAAACTCATGGTCAGAAGAATATGAGGTCTCACAGAGGCAAATGGGTTGTATATGGGTTAAACGAAGTCTCTGCAGCCAAGCTTACAGAGCTTCAGATGCTGCCATAACACCAACTCTCTGTGTGCCTGTGGATTAACTGTTTTACACATTAGTTGGTTATCTGAAAACTTAGAAAGATACTAATAACCAAAACGCAAATCCATCACTGTTGAGTCAGTTCACACTCATAGTCACCCTATAGGACAGGATAAAACTGCCTTATACCATTTTCAAGGTTGTAGTCTTTAGAAGCTGATTGCCATGTTTTTCTCTTGTGGAGCAATGGGGTTTCAAAAGGCCAACTTCTTGATTAGGAGCTGAGTACTTAACCACCAGGGCTTCTTAAAGATACTAATAGTGCCTACCTTATACTTCTCCTGTGAATCTGAGTGGAGTTAAACTAGATAAAATGCTTTGAACATCTTGGCATAGATCAAGAGCTTGAAATATGTTAACATTTATTATCTGATAGATAGTTGAGTGTGACCTCACCTGCGAATGTGATCCCATAGATTGTGGATCTGCTGACCCTCTATTAGTACCCCATAGTTTACCTGCCTTACACAAAACTATGATGTCACTCCTTTATTAGAACATGAGGACCTTCATCACATATTTGCTCAAAGTATTTTAACTGAATGAGCAAATAAAGACAAAAGTTTGTTTAAAACCAAAACTGTATTAGTGAAAATACAGGTATAGCACTTTCTCACACTGCTAAAATTGTTTCTTGGCATGCTTGTCTTTCCCATGAGAAAGAGGTTGTGGTGATTAATTTTATATATCAACTTGGCTTGACTATGGTTCCCAGTTGTTTGGCCAAACATCAGTCTAGCTGCTGTCATGGAGTAGTAATAGTTGTTGTTATTGTGTGCCATCAAGTTGGTTTCAACTCATGGTGACACTATATAACAAAATAGAACTGCTCCATAAAATTTCCTAGGCTATAATCTTTACAGGAGCAGATCACCAGGTCTTTTCTCCCACAGAGAGCTGGTGTGAGTTTGAATTGCCAACCTTTCAGTTAGCTGATGAGCACTTAAACATTGCACTATCAAGGCTCCTTAATGAGGTAGTTGTGTTTTTGTTATGTGCCGTTGAGTCAGACCTGACCCATAGCAACCCCTCCTTGGGTTGCCGAGGCAGTATCACTATGGAAGTAGATTGCCCAACCTTCCTTCCGAAGAGTGGCTGGTGGATTTGAACTGCCAGACTTCTGGTTAGCAGTCAAGTGCCTTAGGCACTATGCTACCAGAGCTCCAATGAGGTAGTTAGATGTGTTCAAATCAGTTAATGTTCCATAATGTAATGTAGTGTAGTTTGTTGTTCTTGATAAGTGCTGTTGGGTGGCTCCAACTCATAGTGACCTGTTGCACAACAGAACGAAACACTGCCTGGTCCTGGGTCATCCTCACAATCTTACTGTAGTTTAGTATAATCTAATATACTGCAGTGCAGTGCAACGTAATATAATGCAATGTAATCACCTTACATGCAATGCAATCACTTCCTAAAATGCAATGTAATATCGTATAATCAATGGGTATAGGGTGAATCCTAAACCTAATCCATTCTAAGTTATACAAAAGAGTAAAATTGACAGAGAGACAGACATACATAAAAGTGAAGACAGCATGTAAGGACCTGTCTACAATTAAAGACATATAAAGGATTGCTGGCAGTCACCAGAAACTAGGAGAGAAGCTCACAGGAGGAATTGACATGGCCTAGATGAAAGAGGGGTTGCTATAAGTCAAGTCCGACTTGATGGCAAATAACAACAAGAACAACAGACCTTAATGGGGGAGCTCTGGTAGTGTAGTGCCTAAGACATTTGACTGTTAACCAGAAGGTTGGTGGTTCAAACTCACCAGCCACTCCTCAGAAGGAAGATTGGGTGATCTACTTCTGTAGTGCTACTGCCTTGGAAACCCAAGGAGGGGTCATTAGGAGTCGGATCTGACTCGATGGTAGTGAGTTTTTGTTTGAGAGACCCTAATGAGAAGCAATAGCTGCAAGCATCCATTAATAATTGGACCGTGGGATGTACAAAGTATGAATCCAGGAAAATAATAAGTTGTGAAAATGAAATGGAATGCATAAAGATCAATAGCTTAGACATCAAAGAGCTGAATTGTCCATTTTGAATCAGACAATCATAAGGACTACTGTGCTGGAAATGAAAAATGGAAGAGAAATGATGTCACATTCACTGTCAAAAGCAATGTTTCAAGATGTATCCTGAAGTACAATGCTGTCAGTGATAGTATAATAAGCATATGTCTACAAAGAAGACCAGTTAATCCTACTATTATTCAAATTTATGCACCAAACACTAAAACCAAAGATGAAGAAATTGAAGATTTTTACCATCTTTTGCAGTCTGAAATTGACCAAACATAAAATCAAGATGTATTGATAATTACTGGTGATTGGAACACAAAAGTTGGAACCAAAGAAGCATCTGTGCTTGGAAAATATGGCCTTTGTGATAGAAATGATGCCAAATATCGCATAATAGAATTTTGCAAGACCAACTCACAGAGACCCCTCCTTGGGTTTCTGAGGCAGTGTAACTATGGAAGTAGATTGCCCAACCTTCCTTCTGAGGAGTGACAGGTGGGTTTGAACCGCCAGGCTTCTGGTTAGCAGTCAAATGCCTTAGGCACTACACTACCAGAGCTCTTGATGACTTATTCATTGTAAACACCTTTTTGCAACAACATAAATGATGGCTATACACGTGGACCTCACTGGATGGAATACACAGAAATCACATCAACTATATCTGTGGAAAAAGGCAATGGAGACTACCTAAGGCAAGAAAAGAGGGAAAACAAATAAAAAGAAGTGTGCAACCAGGTTGTTCACAGCTTTGTGACAAACAGATGTCTCAGCCTTCCAAAATAGGTTCAAAGAAATGAGAGGAAATGATTCCCTGAAGGTAGAAAAGGAAAATAATTTATCTGCAGAGTCTTATCTCCCATTGGTCACATTTCACCATTATTGGGAGTTAATTCTCCTGCATTTCTAATTGGCCCACGCATGAGAGATTGATACTTCTCACCCCTTTGAGGCCATGATGAAGCCCCAGGCAGGTTTTGAAACACAAGTGGCCCAGGTGTGACACCAGCATTGTATGATTATGCTCAGAAGAAGTAGCCACAGCTGGTTCCTTGGCTTGTAAGTGCAAAAATATCAGTGATTTGATTCCATGATCTTGACAGCAGTGTATACTATTGCTAGTGTGGCTTTGGACGGACAGAGCCTAGATCAAGGGTGATATGTGAACTGAATCAAGTACATTACCTGACCTCTCAGTGTCTCAGTTTCCTCATCTTTAATATGGAAATAATACTCACTCATCCGATCTGCTGTGCATGGGGTCGCTATGAGTCGGAAACGACTCAACGGCACTTAACAACACAACTCACTCATCCACTTATAGGCTTTGTGAAAACTGAGTAAGTTAATATATGAAAGGTACTTAGGACATTACCTGGCACATACAACAATTATAGAAATGTTAGCTATCAGTATTACTAGACAAACTATGATAGTTCTTGTGTTTCCAGTCTACCTTTCCCTGACAGGCTATCCTTATCTTTTTCGGTTTCCTCTTAGCAATGTACTGGAAAATGGAGTTGTATAGGCTGAATTCAGTACTAAATGATGTTTTTGAGTATTTTTCTCTGAGCCATGTCCCCTGCCTTGACAGTCGATATGATGCTTGTAGAAGAAACAGAGTCTCATGGAAGAAGCAAGTATCAACAAACAATTACTGCTTCATGTCTGCTGTGGTGTCAAGGTAATTTGGGAAATTACCAAGCCCACAAATCCTTATCATAGTAACTATACACATTGGACTGACTGGATTTCCTCTAATGGAGCCACTATTGTTCAGAAAAGTACTGGACCTTCAAAGGCAGAAATTCAAGAGATTAATACAACTTTTATACTTGATTTTTCTGGAAAATTATAGTTTGAAGAAGTTTTCTGCTTGGATGTCCAGTACTGGTAATGATATTTCAATTTGGGATTCTAGTAATGACGCTCTAAAGAACACTGTAAAACAAGTCACTAAGAAACTCGGTAACTATCAAAAGAAGCCAACATTTAAATATTGAAACCCACATTATATGAAAATCCACAGTTCCTACTTCCCTGTAAAAATAAATCAGAGGGGATTCAAAATGGAGTCTCATCAGTAAGTACCATGCTATATCAAAATGGAGTCTCATCAGTAAGTACCATGCTATATCCCTCTACCATTTAAGTGCTTGAAAAACTAGGTACAGCAGTTTGAATTAGTGATATTGGTGCTCTGAACAGCTCACTGAATCAGAGTGCACCAAACACATAAGAGCAGAATTAGAGGAAAGACACAGGGAAATTATTTAAGAAAGAGCTACCTGATGGAAGATGGACAAGCAGCCGAGAGGTCATTGGAAACTTCCCTGGAGCAGTCACTGACTGGCGGGCAAGGCAGCCACCTGAGATCCCCATGACCCAAGAAAGAAGACACCCTATATCAACATACCAGTGACCACTCCAACAACCCAGAGGCCAGCCCCAGGGACCTGCCTCCAGCAACTGATTTTATTGGTAATTTGGGTCTCCCGGGTGCAGGTGGACATGGGAACTATCACTGAAACTCAAGCAGAGAACACACTGTTGTGCCAGGAGGGCGAGCTCCCTTCCCTCTATGCGGGTCACCAATTGCATTTGGATCAGTCTGGGAGACACCATGCTTATCTAGTCACAGATATTGGGAACACAGTTTACTAGCAGGTGCTCCCCCGACTCCAGCACAGCTGAAATCGCACACCTTTGGCGCCGCAGGTGGGCGGTATCACAGGCAAACTCCAGAGCCATTAGTGGTCTGACAGGATTGCACCAGAGCTGTGGGAGGAAGGGGCAGGGAGAGAGAAAAAGCTGCGGCTGAGTGCGGTCCCAGGAATTTGCGTTGGATCGGCTCTTTTGCTTTGGATCGGCTCATTGGCACTAAGAAGCCTCAGAAGCAGGGTATTTGAATGTGACTGAACCAGGCCGAAAGTTGTGAATCCCCAACAACAGGAATCTTTCCTGAGATTGAGCCACGGTCTTGTAAATAACCACGTTATCAATAATAGCCTGCGCAAAGCCCTAGAAACCGACCCCAGCAATACCAAGCTTTCCTTCTTTTGCTCTCACAATTCTCCACCAATAAATTCACTCATTCAATAGAAGAAACCCTATTCAGCCAATTACCATAAAACCTACCACTTTGAACTCTAAACCTGTTTTATGAAAAACAGAAACACATATCCACATTCCACACAGTGATTCCACCATCACAAAGAAAACAACAGAGCAACCCCACATACCTGAATCAATAATAAAATAAAATACATCAGCTTCACCCTTTCAAAGTATTAAACGATAAAACCAACATGAAACAAATCAACATGTAACCAGCAGCTAGAGACAATCTAGAGTCAGCTCTCTACCAGATTCCAGGTGCTTAAGAGGAGGTTCTGCTTTCCAGTAACCCCAAGAACCCTTCAGACCTGCACGACTGAAAAGGTCCTAGTTTACACCTTTTTTTTTTTCTTCTTTCTTTTCCCAGTATCTGACTAAAAATATATTATTTTTTTTTACTCTTTTATTCCTTTTTTTTTTCTTGTGATTAACCGTGTTCTTTTTTTTTTATGCATTTTTCCCATTTTTTCCTTCATTATTCTCCTTCTCTACATTTTTTCTTTTAGTACCCTATCCCCAGATATTGCAGGTTTTCCTGTTTTTTCGTCTTATCTCCCTTGTTTCTTTTTTTGGGGGGGGG
>NW_006921611.1:10434865-10435337 GCF_000298275.1 Orycteropus afer afer
AGAAAATTGTCCAAGATTTGCTGGCAGAGAACTTCCCTGATACGATGAAAGAGGAGAATGTATCTATTCAGGAAGTCTAACAAACCCCAAACAGGATTGTGATAATTGGAGCAGTGTGTCAACTTGGCTGGAACCTAGTTCTGTGTGGTTGTTCCCATGATGGGATCTGATGACTGTGTTCTGAGTGGTGAGTCTGCCCAAGGGGAGTTTCCCTAGGGGAGTGGCCTGCTTCCAAGATATCCAGGGACATCCTGGGAAGAGCCGCATTCCTGGAGGGATTGGAACCCTGGTGTGCAGCCTACAGACTTCCGTGAGGGAGCAGCCCATTGCTCGGCCTGTAGATCTTGGATTCACCTTTTGTTGGAGCCAACAACTAGTGCACTGCCTGCTGGCTTTGAATCTCTCAGCCTCCTGCGCTTACAGAAGCTAAGGCTGTCACCAGCCCATTTTCCTCCAGAGACTTGGACTTGTC
>NW_006921611.1:10442788-10444119 GCF_000298275.1 Orycteropus afer afer
AGAAGAAGCTTGTAAATTGACTGAACATGCAATCAGGATGTGTTAATTATCACCATTGACTAGAATGCAAAAGTTGGAAACAAAGAAGAATCACCGGTAGCTGAAAAATTTGGCCTTGGTGACAGAAATGATGCTGGAACTTGCATGGTAGAATTTTGCAAGACCAATGACTTGTTTATTGCAAACACCATTTTTCAAAAACACAAACGGTGGCTGTACACATGTACTTCACCAGATGGAACACACGGGAATCAGATAGAGTACATCTGTGGCATGAAGCGGTGGAAAAGCTCAATATCTTCAGCCAGAACCAGGCCAGGAGCTGATTGTGGAACGGACCATCAACTGCTCATATGTAAGTTCAACTTGAAGTTAAAGACAATTAAAACAAGTCCAAAAGAACCAAAATATGATCTTGAATATATCCCTCCTGAATTTAGAGACCATCTAAAGAATAGATTTGATGCTTTGAACACCAATGACGAAAAACCAGAAGAATTGTGGGATGACGTCAAGAGCATTATCCATGAAGAAAGCAAGAGGTCACTAAAAAGACAACAAAAGAAGAGAAGACCAAAATGGATTACAGAAGAGAGTCTGAAACTTGCCCTTGAGCAAAGAGTAGCCAAAACAAATGGAAGAAATGAAAAGATAAAAGAATTGAACTGAAGATTTCAAAGAGCAGTTCTAGAAGACAAAGACAATTACTGTAAACAAATGTGAAAAAAGCTGGAGTTAGAAAACCAAAAGGGAAGAACACGCTCTGAATTTCTCAAGCTGAAAGAATTGAGGAAAAAATTTAAGTCTTGAGTGGCAATATTGAAAGATTCTAAAGGCAAAATATTGAACAATACAGGAAATGTCAAAAGAAGATGGAACAAATACACAGAGTCACTGTGCCAAAAAGAACTGGTTGATCTTCACCCATTTCAGAAGGTGGCTGGCCTATGATCTAGAACCAATGATACTGAAGGAGGAAATTGAAGCTGCAATGAAGGAATTGGCAAAGGAAAAGGCTCCAGGAATTGACAGAATACCCATTGAGATGTTTCAACAAATGGATGCCTCACTGGAGGCACTTACTTGGTTATGCCAAGAGATTTGGAAGACAGCTACCTGGCCAACTGACTGGAAGAGATTGATATTTGTATCCATTCCAAAGAAAGGTGATCACACAGAATGTGGAAATTCTAGAACAATATCATTAATATCTCACACAAGTAAGATCTTACTGAAAATAATTCAAAAATAGTTGCAGCAGTCTATTGACAGAGAACTTCCAGAGGGTCAAGCTGGATTCAGAAGAGGATGTGGAACAAGGGATATCATAG
>NW_006921611.1:10445149-10452512 GCF_000298275.1 Orycteropus afer afer
GGGATCAGGCAGTATTTTGTTCTGCTGTGCATGGGGTCACTATGAGTTGGAAATGACTTCACAGCACCTAACAAAAACAACAACAGTAGAAAAAGCTGCATGGAAAAAAGGAGACATATGAAACTTCAGTCTTTCAGTGATTCTGATGGCATGGACAGCTTGGATATTGCCAAATGGTGTTAAGACCTAAGAATTAACCTAAAAATTGGCCCTCCTAGCCGGGGGCTGCACAGAGGACTGCACTGTTGCCTAGTGAATAAAAGGGGAAACAGCGAAGAGGGAGAGGGGCTGAGCTATGGATTTTTGGCTGTCTGCAGGGCACAGCCATATTGAATATTTACAAGCAGTTCAACAATTTTGGATATTTAAGCAACAGTGTTTTGTCAGACTCCAGGGAACTAAGAATAGGCTCCTTTTGCCAGGGATTGCAAGGAAGTTCCTGACATGAACAATGGGAAAGATGTGATATTCTTCTTGTGACTCTTATATCCCACAACCCCTTGGTGAACAGAGGTGTGGCCATCCCTCACTCCCACCACCTTCTGGGCTGTCAGGAATTCTATCTCAGTCTGTGTGTTCCAATGGAAACTGGGTGCCCTGCCCAGATTATTTGCTCTCTCTTTTTAGCTTGTTTGTTTTTGTCTGTTTTAAAATATTATTATTATTTTAGCCCCTTTTATTATTATTCTTTATTCTTCCCTTCCCTGGTTCCAGTTTTCAGCTTTTTCTCTCTTCCTTGTTGCCATTTGTCTTTCTCATGGTTAACACCATTCTTTGTTTTTCTTTTTGCATTTTTCCCATTTTTCTTCATTATTCTCCTATTCTACCTCTTTTTTTTTTTTTAACCTACTGCCCCCTTCTCAGATATTGTTTTGCTTTGTTTTTCTTTTTTCATTTTTTGGTGATTACTCTTGTGTGTTTATGCAATGTGTTTTTTGTCTGCTTGCTTTTAGTTTTGCGATGGTTTTTTGATTGTTGCTTTCATCTAACTGGGTGGGATGTAACCACACCCACAACTCCTGCAGCTCCGCTTACTGAGTGAGAGCCACCACTTCCTTCTGTACCAACTTACCAATAATACATGACCATGAAGAGGAGTTTGGTTCACCCTTAACTGCTCTTCACAAGCAGTTAACAGAGATCTAAATACAACAATGTCACAATGTCTTGGAGACAACAGACCATCACAGTCCACACAAAGAAGCAAGATAAAGTAGTAGAAACAAGGGATCAGAATACAGACACAGAACCCATCCTTGAGGAAGAAGCAGCATTGGAACTCCTTGATAAGGAATACAAAATATTTATACTTAGGTATCTTCAAAGGATTGAGATATGGGTCAAGGAAACACTGACCAAATTAAGGAAAACACAGAAAAAAAACCTAGAAAAATTTTGGAAGAAAATACAAGAACAACATGACAAAATAAAAGAAAAATTAGATATAATACACAATCTACAGATAGAAATCCAGAATATTAATACTAAATTGTCAGAAATAGATAACACATTGAAAGAGCAAAGGAGTAGAATTGAATCAACGGAAGACGGAATTAATGAGATTGAAGACAAATACCTGAATACTTCTTTGGAAAGGGATCAGTCGGAAAAAAAGATTTGTTGGAAGAGAACTTCCCTAATATGATGAAAGATGAGAATATACCCTTTCAGGAAGTCCAATGAACCCCAAACAGGATAGACCCCCCCCCAAAAAAAATCACCTAGACATATCATCATCAAACTAATTAAAACCAAAGACAAAGAAAGAATCCTGAAAGAAGCAGCATGAGAAAAACGAAAAGTTATTTACAAAGGACAGCCAATAAGCCTAAGCTTTGATGTAAGCGAGAAGGCAATGGGACGGTATATATAAAACTCTGAAAGAGAAAAATTTCCAACCAAGAATTATATATCCAGCAAAATTTTCCCTCAAATATGATAGTGAAATTAGGAGATTTCCAAATAAGCAGAAATTAAAGGAATTTGTTAAAACCAGACCAACCTTACTAGAGATAGTAAAGGGAGTCCTTTGAACAGAGAACCAGTAATAGCAAACAACAACCAACCATTCATACACAAGATGATATAACCCAGAAACCAGCACAGCTATGGAAGTATCATAAGTATTAAAGTAAAATAAGCTTAAAAGATTGTAAACAGGGAACCAGAGACATCAATTGGCAAATGAGGACAACTACAAACCAAAAAGAGGGAAAAAACAGTGTAGTTACAGAACTTCTGAATGGTGAAGAAGTCAAGAGAGTTGCAAGATACAACTATTCAAAACCTCGGAGAAAATTTTAAATCACAGGGTAACATCAAGAAAAATGATAAACCTTCACATCACAATAAAAAAGAGGACAAACACAAATATTTAGAAAATACAAAAATAATAGCAACAAAGGAAATAATAACACAATTCATAAACATAATGAGCACAGCACAGAAAATTTTATGGAACAAAGAAACAAGGAACAGCATGGAAAATCACATAACAAAATGACAGCAATCAATTCATACTTGTCAATAATTACATTCAATGTCAATGGATGAAATGCATCACTCAAGAGATGGAGAGTTGCATACTGAATAAGAAAACATAACCGATCAATATGCTATCTACAAGAGACACACCTTAGAGACAAAGACAAAAATAGACTACAAATCAAAGGTTGGAAAAAGATATATCAAGAAAATAGCAATCAGAAAAGAGCAGAACTGGCAATATTAATTTCTGATCAAATTGACTTTAAGATAAACAACCACCATAAAAGACAAGGATGGACCTTATATAATGATTAAAGGATCAATTGAACAAGGAGATACAACCATAATAAATGTCTATAGACCCAATGAGAGAGCCATAAAATACATAAATCAGACTTTAATAGAATTGAAAAGACAAATAGATGACTCCACAGTCATAGTAGGAGACTTTAGTACACCACTGTCCATGAAAGCTAGAACAACAGGAAAGAAACTCAACAAAAATGCAGAAGAACTAAACAATATGATCTACCAACTTGACCTTATAGACATCTACAGAACACCACTCAACATCAGCACAATGAACCCTTTTCCAGCACATATGGGACATTCTCCATGATAGATCATATGTTAGGTCATAAAGCAAGCCTTAATAAATTTAGAAACACTGAAATACTTCAAAGCATGGTCTCAGATCACAATACTATAAAATTAGAAATCAATAATAGGAAGATCAACAGAAAAAGAGCAAACACATGGAAACAGAACAATACCCTTCTTAAGAATGACTGGTTAATAAAAGAAATAAAAAATGAAATTAAAAAATTCCTTGAATCAAATGACAATGAAAACACAACATACCAAAATCTTTGGGACACAGCAAAAGCAGAGATCAGAGGTCATTTTAGAGCAATAAATGCACATATCAAAAAAGAAGGAATAGCCAAAATCAATACTATAAACCAACATCTCCAACAATTAGAAAAAGAACAGCAAGAAAAGCCTACAGTCACCAGAAAAAAAAAAGGAAATAATAAGAATTCAAGCAGAAATCAATGAAACAGAAAATAGAAAGACAATAGAAAATCCAACAAGACTAGAAGTAGGTTTTTTGAAAAAATTAATAAAATTGACAAACCACTGGCAAATTTAACAAAGGAAAAGAGGGAGAGAATACAAATAACATGAATAAGAAATGAAATGAGTGACACCACAACAGAACCAACTAAAATAAGAAGGATAATATCAGAATACTATGAAGAACTGTAGTCAAACAATTATGAAAACCAGATCCATACCAAAAGAAGAAACTGAACAGGTCATAAAAAAATTATCAACCAAAAAATCTTGGCCCAGACAGTTTCATTGGAGAATTCTACCAAACATTCAGAGAAGAACTGACACCAATCCTACTCAAACTATTCCAGAACACAGAAAAGGATGAAATCCTGTCAAATTCATTATAAAGAAAACATAATCTTGATACCAAAACCAGGCAGACATCACTAAAAAGGAAAACTACAGACCAACATAGATGCAAAAACCTTAAACAAAATCCTAGCCAATAGACCCAAACAACATATCCAAAAAATAATTCATTATGACCAGTGGGGTTAATATCAGGTATGCAAGGATGGTTCAACATTAGAAAAACAATCAACATCATCCACCTTGTAAATAAAACAAAGGGAAAGAACTACATGATTATATCAATTGATGCAGAAAAAGCATTTGATAAAATCCAACACCCATTCCTGATAAAAACTCTCAGCAAAATAGGAATAGAAGGGACATTCCTCAACATAATAAAGGACATCTATGCTAAACTAACAGCCAACATTATTCTCAATGGAGAGAGAATGAAATCATTCCCCTTGTGAACAGGACTAGGCAAGGATGTCCTCTATCACCGCTTCTATTCAACATTGTATTGGAAGTCCTAGCCAGGGCAATAAGGCAAGAAAGGGAAATCAAAGGCATCCAGATTGGTAAGGAAGAACTCAAACTATCCCTATTTGCTGATGATATGATCCTATACCTCGAAAACCCAAGAGATTCAGTAAAGAAAAAAATCTGTAGGAACTAATTGAGAGATTTAGCATAGTGAGTGACAGGATACAAGATCAACAAATAAAAATCAGTTGGATTTTTCTACACAAGCAAAGAGATTGCTGAAAAAGAAATAAGGAAATCAATACCATTTACAATAGCTACCAAAAAAAAAAAAAAAAAAATGAAACACCTGGGAATAAATATTAACAGGGACACAAAAGACCTGCACAAACAAAACTACACAACTCTACTTCAAGAAACCATAAGATAGCTACATAGATAGAAAATCATACCATGCTCATGGATAAGAAGATGGAACATTGTGAAAATGTCAGTTCTACCCAAAGCAATCTATACATTCAATGCAATCCCAGTCCAGATGTCATCAACATTCTTTAAGGATATGGCATAAACAATCACTAACTTTATTTGGAAAAGAAAGAGATCTTGGATAAGCAAAGCATTATTAAAGAAGAAGAACAAAGTAGGGGGTTTCACACTCCTGGATCTTAAAACCTACTGTACAGCCAGTAGTCAAAACTGCCTAGTATTGGTACAATGACAGACACATACACCGATGGAATAGCATCGAGGACCCAAAAATAGATCCATTGACCTCTGTTGAGCTGTCTTTGACAAAGGGACAGAATCTATTAAATGGCGACAAGATTATCTGTTTAAAAAATGGTGCTGGCAAAACTGGATATTCATTTTCAGAAAAATGAAATAAGATCTGTACCTTACACAATACAGAAAAACTAAATCCAAATGGATCAAGGACTTAAATGCAAAACTTAAAATTATAAAGTTCTCAAGGAAAAAGTAGGGGCAAATTTAGAAGTCCTAATATAAGGCATAAATAGACTATCAAGCATAACTCAAAATGCAAAAACAGCAGAAGAGAAATTGACAAATGTGTCCTTCTAAAAATTAAAAGTTTATGCCCTTCCAAAGACTTCTGCAAAAGAGAACCTACAAATTGGGAAAATATATTCAGCAATGACATATCTGACAAGGAACATATCTCTAGAATTTATGGAAAACTCCAGCACCTCAACAACAAAGAGACAAATAATCCAATTAAAAAATAGGCAGAAAACATGAATAGACACTCCACAAAATAGGATATTCGGGTATGAAGAAATATTCATGATCATTAGCCATTAGAGAGATGCAAATCAAAAGAACAATGAAATACCATTTTGCCCCAGCACTAGTAGCAAACAAAGTTCAACAAGACAGAAAATAACAAATACTGACAAGGATGTGGAGAAATTGGGACTCTCATACATAACTGGTCAGACTGTAAAATGATATAACCAGTCTGGAATGCAGTATGGCGATTCCTTAAAAAGTTGGAATTAGAAATACCATTTGACCCAGCAATTCCATTACTAAGTGAGAGCCAGGACAAGAACAGATATATGTGCACCTATGTTAATTGCAGAACTATTTACAATAGCAAAAAGATACAAACAACCTAGGTGCTCATCAACAGAAGAATGGATAACCAGACTCTGGTACATACACACAATAGAGTACTACACAACCCTAAAGAATAATGTAGAATCTGCAAAACACTGCATAACATGGATGAATTTGGAGGACATTATGCTGAGTGAAATAATTCAATCATAGTGACCTCTCCTTGGGTTTCCAAGGCAGTATCACTACGGAAGTAGATTACCCAACCTTCCTTCTGAGGAGTGGCTGGTGGGTTTGAACCTCCAAACTTCTGGTTAGCAATCAAATGCCTTAGACACTACACCATCAGAGCTCCCAAGTCAATCACAGAAGGACAAATATAATATTAGTTCATTATTGTAAAAAGTCAAGGAAAGGTTTATATATGGAAGGGAAATTTCTTTGTTGTTTACTAAGGGTGGAAGGGGAGGGGAGGGAACACTGTTAGATAGGTAAAGACAAGTATTGATTTGGGTGAAAGGAAGGGCAATGTACCAAATATGAGTGATCAACATGACATTAAGGAAGAGGAAGACATAGAGAGGTGCATGGGAGATACAGACAACAAAGTTGAACCCTTTTGCATATACAGTACTGTGTTGTCAGCGAAGGCAAACAATGACATAAGGTGCATAGATGGGTGGACAAGCTGAACTATTTTATGTATGTCTATTCAGGGGTAAGTATGCCCAAGACCATGTGTAGGGTTGGCAGACAATGTTTCTACAAGTGTGTTGGTATGTTCTTTGAGAATTCCTAGGTATATAGTAGAGCTGACAAAGGACAAGGTTGTAGTCACTATTTGGCCACAGCCAGAGGGAGTGAGTTGGACCTGTGAGCTTGAGACCATAGTCACAGGGGACATCAAGGTCAATTGGCATAACATACTGCACAAAACATTGTTCCACATCCTACTCTGACGAGTAGTGACGGGGATCTTAAAAGCTTACAAGTAGATATCTAGATACAACAATGGGTCTCTCCTTGTCCAGAGCAAAGAATGAAGAAAACAAAAGATACAGGTGAACAATTAGTCCCAGGGACTGGTACACCATGTGATCCTTAGCCAATATGATAATGAGATCAGAAGAACTAGATGGAAAACCTTATGAATAGCAAAGAAACACTGTTTGGTGCATTACCGCACAACTTTAGGAATAGTCCATTTAGGCTAAAAGGCTCTCAAAATAGGACTGGGAAAGAGCTGCAACATCTGAGTAAACCCATCCTTCTCATGGAAAAGAGAAAGCTTTCGAGACCTTCATTTGCTGATGTGGCACCACTCAAATTGAAGAGAAACAGCCGCAGACATCCATTAATCATAGGAACATGGAATGTACGAAGTATGAATCTAGGAAAA
>NW_006921611.1:10466717-10468827 GCF_000298275.1 Orycteropus afer afer
GAAGAAAAATGGTTTTCTACTTCAGACAGGCCATGCTTATTATAGCCCTCACCACTCTAGATTATCATGTGGCCTCTTTAGTCATTTATATTACTTCTTAAGGCATTTGACTGCTAACCAGAAGGCTGGCAGTTCAAACCCATCAGCCACTCCTCAGAAGGAAGACTGGGCAATCTACTTCCATAGAGATATCACCTCAGAAACCCAAGGAGGGGTCGTTATGAGTTGGATTTGACTTGATGGCAGTGAGGTCTTATTATTATTATTATAGACATTTTAGTTTTAAACTCCTGTCTTATGCTTTCTAGGCTGGGCTGGCGATTTATCATGGAAACATTGCCTCTTGAATGTGAAAAATAGTTTTGAGATGACTTGGTTCCAAGCCATGTAGCCTCGTCCCCTTTTCCCAAATTGTTCATTGTATGCTTGCTTGTTTTTTTTTTTTTTTTTCAAAATGAGATAGCTTTTTGTTTTCATTATTATTGTCATACATTTTCTTTGTAAACAAAATAAAACCTAATTGCTGTTGTAGTTGTCCTTGAGTTGGCTCTGACTCATGATGACCTTATATATAACAGAATGAAATATTACTTTGTCTTGCACCATCTTCATGACTTTTATACGTTTCAGTCCATTATGTAGGCTATTGTGTCAATTCATCTCATTGAATTGGTTTTTTTTTTTTTTTTTTTTTTTGCTGATGCTCTATTTTACTAAACACGGTGTCATTTTCTAGCTACTAGTGTAGAGGCTAAGCCATTTGACTGCTAACCCACAGGCTGGTTGTTCAAACCTACCAGCCACTCCTCAGAAGGAAGGTTGGGCAATATGCTTCTGTAGTGATACTGCTTCAGAAACCCAAGAAGGGGTCGGTATGAGTTAGATCCAACTCGAAGGCAGTGAGTTTTTTGTTTTGTTTTGTTTTGTTTTTGGTCTTTCCTGATGCTGTGTACAAAGTAAGGAAGATAGATAAAGGTATAGAGAAAATAAATAACACATTATCATATGACATAGAGTCACTAAAAATGTTGGTATATATCTGTGGCAGGTACTGCAGAATGACTTTCTAAGCTCCATGCAAACTTCCATAGCAAGATTTATCTCACTTCAGAAGCTGGAAATATAAAGAGTATATTTCTCAGCTCCTTTATGATTCACGTTTCCTATGTGACTTACGTACCTTTAAGCCAATGCACAATGTGAAGTTTTGAAGGTAAGAATGAGATGAATTTAGTGTCTTTTTTTTCTCCATCATTATTATTTTTTTTATTTATTGTGATTTGAATGAAAGTTCATAGAGCAAATGGTTTTACATTCAGCAATTCATATACATTTTGCTTGTGACATTGACTGCAATCCCTACAATGTAACATCATTCTTTCCACTTCCTCACTGTGTTTACCATTACCCTCTGTCCTTCCTTAGTATTCTTTCTTGCTTTTTAAATTTCCTCCCTGGGTAAATACTGCCCCTTTGATCTCATATGGTTGATTGTTCTCAGGAATGCATACCTCCCTAGAGTTATTGTTCACCTTATAGGCCTGGTTATTGTTTGGCTGAAATTTGAGCAAGAGGGTGAGATCAGTTCCAGGCTTGAAGGGTATCTAAGGGCCCTAATCTCAGGGGTTCCACCAATTTCCAGCAGACTAGTAAGTGTGCTCTTTTTTATGATTTTGAGTTTTGTTTCACATTTTTCTCCCACTCTATCTAGGACCTCCTATTGTAATCTCTTTCAGAGCAGTCAGCAGTGGTAGCTGGGGCACCATCTAGTTCTTCTGGTCAGGATTTAGTGCTTCTAAGACATCTACAGTTTATCCTGAGAGCAGCATAGGTGTTGAATAAGTTAGGGCAGTCGCACAAAGCCCTGAGCTGTGTTCATTCTACACAGGGCACAAAGCACCAATATTGTTGGTGGGAGAACAGCTGAAATGGTGAGATCTTGAGCCAGCAGTTTGTACAGTAGATTACAGATGTGGCAATTGATTATGACAGAGATAGTATCTCTTTGATGGCCTGTTCTATGGTACTATTTAGGTACTATTTATGTACTATGGTACATTAAGGGAAGTTCAGGCTAAGGCCTCAAGTCATTTCAATGATTTTGTAAGAA
>NW_006921611.1:10472548-10474071 GCF_000298275.1 Orycteropus afer afer
ATATACATGTATATGGAAAGAGAGAGAGAGATTTATTTCAGGGAAATGGCTCTTACAGCTGTAGAAACTGGCAAATCCCAAGTTCAGACATCAAGCTGGAGTGTTTGTCTGACTCACATTGCTACAGGAGCTGACGAACCCAAGATTGGTAGGCATATAGCAGGCTGATGACTTTGGCTGGATAATGAATCCAAGATCAGCAGGTAAAATGGTGGATTATTTGCTCACAGTCTGCAAAGGAAACAACGCCAAGGTCAGCAGGCAAAATGGCAGGCCACTGGTTCAGATCCAAAAACCACATGAAGGTAAAATAAATGCAGGATCCGGATCTAACAGAAACCCTGAGAATTTTCCCAGGACATCCATATCTATTTTGGAAGCAGGCCATACCCCTGAAGAAACTCCCTTTCAACTGACTGGCTGCTCACAGTATATGTTATAATGGAGGTGATCAGTTACCTTACATCAGATCTCATTACAGCAATGACTATATCACAAATGCTTAAACCACTTAGAATCATGGTCCAATCAATTGACACACAACCTTAACTACACCAATGTATTAAATTTCTTTGTGTCTAAACTAGCCAGAGTGGGTTCTGGTATACGCAACTAAATTCTGACTGGCAAGATATTCTTCCAGACTTTTACTATGCATATTGTATATGCTTTTCACATAACAAATAATGAAAGTTTCATTTTTTAATTAATCTTTTAATTTTGGATAATTGCAGATTCATGTACAATTTTAGCAAATAATATGCACAGATTCCATATCCTTCTATCCAGATTCCCTTGTGGTACATTTTGCAAAACTGTAATACAATATCAAACCAAGATATTGACATTGATACAATCCACTGATTTTATTCAGATTTTTCCTGTTTTATTTGTACTCGTGTGTGTGTGTATGTGTGTGTGTGTGTATAGGTCTTGGCAATTTTATCACATGTAGGTTCATGTATCCATCACCACAATGAAGATACAGAACAGTTCCATCATCAAAAGGATCCCTCCTGTTGCCATTTTATAATTAGACCCACCTCCCTCCTGGTCCCCAACCCAAATCTCTAACCTCTTTAATTCTTAATCTTTTCTCCAGTTCTATATTTTTGTCATTTCAGATATGTTAAATAAATGAAATAATACAGTATATAATCTTCTGAGATTGCCTTTTTCACTCAGCATAATTTCTTGGAGATTCATCCAAGTTGTGAGTACCAATAACTTGCTCCTTTTTATTGTTGAGTAGTATCTCATGGTATTGATGCACCCCAGTTTGTTTAACCATACACACATTAAAGGACATGTAGGTTGCTACCTATTATTACATATTTTGAATAAAGCTTCTATGAACATTCATGTGAAGGTTTTTGTTCAAACATAACTTTTCATTTAACTGGAATGAATACCCAAAAGTGGAATTACCCAGTTGATATAGTAATTGCATGTTCAGTTTTATAAAACACTGCTAAACCAGCCACTCCTCGGAAGGAAGGTTGGGCAATCCTACTTCCGTAGTG
>NW_006921611.1:10474466-10478325 GCF_000298275.1 Orycteropus afer afer
TTACTAGGAACTCTGATATCCTAGTGCCTAAGGCATTTGACTGCTAACCAGAAGGCTGGCAGTTCAAACCCACCAGCCACTCCTCAGAAGGAAGATTGGGTGATCTACTTCTGTAGTGCTACCGCCTCAGAAACCTAAGGAGAGGTCAATATGAGTCTTGTCAGTTGTTATTACCATAATTCCCTTTCCATGATGAGAAGAAAATGGTTATTGTTGACAATGTTGCTGTTTGTGGCCATGGAGTCACATCTGACTCATGACAACATTATGTAAAACAGAACAAAGTTTTGTCTAGTCCTGTGCCATCTTCATGATCTTTGATATGTTTGAGTCCACTGTTGCAGTTATTGTGTCAATTCATTTCATTATTTTTCTGGTTTTCACCACACTTTGCTTTACCAAACACGATGTTGTTTGCTATGGTCTTTTCTAATGATGTGTCCAAAGTAAACAAGAGGAAGTCTTGTCATTTTTGCTTTTAAGGAGTATTCCAGTTTTATTTCTTCTAAAACTAGTTTGTTATTACCATTATTCTTTTTTTCTATTACAAGAAAATGGAGAATCAGTTAAAGTGAATTAATTGTGCAAAGTTGTTCAAAGGGATGAAAATGGTTTTTGTTGAGCAACTAGTATATGTTACACACATTGTATAATTTCCTTTAATTAAATCAATTTATGTATAAGAATATAGTATTCTCATTTAGAAAGTGATGCCTTGCTGTTGTTGATATATATATTCCATGCAACAGAGTAACTGTCCCATAAGTGTTTCTTGGCTATAATCTTTATGGAAGCAGATCACATGGTCTTTCTCCCCAAGTGGCTGGGTGGGTTCAAACTTTCAATCTTTCATTGAGCAGCCAAATGTATAAGCCACCAGGGCTCAATCAAGTGATGTTTAGAGACAGTAATATGTGATGGGGCTAAAATTGTCATCCTTGTCTCTCTGACTCTATACCTAGGCTTTGTCTGCTATGACACACTGCTTAGCTGCATAATGATAGGGCTGGGACAAGAACCTTTGTATCTGAAGTCATGGCTAGTCTGTTTTTTACAACAAGGTAATTACATTTCTTTCTACCTTGAGAATATTAAAAAAAAAAAAAAAAAAAAAACACCAAAGTGAAACTCTTCAGAGATTTTCAAATTTTGTATTTCCATTAATTAAAATTTTTCATCTTAAAGTTTCAATTCTTAGTCCTGAGCTAATGGCTTGGGTAAACCCTCTGATTCCCAGTCTAGTGGCTCAGGAGAACATGCATATACATCCTGGGTATACATCTAGCTCCTAGAGCCAGGAAAGTGAGGGAGCAGGAGAGGCTGGGAACCTCAGGAAGGGCCGGATATGCAGGTAAAAGGGGCAGGAGGCAAGGCTAGGCCTCAAGCCCCCTAGAACTAGGAAAGGGAGGGGGCAGGGGAAGCCAGGGAACTCAGGAGCAGCAGGATCCAGGTAAAGGGGAAGGGGGAAATGCTAGGCCCCAGCCCCCTAGAGCCAGAAAAGGAAGGGAGCAGACAGGGATCACAAAGTGGCAGGTTCCAGGTAGGAATTAGGTAAGGGGAGGGGTCAGAGATTTCCAACACCTAAGGGAGAGAAACTTGCCTGTCAGTTTGTCATCCTATGTGGCTTGTATATTTCTGTGAGGCTTGAGGCTATGCCACTGGTGTTTCAGACATCAGAAGAGTTGTACACAGTGCACAGGTTTCAATGCAGCTTACAGACTAAGACAGACTAGGAAGAAAGAGGAGGCCATCCACTTCTCAAAAATTGGCCAGGGAAAACCTTATGAATAGCAGAAAAACACTGTCTGATACATTACTGGGCATCTTTATGAATAGCTTGGAGACATTGTCTGACACAGTGTAGGAAGATGACCCCTTGGGTTGAAAGGCACACAAAATAAGACTGGGAAAGAGCTGCCTCATCAGAGTATAACCAACCTTATTGATATGGATAAAGTAAGTCTTACAGGACCTCCATGTACTGATGTGGCATGACTCAAATTGAGTACAAATAGCTGTAAATAACCATTAATAATCAGAACATGGAATGTATGAAGTATGAAGCTAGGAAAATTGGAAATTGTCAAAAATGAAATGGAACGCATAAAGATTGATATCCTAGGCATTAGGAAGCTGAAATGGACAGGTTTTGGGCATTTTGAATTAGGCAATGATATGATCTACTATGCCAGAAATGACAAATTGAAGAGGAATGGCATGGCATTTATCAACACAAAGGATATTTCAAGATCCATCCTGAAGTACAGTGCTGTCAGTGATAGGATAATATCCACACATCTACAAAAAAGACCTGTTAATACTACTATTATTTAAATTTACATACCAACCACCAAAGCCAAAGATGATGAAATTGAAGATTTTTATCAACTTCTGCAGTCTGAAGTTGATCGAACATGCAATCAAGATGTATTGTTTATCACTGGTAATTGGAATGCAAAAGTTGGAAACAGAGAAGAATCACCAGTAGTTGGAAAATCTGGCCTTGGTGACAGAAATAATGCTGTCACTTTGGTGTGTGTTTTTTTTTTTTAAATCTTCTCAAGGTAGAAAGAAATGTAATTACCTTATTGTGAAAAACAGACTAGACATTACTTCAGATACCAAGGTTCTTGTCCAACTCTATCATTATGCAGCTGAGCAGTGTGTCATAGCAGACAATGCCTACATATAGAGTCAGAGAGACAAGTGTTCCAATTTTAGTCCCATCACATATTACTGTCTCTAAACATCATTTGATTAAGCCCTGGTGGCTTATACACTTGGCTGCTAACTGAAAGATTGCATGATAGAATTTTGCAAGACCAATGACTTATTCATTGCAAATACCTTTGTTCAACAACACAAATGGCAGCTATTCACGTGGACTTTGCCAGATGGTGTACACAGGAATCAAATTGACTACATCTGTGGCAAGAGGCAATGGAAAAGCTCAATATCTTCAGCCAAAACAAGGCCAGGAGTTGATTGTGGAACAGAGCATCAACTGCTCATATGCAAGTTCAACTTGAAGTTGAAGACAAATCAAGTCCATGGGAGCCAAAATATAACCCTCCTGAATTTAGAGATCATCTAAAGAATAGATTTGATGCATTGAACACCAATGACCAAAAACCAGAAGAATTGTGGGATGACATCAAGAGCATCATCCATGAAGAAAGCAAGAGGTTATTAAAAATATGAGATAGAAAGAAAGGACCAAAATGGATGTCAGAAGAGACTCTGAAACTTGCCCTTGAGTGAAGAGTAGCTAAAACAAATGGAAGAAATGACAAGATAAAAGAACTGAGCAGATTTCAAAAAGCAAGCTCTAGCAGACAAAGTCAATTACTATAATGAAATGTCCAAAGACCTGGAGTTAGAAAACCAAAACGGAAGAACATGCTCAGCATTTCTCAAGCTGAAAGAACCGAGGGAAAGATTTAACCCTCAAGTAGCAATATTGAAAGATTCTGTAGGCAAAATATTGAATGATGCAGAAAGCATCAAAAGAAGATGGAGGGAAATACACAGAGTATCAAAAAGAACTGGTCAATCTTCATCCATTTCAGGAGGTGGCATATGTTCAAGAACCAATGATACTGAAAGAAGTCAAAGCTGCACTGAAAGAATTGGCCAAGAACAAGGCTCCAGGAACTGACAGAATACGCATTGAGATATTTCAACAAATGGATGCCCCACTGGAGGTACTCACTTGGTTATGCCAAGAGATAAGGAAGACAGTTACCTGGCCAACTGATTGGAAGGGATCCATATTTGTACCCATTCCAAAGAAAGGTGATCCCACAGAATATGGAAATTATTGAACAATATCATTAATATCACATGCAAGTAAAATCTT
>NW_006921611.1:10479055-10486239 GCF_000298275.1 Orycteropus afer afer
GCAGCACTCAGGACATCATATGATATATAGCACTGGGCAAGTTGGCTGCAAAGGACCTCTTTCAAGTGGTGAGGAGCAAAGATGTCTCCTTGAGACCTATGGTGAGCCTGGCACAAGCCATGGTATTTTCAATTGCCTCATATGCATGTGAGAGCTAGACAATGAATAAGGAAAACTGAAGAAGAATTGATGCTTTTGAGCTGTGGTGTTGGTGAAGAATGCTGAAAGTACTGTGGACTGCTAAATGCACTAACAGGTATGTCCTGGAGGAAATGCAACCAGAATGTTCCTTGGAGGCAAGAATGGCCAGACTTCTCACATACTTTGGTTATATTGTCAGAAGGGACCATTCCCTGGAGATGGATGTCATGCTTGGTAAGGTGTAGGGTGGACGAAAGAGGGCAAGGCCCTCAATGAGATGGATTGACATGGTGGCAGCGGTGATAGGCTCAAGTATAGCAAGAATTAAGGAGTTGGCTCAGGACTGGGCGGTGTTTTGTTCTGCTGTGCATAGGGTTGCTATGATTCGGAGATGACTCCACAGCACCTATCAACAACAACAACAACAACACATCCTGGGTAGCCTTCATTTGATTGCAGAGTTCTGTACCTCATCAGTCATGAACTCTAGGAAGTCAGCTGGTGGTGTGAAAAGATTAAATTGAGGACAGACAACATAGTGTTTAAAAATGAAACAACTTTGGCCAAGTCTTATCTCTACATCCTTAAAATGCAGTATTCAGACCAGAAAATCTTCAAAGTCCCTTCCAACTTTTGATTGGCTTTGGCTTGGCTTTTGATGTATTGCTTTCTCTACCTCATAGACTTCACAAAGGTGAAGCATCTTTCAATAAGCAGAGATGAGTTGAAAGTGATTAGCATGCATCACAGACATTTTGAGGGCTACTGACAACCTGACCTCTTCTCAGAGACACAATGACCATAGACAGGAAACACAGCTTTTCATATACGAAACAATCTGAATATTTCCTAAGGCATACTGTTTCAAAACAAAGACACATATATGCAAATGTGTTCTTACTTACAACATTAAAATAGGTTAAAAAAAAAAAAAGTAGTAAATCTGTAACCCTGTATTTCAGTTTTAATTACCAGAAGTCACTTTCCCTGTGATTCTGAGGATTGTAGAGGCTTGGAAGATGAATTTGCTACATGTTCACATCAGTCACTTACTTAGCTGGGAGACATGACCTGGATAGGAAAGCATACAGAGAGACTGTACGTGCATGTCTCTAATAGAATACTATTTGTCCACAATTACCCTTCCTGTTTTCCTTGCTCTCTGTTGTTCACCAGTAGCCAGGAGACACAGATGTTTAGTCTCTAGCCTCTTATTCCTCATGACACTGAAATGATTAATAAATTACTGGGAAACCTTGACTGTTTTATTAAAAAGCAGCCCTGGTGGTTAAGTGCTCAGTTGCCAGCTGAAATGTTTATGGTTCAAACTCCCCAGCCACTCTGAAGAAGAAATAGATAGCAATCTGCTTCTGTAAAGATAAGGGCCTTGGAAACCTTGTGGGTCAGTTCTACTCTGTCCTGTAGGGTTGCTATGAGTCAAAATTGAATGTTTACATGGAACCTTCCAGAGCCAGTTCTTAACCAACTGCTGCTGCATCCCTTAATCAGGAGACCAGCTTCTGCTAATGGTAACTCTTATGTGGAACTACATGGTAGGAAAATGCGATCAAGCCTAAGCCAGCTTCCAAATGTTAGACTGGTAAAGGCAGGAGGGACTTAGAAATCACTTAGTATACCACCTTCATCTTGTTGTTAGGTGCTGTCAAACTGATTTTGACTCCTAGTGATCCCAAATGACAGAGTAGAATTGCCCCTGAGAGTTTTCTACCCTGTAACCTTTGTGGGAGCAGGTCCCCTGGTCTTTCTCCTGTGAAGCCATTGAGCAGATTCTAACTGGCAACATTTTGGTTCTCAGCTGATCACTTAACCTTGAGGCATCAGGGCTCCTTACATTTATTTTAGATATGTAAATACAAGTTGCTAAAGCCAAATAGACTTTGTTTTAATTTTATCCTGTTTTTGGTGTGGTGGTGGTGGTGGTTTGGGGTGGAGTACACTGGCTACCTATTAACTACTCCTGTGCTTCCAAGGCATCAGACTCTAAATATTGGCAAATTACAGTATATCAAAGTGGCAGAGATGTTAGTGTCTCCATGCAACTGATTCAGGTGTGATTTCTCAAATTCTACAAAACATATTTTTTTAAATCTGAAACAATATAATGGTTCTATCACCTGGGACCCCTCTCTCTTTGATGTGGAAAGCACTCAGAAAAAGTACAGAGAAATGGTATCATGGTTTACACACAAAGAAGTTTATTCTGCTAGATCCAGCACCTCTAGTGGCTTATAATCTTGTTAAGACTATTGCTTCTAGCACATAAGACAAAAGAGAAAACAATTTACAACAGGCTAGGGTTGGATAGTATAATAGTGCAGGGTAAAACACTGCAACTTCCATAGAAGTGGGAAATATAACCATGTTGTTCAGTTTTATTTCTAATGCCCAGCACAACCGCTGGCATATTGGAAGCTCTCATTAAACACAATATTCCTCCTAATCTAAGATAGCATTGTTCTTAAAAATGGTATCATAATTTGCATTCTTATGAAGCAAAAATTGCCCATTAAATACAACATACTAATTTTACAGATGCTAAAATGTAAACAAAGTAACATATTTTAGAATAAATGAAATACATTAATTGTGAATGGATAAATGAATGAGCAGTCTGTGCTAAAACCCTGTTGCTGTTGCTTACTCTAAATAATTTTTGTCCTCATTATCTTAGAAAATAATAACAATAAATTTTAGGATAAAATTGTTAATTAATTAAATTTAAAGATCAGCTTATATATAATAATTTATCTGGCTTGAAAAGAAAGGGTTTTGTTTGAATGACAGCATCATGAAAATCGTATTGGAAACTATAGGATGTGCATTGGGCTTTAAAGGATAGAGACAATTTGGACCGTTACTGTTGTTGCTGTTGTTATGTGCTGTCGAGTCCGACCCGACTCATAGTGACCCCTCCTTGGGTTTCCGAGGCAGTATCATTACAGAAGTAGATTGCCCCATCTTCCTTCTGAGGAGTGGCTGGTGGATAGGTGTCTTCAAATCAGCTCTGACTCACAGCGACCCAATACAAAAGAATGAAACACCGTCTAGTCCTGCGCCAGCCTCACAATTCTTACCCCTTTTACACTGACCCTCTACGTTACCAAGCATGATATCCTTCTCCAGGGACTTCTGCTTTCTGACAACATGATCCAAGTAAATGAGACAAAATCTGGCCATTTTCACTTCACTTATTCCTGGACAGATTTGTTCATTCTTCTGGCAGTCCATGGTATTTTCATATTCTTCACCAACATCACAATTCAAAGACATCAAATTTTCTTCTGTCTCCCTTATTCATTGTCCAACTTTCACATGCATGTGAGGCAATTGAAAATACATGGCTTGAGTTAGGTACACCAAAGTCTTCAAAGTGACATCTTTGCTTCTTAATGCTTTAAAGAGGTCTTTTGCAGCAGATGTGTCCAGTCCAATATGACATCTTTTTTTTTGTCTAATTTGAAGTAGTAAGGCTTTTTCCACAGGTTTTTGATTGACTATAGATGCAAGTCTTTGGTGAAACCAGACTGATAGAAACTATCATTAGATTCAGGCCAAAATTAAGAAGCAGAAAGAAAGGTAACTTCTCAAGATGCTCTCTCTAAGTAAGGGACGAAAATTCATCACAGAAATATCACAGCAATGAACTCATTTCCATGCAGAACTCCTCATATAACTGGTCAACCACAAATTGCTTCCAAAAGGGTGCAAGTAGACAAAAATCTGGAGCAGAAATGTGAAAACACTCCTCCCTAGTGCTGACTTTTGCTGAGGTTTTATGTCATTCACACTGGCAATCAAAGTTAGCTGTTGTTCTAAATCACACTTTACAGGGTAGTGGTGCTTACTGACATTAAATGATTCTGTAATTATCAAGGTTTTAAACCATTAGTATGTTTCACAAGAAGCCATCTGTTTCTGAAAATAGGGAAACTAAAGAAAGAATAAAGAAATACCAAAAAATAAGAGACATTTTACAAAGTATTTTTGTTTGCTTTTCTATGCATATTGATTCTGCTTTGAAAAGTAAATTGGTATGCAAAATTTCCTTAAAAATTTTGTATCAAATTCTATTCAAGATACACATTAGCAGAAATCCCTTTGTGTCCTCCTCTATTAAGTAAGTTGTAGTTGTTGTTAGGTGCCGTCAAGTCGGTTCTGACTCACCGTGATACTATGTACAACAGAACAAAACACTGCCCAGTCCTTAACCAGCCTCATAATACTTGCTATATACTTGAGCCCATCATTGCAACCACTGTGTTAATCCATCTTGTTGATAGCCTTCTCCTTTTTCACTGACCCTCCATTTTACCAAGCATGGTATCCTTCTCCAGGGAATAGACCCTCCTGACAATATGACCAAAGTAGATGGGGCAAAAGAAATTGACCAAACATGCAACCAAAGTAGTTGGGTAGGGAGAAGGAGAGACTGGGTTAGGGTTGGAGATGGTAATGGAGAGTGTAATCAAATGTACACAAGATATTGAATGTAAAACAAACTGCTCTGTTTCAAAAAAAAAAAAAAAAAAAGGTGAGATGAAGTCTGGCCATTCTCGCTTCGAAGGAGCATTCTGGCTGCACTTCTTCTAGGATAGATTTGTTTGTTCTTCTGGTAGCCCATAACACTTTCACTATTCTTTTCCAACACCACAGCTCAAAAGCATCAACATTTCTTAGGTCTTCCTTAGTCACTATTCAGCTTTTACATGCATATGAGTCAATAGAAAACACCATGGCTTGGGTTAGGCGCAACTTAGTCTTCAGAGACACATTCTTGCTCTTTATCACTTTAAAGAGGTCTTTTGCAGCAGATTTGCACAGTGCAATATGTTGTCTGATTTATTGACTGCTGCTTCCACTGGTATTCATTATGGAATCAAGTGATATGAAATCTTTGACAACTTCAATCTTCTCTCCATTTATCGTGATGCTGCTTATTGGTCCATTTGTGAGGGTTTTCATTTTCTATATGTTGACTGCATACTGCAGACTGTAGTCTTTGATCATCAGTAAGTACTTCAAGTCATCTTCACTTTCAGCAAGCAAGGTTGTGTCATCTGCATATTGCAGATTGTTAATGACTCTCTTCTTCCAATCCTGATGCCATGCTCTTCTCCACATAGTGCAGCTTCTCAGATTATTTGCTCAGCATACAGATTGAATAAGTATGGTGAAAGGACACAACTATGATGCACTCTCTTCCTGATTTTAAACCATGCAATATCTCCTTGCTCTGTTTGAACAATAGCCTCCTGGTTTATGCATAGTTTCCTCATGAATACAATTAAGTGTTCTGGAATACTTATTCTTCTTAAAGTTATCCATAATTTGTTATGACCCACACACTCTAATGTGCTTGCATAGTCAATAAAACACAAGTAAACATCTTTCTGGTATTCTTCACTTTCAGCTAAGATCCATCTGACATCAGCAATGATATCACTTGGTCCATGTCCTCTTCTGAATCCAGCTTGGATTTCTGGAAATTCTCTGTCAATTGTCAATATACTGCAGCAACTGTTTTTGAATTATCTTCAGCAAGATTTTACTTGCATGTGATATTAATGATATTGTTTGATAATTTCCACATTCTGGGGGATCATCTTCTTTGGAATGGGTACAAACATGGATTTCTTCCAGTCAGTTGACTAAGTAACTGTCTTCCAAATTTCTTGGCATAGATGAGTAAGTGTCTCTCCAGCGCAGCATCCATTTGTTGAAATGTTTCAATGGGCATCCCATCAATTCCTAGAGCCTTGTTTTTTGCCAATTTCTTCAATGCAGCTTTGACTTCTTACTTCAATACCATCTGTTCTTGATCACATGCCACCTCCTGAAATAGCTGAACATTGACCAGTTCTTTTTGGTACAGTGACTCTGTATTCCCTATATCTTCTTTCGATGTTTCCTGCATCGTTCAATATTTTGCCCATAGAATCTTTCCATACTGCAACTCAAAGCTTGAATTTTTTCTTCAGTTCTATCAGCTTGAGAAATGCTGAGCATATTCTTCCCTTTGGGTTTTCTAACTCCAAGTTTTTGCACTTTTCATTATAATAATTGACTTTGTCTCCTTGACCTGCTCTTTGAAATCTTCTGTTCAGCTCTTTTATCTTGCATTCCTTCCATTTGCTTTAGCTACTCTCCATTCAAGAGAAAGTTTATGAATCTCTTCTGATATCCATTTTGGTCTTTCCTTCCTTTCCTGTCTCTGAATGACCATTTTCTTTTTTCACGGATGATGTTCTTGATGTCATCCCACAATTCTTCTGGTTTTTGTCATTGGTGTTCAATGTGTCAAATATTTTCTTTAGATGGCCTCTAAATTCAGGTGGGATATTATCAAGGTCATATTTTGGCTCTTCTGGAGTTGTTTTAATTGTCTTCAACTTCAACTTGAACTTGCATATGAGCAGTTAATGGTCTGTTCCACAGTCAGCTTCTGGCCTTGTATTGGCTGAAGATATTGAGCTTTTCCATAGCCTCTTGTCACAAATGTAGTCAATCTGACTCCTGTGCATTCCATCTCGTGAAGTTCACCTGTATAGCCACCATTTATGATGTTGAAAAAAAAGGTATTTGCAATGAAGAAGTAGTTGGTCTTGCAAAGTTCTATCATGTAGTCTCCAGCATCATTTCTATTACCAAGGTCATATTTCAACTACTGGTGATTCTTCTTTGTTTCCTACTTCTATATTCCAATTACCAGTAATAATCAGCACATCTTGATTGCATGTTTGGTCAATTTCAGACTGAAGTTGGTAAAATTTTCAATTTCCTTGTCTTTGGCTGCTGTGGTTGGTGCATAAATTTGAATAAAAAGCAAAAAAAAAAAAAAAACCAAACTCATTGCCATTGAGTCAATTTGACTCATAGTGAACTTTCCTTGGGTTTCCAGGGCAGTATTTCTAGTATCTCTATGGAAATAGATTGCCCAGTCTTCCTTCCAAGGAGTGGCTGGTGGGTTTGAACAGCCAGCCTTCTGGTTAGCAGTCAAATGCCTTAGGCACTATACCACCAGA
>NW_006921611.1:10486339-10498826 GCF_000298275.1 Orycteropus afer afer
AAACTCCAAAATTCACTACTGTCGAGTTGATTCCAACTCATAGTGACCCTTCCTTGGGTTTCAGAGGTGGAACACCTATGGAAATAGATTGCCTAGTCTTCCTTCAAAGGCTTGGCTGGTGGGTTTGAACCTCCAGCCTTCTGGTTAGCAGTCAAATACCTTGGGCACTTGGTCTTCATTGTAGGCATGTGGATATTATCTTATCATGGACAGCATTGTACTTCAGAATAGATCTTGAAACATTCTTTCTGACAATGAATGCCACATCATTCCTCTTCAATTTGTCATTCCCGACATAGTAGATCATATGATTGTCTGATTCAAAATGGCTAAAACCAGTCTATTTTAATTCACTAATGGCTAGGATATCTATCTTTATGTGTTCCATTTCATTTTTGACATCTTCCAATTTTCCTAGATTCATTTTTCACATATTTCATATTTCGATTATTAGTGAATGCTTGCCTCTGTTTCTTCTCATTTTAAGTCATGCCACAATAGCAAACGGAAGTCTTGAAAGCTTTACTCCCTCCACTTCATTAAGGTTCAGTCTACTTTGAGGAGGCAGCTTTTCTCCAGTTGTATTTTGAGTTCCTTCTGACCTTAGGGACTCATCTTCTGGCACTATACCAGACCAATTTCAGGGCTATTTATATTCTGTGATTAAGTAAGTGGTGAATTAATATTTAAGAACTATTAGTTTGAAGAGATCATCCAGTCAATGGTACCTACTTGTTTTTATCTGGCCCCAATGAGATCTGTGTTTTTATCTTTCCAATGTTACTACTTGGAGGAGCATCTCTCTGTTCATACTGAAGGAGAAAGTATGAATAAACATCTGAAAATATAGATTTTTTTTTCCCAAAATCATTTTTCTTCTTCTAGCAATTACCCCCTCAAGCAGCATTTTGGCTTTGTTTGACACAGTGATACTGTCTAAGGATAATTCTGCAAGCCATCCTCTTCTCTATCCACCTCTATTTAAGAAAAGGGGCACAACCATAGAAATCTTTGTCATGGAGCTCACAACAGAAGGATCACTTGGTGGTTTATATCCTGATGAAATATTTTTCCTGAGAAAAACATCCAAAGATTTGGTCATTCAGTTGGCTACTGAAATTCTCTAAAGCTTCCAGTTCCTATTATCTTTGCTATTGCTTTTGTCTTCTTTTGTTTGTTTGTTTTGTTTTGTTTTCTGTTTTCTTTACTGTGTGACTAGCATGCTCACATCAGTGATGCTATTCCATTTCCTACTGTGGTCCTTGGAGTAGACCCCTTCACCATTGTTATAATCATCTGCCATTCCCAAGAAGTTTGAAACTTTTCTTAACTCCTATTGAGCCTCATTTCCCATTTCTTTTTCATCACATATATATTTCACAGCATGGTGATGGGAGAAGAATCTTTCCTCACTTTGTTATGACAGAGATATGTATTAGTTTCCTGGGACTGCCATAAAAAATTACCACAAACTGAGTGGCTTAAAACAAAAGAAACTTACTCTCTCACAGTTTTGGAGAGCAGAAGTCAAAAATCAAGGTGTCAGCAGGGCCATGCTCCCTCTGAACACTTTAAAGGAGAATGTTTTCTTGGTTCTTTCAGCTTCTGGTGGCTCTAGTTATAACTTGACTTACAGTTGCACAAGTCCAATCTCTGCTCTGCCTTTACATGACCTCCTCCTCAATATCTCTCTTACAGGACACTTATTAGATTAAGGTCTACCTGGATAATCAAAGATGAACTCAAGATTCTTAAATTAATAATAACTTCAAAAACCTTTTTTTCCCCAAATAAAGCCACATTCACAAATTCTGGGAATTAGATCATCAGTATATATGTTGCCCATTCATTCTATTAAATGGCATCCAAAAAAAAAATCCAAACTCACTGCCATTGAGTCAATTCTGACCCATGGAAACCATCTTTGCATTTCTGAGACAGTAAATCTTTATAGAAGTAGATTGCCCCATCTTTCTTCCAAGGAGTGGCTGGTGGGTTTGAATGGCCAACTTTCTGATTAGCCATCAAATGCCTTAGGCACTTAGTCAATGCCTACATTCACACTGTAGAAACACTTATTTGACTCACTTTTTCAGTATATTAGATCTTCTTCTCTTAAGAAAATTCAATTAAGGTCTATCAAATGTTGAATTATAGGATGATACAAATGACAACAAATTGTGCTTTACCTAAGTTTATCTTTTTTTACAAATGTGAGTTTTTCTCAGAAAGATACTGTATGTAGGCAGGAAAGGGTATTTTGTCAGATGTCATTAATTTGATGTGTAACATGATCTGACCATCATGGAATGTTCATTTCCTTGAGCATGTAGTAAACCTGCTGTCCCTCTATCTTGATTAGAAGGAAATTACATAGCCATCACCATATCCAGCTTATTTTACCAGATGCCAGTTGGTCCTAACAGAGCTGAAGGATGGTCTAAACTTTTGATCTTGGCTGTTTTGAAACTAACTGAAGGAGAGCTCTACTTCATTCATTGCCCAAAATATACTCTGCAGACTATTATTTTCTCAACCTTCATTCTTAAAACTATTACACTTCCTTACCCACTTGAACTAACTTCCTATTGTTCTCCTCCCTTTAAAACTCTTCTTTGGAGTAATCTGGAGTGCTCATTCCAGGAGAAGCAGACAAATCTATAACTTTTAAATCTGCACTTGATTCCCTTGAGATAATGGCCTCTAAATCTATTGATCATCAGCAATTCTAGAGCATTTAGAAATACATTGTGACTTTCAACACCTACCTTCTCCTAGTGGAATGAGAATATCTTAAGGACATAGGAGTTTTGTCTTTAAAAATTTTCCAAAATTTATTAATTAAGTCATCTGTTCATTATGAACCATAATCAACCCTCATTGGAGATTAGAAATACAATTAATGGGATATAAAAACAAAATAGCTAGAATGTCTAACCTTGGGTTCACCCAGAGAATCAAAATAATATGAAATCTAAACTCAAACTTGAAATCTTTTAATGGAAAGAACTGTCAAGTCATATTTGTTTCGTATTTTTAGAAAAATACTGCTCTGGCAAGAGATTTCTACCCACATGCTATTGACTTTCCATGTAAAGAGCAGTTTTATACTATTCATAGTAACTTCACAGTAAGTGGTTCCACAAGGGAGTTTTCTGGAGACATTTCTTTCCTCCCATAAAGATGAAAACAGCAAAAGAAAGGCTCATAGATCAACCACTTATTCCGTCTAAGCACTCTTTCTCGCTTACTCACCTAAACACCTCATGTGTACCTTGATCTGACCTATCATCAAAACTTGTGAGATTTTTTTTTTTCCTCAAAGAATTGATGTTAAACAAGTTCTCCCGAGGTGTTTTTTTGTTTGTTTGTTTGTTTTCTTTTTTAACATTGCCTGAAGTTTAAAGTCATTCTAGCTACGTTCTGAATTTAGGGTTCAGTTACAATTTCTGACTCACATTTTGTTCTACAATAAGTTCTTATTTAGAAGATGGCTTCATCCTTAGTTTTTTATTTTATTTTATTTTTTGGTAAGAAAAGTAAGTTTCAAGTTTCTGTCCCTTCTGCACTCTCTCTCATTGTTGTGCAAATTTCAACAAGTGATCCTCCCCCCATTGCCTGAAAAGCTAATAAACAAAATTACTTCACTTTTGGTAGAAAAGATACATGGATTCATTTACTATTTTTCCAAGTCTAGATCTTCCATAGTAAAAATAAAAAGTCAATGACATGAATTTACAGGAATATTTTACAATTCAATTTTCCTTCTAAAAGTTAAAACGTATTACCAATGAAAACAGATATTCAATGTTAAATCTCATACTATCTTTCCAGAATTCTGGTGGCAAAACAAAAGCAAGTTTTTTGTTGTCGGTTGAGAATTCACTTTTCTTCTTGTCTTGAATTCCCCAAATAAACTACAAATGAAATCCTGCATTGTCCATTTCTCTTCAAAATCTCTATTGGAAGGTTTTGGCTTTAGGAACCCATTGATTTCCTGCCTGTGCCATGAATTGTTATGAATTGTTAAATCAGCCCACAATAAGTACTGAGTTTCTGCCTTCAGTTCTTTGTTTGTTCCTGTGTAGATACCTTTCCAAAGTTTTTCTAAGCTTCTAGAAGACATGCAGGAGCTCTGGTAGTATAGTGCCTTAGGCACTTGACTGTGAACCAGAAGGCTGGCAGTTCAAATCCACTAGCCACTCCTCGGAAGGAAGATTGGGCAATCTACTTCTGTAGAGATACAGCCTTGGAAACCCACGGAGAGGTCACTATGAGTCAAATAAACTCAAGAGCAGTGAGATTGGTTTGGTTTTTGGAGGGATCTAGTATTACTTGGGTGAAAGATAATGGGAAGTTTGTTTTTAGATTGTTTTGTGGGTCTGTTTAATGAAAGAAGATGTCTTACTTCCATTGGAAAGGAGAACAGATCTTTGAGATCTTGATTAGTTAGTTTTTGTTTTCTGTGTTAATTCTGTCCTATGCTTAAAGTTGTAAAGCATAAGCTGTGATATTTCTGTGTCTTTAATTGAGAAAAACTTTACTTCTCATTACGTGAATGTGAGATTTTATAGATAGATAGATAGATGATGGATAGATAGATAGAAACACAGATATGTGCTCGCACACACACACATATCCATTATTTATTAGTATACTAAGTTGTGAAGTCACTTAAAATAGAGAGTCTTGCTTAAATAGTTTTATGGACATGAATAAAAACTTACTTAAATCTAATACTCCCACAATTCCCAGAAAACCAAGAAACTAAACTTCAAATGCTTTGAATATATTACTGTTTTGAGGAAAAATACTTCTCACAGAAGTGCCTACTTGGAAGCATTTTTTCTGGAAGAAGCTGAGCTCACGTAATAAAAATGAATTCTTAGACAAATCAGGCTGATGTGATAATTCTGCTGGCAAAAGAGCTATATGCATTTTTTTCCTGATTTTACTGGTGTGGAGTATAATACAAATGCTTATTTATTTAATTTTTAAAGGAAGATTTAGTTTCTTATTCTCATTTTTATTTATTTGTTTTTTTCTTAATGAAGAGGCTAATTTAATCCCTCTAAAGTTCATGTCCTGGAAGAAGTGCAATTGGAATGTTTCTTGGAGGCAAGAATGGCCAGGCTTCATCTTACCTACTTTGGTCATTTTGTCAGAAGGGACTATTTCCTAGAGAAGGATATCATGCTTGGTAAAGTGGAACATCAGCGAAAAAGGAGAAGGCCATCAGCAACATAGATTGACACAGTGGCTGCAACGATGGACTCAGGTACAGGAAGGGTTATGAGGCTGAAGCAGGACTGGGCAGTGTTTCATCCTTTTGTACATAGGGTAGGTACAAGTCAGAGCCAACTCCATGGCACAGAACAAGAACAACAAAGTTTGTATATTGGTTTACTTAGCAATGATACTTATATTCTCTCACATATGTTTCAGATTTAAAAATATATAAAATTGTGTGTTTAACTAAATTATAATTTTGATAAATATTTCCATTTGAATGTTGCTGTTGTTATGTGCCATGGAGTCAGACCCGACTCATAATGACCCCTTCTTGGGTTTCGGAGGCAGTATCACTATGGAAGTAGATTGCCCTATCTTCCTTCCGAGGAGTAGCTGGTGGGTTTGAACCACCAGCCTTCTGGTTAGTAGTCAAGTGCCTTAGGCACTATGGCATTCCAATTTAAACATAATTTGGTGACATTCTTTAAGATATTAGATCAATATTAAATTGACTTATTTAATATGTAATCTTTGAATACTTGGCTAATTTCTAATAGAATAATAAAATATTGACACAGGGTTATCAAGTTTTATACACACACACACACATATATATATGCCATTGAATACATACACCATATTTTTATGTGCATTATAATTATGTATTATGCATTATATACATTATGTAATTTTGTGCAGACAGTGCAACCCCTTTGTGCATAATTTTCCTGTGTACTCCATGTGCATTATATGTGAAAAGTATGGGAGGGGGTATAACTTCTTACTTTCATACATTATAGAATGGCTGCACCTCTGGAACATCTTGGGAAATGGGCTCATTTTTACAACTTTAAAAAAGTATAAAAATAATGTTTGTAGTTGCAAAACCAAAAAACTCTCCAAACTCACTGCCATCAAGTTGATTTGACTCATAGCGACCCTTCCTTGGGTTTCCGAGGTGGTATCTCTATGGAAGTAGATTGCACAATCTGGGAGCCAAGTTATATATGCAAATTAGCTTCTGGTTTAGTAAAATGCTTGTATATTACAGTTGCCACCCCCCTCATAGTTCCTTATATGAAATAGATTTTACATACTTTGGTAAAGAGCATAATTAACAAACATAAATGAGATTCTATCAGGAGCAATAATAGCATGGAGGTACAACTTAGGACGCAAGGTAATGAGATGCATTTTTGTTTACTAAGGGAAAAATGAAACAATTTTATGTTTGTTTAAAAAGAAGATGATTGGATGTTAAAAAATGTGTAAGAAGATAGTGAAGAACAAAATCTGAATGGATATAGAATGCCATAAAGTGTTTGCAGAAGGGAATTTTATTTGCCTTAGATTTTAGTATGAGCAAATAATGAGTATGAAAAGAATAAATAAAATGTGTTAACATTTTACCAAAGGTGGCTCAATATTGATGAGTTTATTCAGAAGAATTGAAGAGCAAATAAAAGCAATAAAAACATCTCTAAAATAATAGAAACTATTGAAAACACTATCCCAGATGCCTGACGAAATCTCCAGGTAGAAGTTAATTTTCTGACCTTAGAAGTTAGTTGCCACAGGAATCTACATTTCCTGACAGTATTCAAAGTTTACTTATATGTGTCACTTAACACTTTGCTGCATCTGTATAAAATAATTAGCTCTAAAAACAACAAGTTTTTTTGTGATCAAGAATAATTTTTGGAGATTATTTATGATCAAAGGAGAGACTGTTAAGAAAAATTATTCAGACTGTAGAAACAGAACCAAAGGGATCCCTGAATGTCCTCTCAATATCTTGCTGAGTATTTTCTACCCAGATGTTCACCTGTGAACTATTGATTCCTCAGAACAGGGTAGGGCCAACGATGACATGTAGATCGACTACTGCCACCACTGCTTTTAGAAATAAAGTTTTATCAGGACACAGTCATATCCATAAATTTATGTATTCTCTATGACTGCTTTCACAAACAGAGGTCAAGAGTTACAACATAAACCACATAGCCCTTCAAACCCCAGAATATTTACTATATGTTTCTTTACAGAAAACAGTGCCAACCTCTGCTTTCCCTTTGTTTGACTTGCCATTTACTATGGATTAGAGTATCATATAACTCTTTAAGTATAGATGTTTGTTATTATTATGTGCCATCGAGTTGGCCCTGACTCATAGCGATAATTGATAGCAAGGAATATGGTTTTTTAAAAAACTATTTATTGTGATTTGAGTGAAAGTTGACAAAGCATATTGTTTTTTCATTCAACAATTCTTACACATTCTGTTTCGTGACATTGATTACAATTCTCACACTATAACAGCACTCTTTGAACTTCCTCCTTGGGCTTGCTCTTTCTATTTGTACTACTTTCCTGCCTTCTGAACTTTGTTTTTGGGCAAATGCTGCCCTTTCAGTCTCATATGGTTGATTGTTCTGAGGAGCACATTCCTCATAAGTGTTATTTTTCACATTATAGGCCTATTCTTTGCCTGAGAGTTGATCCCCAGGGGCAAGTTCAGTTCCAGTTTTGGAGGGGATCTAAGGGTCACAATCTCAAGAGTTCCCATCAGTTTCTTTTAGGCCAATAAGTCTGGTCTTTTCATGATTTTGAATTTTGTTCTACATTTTTCTCCAATTCTGTCCAGTACCTTCTATTATTAAATGCAAATGATTTTTGTCTGATAGTAAGGCAAATAAATTTTGTTTACTAAGATGCAAAAAGGTTTCTGTCAAATAGAAGAGATATTCCCTAAAGTTTCCATTTTATGACACTATAAAATATTAACCAGTTTTGTATCAAAATTAGCCATCTCATAGAAGCACTTTCTTTCAGCCAGTACACTATCTCCAATTCTATTTGAACAGCCTCACTGTTTCCTTGGTTTTCTCATTAATTAATTAAAGGAATCTGTCAGATGATCACTTCAAAATAAGGGATGTGCATGTAATACATGTAATACATTTTTTACTTTCCAAGGAAGAAATATTGATCAAATATTTATAAAGTAGTTATGGTTCTCAACATCATTGTAGATCGGGGGAAAAAAAAACCAAAACCACACAATGAGCTACAATTTCACACTATCATATTGGTAAATGGCAAAGTCTGATTATATCAAGTTTTGAAGAAGATGTGGGGAAACTACAGTTACTCATGGCTTATGGGAATTATATAGTAAAATCACTCTAAAAAACAACTTGTAGTTAACTTCTAAATTTGAAACTGTGATAAACAATGACAAGAGAGGTTCTTCTCCTAGGTATAACCAGGAAAAACGATGCATAGGTGCACCAGGACACATGTACAAAAATGTTCATATCAATGCTGTTTACATTATCCAGGAGAAAAATAGAAATAAAAATATGTCCACAGGCAGCAGGAAAAAAAATTACAAGTGTAGTATATTCATATAACTTTGAAGATAAATGAATTACAGTTCATACAACAATATGGAAAACCTTACAATATAAAGTTTAGTTTAAAAAACAAGTCAAAGAAAAATATATCACTATGATTACATTTATATGAAGTTGAAAATCATGCAAAGCCATAATAAATTATTAAGGAAAACAATATACCTTGTAAAATTATAAAGAGAATAAACTGATATAACTCAAAATTCCAGATAATGGTTATCTTTGAAGGGGTAGGGAAATATTTAGAATCTAAAAGAGGATTATAGAAAATTTTAAAGGTAACAGTCATGTTTTCCTCCCTAAACTAGGCTGGAAAGTAATCAAGACTCTGATTTACAGTTATTCCTCAAATCTTATGAAGAGTCCTTTTTTATATTTTCAACATTTAATAAAAACAAATTTTAAAAATAATCTTGCAGTGACAACCAAGATGGACAATAAAAATAAAGAATGTGAGGAAGGAAGAACTTAATAAAACAGTCTTTTTTTTTTTTTTAAGTTGTAAATGAACAATAACAAAAAAACAAGCTTAAACGAAAACATAAAATATTGGCTCAAATAAATGACAAGTGTAGAGACACACATAAGGTAATAGGGTGGTTGTGTTGTGCAGTGAATTGTTTGGTATGTGTTTCTAGTCATGGTCTTTGCAACTCCTACAAAAATATTGTTTGTTGTTGTTGTTGTTATGTGCCATCATGTCATCTCTGACTCATAGCAGCCTTAAGTACAACAGAATGAAACACTGCCTGGTCCTGTGCCAGCCTCACAATCCCTTCTATATCTGAGCCCATCACTGAAGTAAGTCACTGTGTCAATCCATCTTGTTGAGGGTCTTCCTCACTTTCATTGACCCTTCACTTTAACAAGCATGACATCCTTCTCCAGAGAATGATCCCTTCTGACAATAACACCAAAGTAGGTGAGACGAAGTCTGGCCATTCTCGCTTCCAAGGAGCATTCCAGCTACACTTCTTCCAGGACAGATTTGTTGGTTCTGTTAGTAGTCCATGGTACTTTCAGCATTTGTTGCCAACATCACAACTCAAAAGCATCGACTCTTCTTCAGTCTTCCTTATTCATTGTCCAGCTCTCATATGCATATGAGGTGATTGAAAATACCATGACTTGGGATAGGCGCATCTTAGTCTTCAAGGAGATATCTTTACTCTTCATCACTTGAAAGAGGTCTTTTGCAACACATTTGCAAAGATTGAAAGAAAGTATTGAAAGATTCTATGGGGAAAATTTTGAATGATTCAGGAGACATCAAAAGAAGATGGAAGGAATACACAGAGTCACTGTACCAAAAAGAACTGGTAGATCTTCATCCATTTCAGGAGGTGGCATATGATCAAGAACCAATGGTATTGAAGGAAGAAGTCAAGGCTGCACTGAAGGAATTGACGAAGAACAAGGTTCCAGGAATTGATGGAATACCCACTGAGATGTTTCAACAAACGGATGCTGCACTGGAGGCACTCACTCCATTATGCCAAGAGACTTGGAGACAACAACCTGGCCAACTGACTGGAAGAGATCCGTATTTGTACCTATTACAAACAAATGTGATCCCATAGAATGTGGAATTTATCAAACAATATCATTAATATTACATGCAAGTAAGATCTTACTGAAGATAATTCAAAAACAGTTGCAGCAGTATATTGACAGAGACCTTCTGGAAATGCAAGCTGGATTCAGAAGAGGATATGGAATAAGGAATATCATTGCTGATGTCAGATGGATCCTAGCTGAAAGCAAAGAACACCAGAAAGATGTTTCCTTATGTTTTATTGACTATGCAAATGCATTTGATTGTATGGGTCATAACAAATTGTGGATAACATTGAGAAGAATGGGAATTCCAGAACACTTGACTGTACTCATGAGGAACCTGTACATTGACCAGGATCCTGTTGTTCGAGCAGAACAAGGGGATACTGCATGGTTCCAAATCAAAGAAATTTATCAAGGTTGTATCCTTTCACTGTACTTATTCAACTTGTATGCTGACTATATGCACAAGAGTATGGCATCGGGATTGGAGGACAACTCATTAACAATGTGCGATATGCAGATGCCACAACTTTGGTTGCTGAAAGTGATGATGGCTTGAAGCACTAACTGATGAAGATTAAAGACTACAGTCTGCTGTATGGATCACACCTCAATGTAAAGAAAACAAAAATCTTTACAACTAGTCCAACAAACAGCTTCACAGTGGATGGAGAAAAGACTGACATTGTCAAGGATTTCATATTACTTGGCTCTACAATCAACACCAATGGAAGTAGTAGTCAAGACATGAGATGACATACTGCATTGGGCAAATCTGTTATAAATGACCTCTTTCAAGTGATGAAGAGCAAAAATGTTTCCTTGAAGACTAAGGTTTGCCTAACTCAAATCATGGTATGTTCAATCACTTCTTATGCATGTGAAAGCTGGACAATGAATAAAGAAGACTGAAGAAGACTTGATGCTTTTGAGTTGTGGTGTTAGAGAAGAATGCTAAGAATATCATGGTCTGCTAAAAGGGCAAGCAAATCTGTCCTGGAGAAAATGCAGCCCAAGTGCTCTTTGGAAACAAAAATGGCCAGACTTTGTATCACCTACTTTTGTTAGGTTGTCAGAAGGAACAATTCTCTGGAAAAGGATATCATGCTTGGTAAAGTGGAGGATCAACCAAGGTGAGGCCCCTCAATGAGATGGATAGACACAGTGGCTGCGACGATGGACTCAGTTATAGCAAGGATTGTGAGGCTGGCACAGGACCAGGCAGTGTTTTGTTCTGCTGAAACAGGATCACTATGAGTCAGAGATGACTCTATGGCACCAAACAACAAAAACAGCAAGATTTTAATTGCTTGTGATATCAATGATATTGTTCAATAATTTCCACATTATGTGGAATCACCATTTTTGGAATGGATACAAATATGGATCTTTTCCAGTCAGTTGGCCAGATAGCTGTCTTCTAAATCTAGGCATCTCCAGTGCAACATCCATTTGTTGATACATCTAAATGGGTATTCCATCAATTCCTGGAGCAATTTTTCTGCAATTCCTTCAGTGCAGCTTTGACTTCTTCCTTCAGTACCATTGGTTCTTCTTCTTCTTCTTTTTTAATGCATTTTATTGAAATACAGTTTATGTACAGTGAAATACACAAAGCTAAAGTGACATGGGTCATTCTTCTTCTTCTTCTTCTTCTTTTTTTTTTTCAGTGTTCCTCCCCTCCCCTCTCACCCCTGGCAACCAACAAAGAAATTTCCTTTCATATATAAACCTTTCCTGACCACTCAAAACAATGAACTAACTACATTTGTCCTTCTGTGATTGATTAATTTCACTCAGCATAGTGTCCTCCAATTTCATCCATGCTATATGGTGTTTTTCTGACTCTACATTATTTTTTAGTGTTGCATAGTATTCCATTGTGTGTATGCACCATAGTTTGGTTACTCTTTCTTCTGTTGATGGACACCTAGGTTGTTTCCATCTTTTTGCTATTGTAAATAGTGCTGTGATGAACATGGGTGTGCATATATCTGATCCTGTCCTGGCTCTCACTTATACCTAGTAATGAGATTGCTGGGTCAAATGGTATCTCCAATTCCAGCTTTCTAAGGAATCACCATACTGCTTTCCACAGTGGTTGTATCACTTCACAGTTCCACCAGTAGTGTATGAGAGTTCCAATCTCTCCACAACCCCACCACCATTTGTTATTTTCTGTCTCTTTGAACCTTGCCATCAGTGCTGGGGTGAGATATTGTGATAGTTGGAGTTGCGTGTCATCTTGGCTGGACCCCAGTTCTGTGTGGTTGTTCCCA
>NW_006921611.1:10516813-10525429 GCF_000298275.1 Orycteropus afer afer
ATATATATATACACTTTGCTGGTTTTTGTGTTTCTCTAGAGAACCCAATCTAACACAGATGGTATCTCATTGTTGTTTTGATTTGCATCTCTCTGATGGCCAATGATTGTGAGCATCTCTTCATGTATTTATTGGCTGCCTGAATATCTTCCTTGGTGAAGTGTCTATTCATGTCTATTGCTCATTTTTCAATTGGATTGTTAATCCCTTTGCAGTTGAGGTGTTGGAGTTTTCTACAAATCTTAGAGATAAGTCTCTTGCCAGATATGTAATTATCGATAAGTATGAATTTGTTGCTGTCATCTTGTTATGTGCTTTTTCATGGTGTTGATTTCTTTGTTCCATATAAATGGCTGTGTTGAACTCATTTTTTTTATGAAACATGTTATCACTTCCTTCTTTGTCATTGTTTTAATATTTACTAAATATTTGTGCTGGTCTTCTTTTTATTTTGATGTGAAGGTTTATCATTTTTTTTAGGTTACTCTGTGATTTATAGTTTTCTTCCCAAGTTTAGAACCCTCTATTCTGTCTTGTAGATGTCTTGACTTCCCTATCATTTAGAAGTTCTGCAACTACACAAATTTTTCTCTCTTTTTGGTTTGTAGTTGTCCTCATTTCTCAATTGATGTCTCTGGTTCCCTGTTCACAACCTTCCAGGCTTATTTACTTTGGATACTTCTATAACTGGGCTGGTTTCTGGGTTATGTCATCATGTGTGTTAATGGTCAGTTATTTTTTGCTGTTGTTGGTTCTCTGTTCAAAGGACTTCTTTTAGCATCTCTTGTAAGGTTGGTCTGGTTTTAACAAATTCCCTTAATTTCAGTTTATCTGGAAATGTCCTGATTTCACCATTATTTTTGAGGGAAAATTTTGCTGGGTGTATAATTGTTGGATAGAAATTTTGTCTTTCAGGGCTTTATATATACCATCCCATTGTCTTCTTGTCTGCATGGTTTCTGCTGAGAAATCCAAGATTAGTCTCATTGGTTGGCTCTTGTAGGTAACTTTTTGCTTTTCCCATGCTACTTTCAGGATTCTTTCTTTGTCTTTGGTTTTGGTGAGTTTAATGATAATATGCCTTGGTGATTTTCTTTTGGTGTCTATCCTGTTTGGGGTTCATTGGACTTCTTGAATGGATATATTCTCATCTTTCATCATATCAGGAAAATTCTCTTCCAACACATCTTCGACAACTTTTTCTGTGGTTTTATTTGTCTCTTCCTGTTGTAATTCCAATGACATGTAGGTTATTCCATTTGATGGTATCCTACATGAACCTTAGGTTTTTTCATTTTGTTTTGATCATTTTTTCTGATTGATCCCTTTCCAAAGAAGTGTTGTTGCATCTGCCTTCAATCTCACTAATTCTGTCTTTCATTGTTTCAATTCTACTCCTTTGTCTATTCAATGTGCTATCTATTGAATAGATAGATATTCAATTGAGGTTGGGAAATTCTGCTGTAAAGGACCTCTTTCAAGTGATGAAGAGCAAAGATGTCTCCTTGAAGATTAAGGTGTGCCTAACTCAAGTCATGGTATTTTCAATTGCCTCTTATGCATGTGAGAACTGGACAATGGATAAGGAAGACTGAAGAAGACTTGATGCTTTTGAGTTGTGGTGTTAGAGAAGGATGCTAAGAGTATCATGGTCTGCTAAAAAGACTAACAAATCTGTCCTGGAGGAAGTGCAGCCAGAATGCTCCTTGGAAAAGAGAATGGCCAGACTTTGTATCACCTACTTTGGTCATGTTGTCAGAAGGAACCATTCCCTGGAGAAGGATATCATGCTTGATAAAGTGGAGGGGTGACGAAGGAGGGGAAGGCTCTTAATGAGATAGATAGACACAGTGGCTACAATGATGGGCTCAGATATAGCAAGGATTATGAGGCTGGCACAGGGCTGGGTAGTGTTTCATTCTGTTGTACATAAGGTCACTATGAGTTGAGGGATATTGTAGCTGATGCCAGATGGATCTTGGCTCAAAGCAAAGAATACCAGAAAGATGTTTTCTTCTGTTTTATTGATTATGCAAAGACATTTGATTGTGTGGATCATAACAAATTATGGATAACATTGAGAAGAATGGGAATTCCAGAATACTTGATTGTACTCATGAAGAACCTATACATAGACCAGGAGGCTATTGTTCAAACACAGCAAGGGGATACTGCATGGTTTAAAATCAAGAAGGGAATGCATCAGGGTTGTATCTTTTCACCACACTTATTCAGTCTGTATGTTAAGCAAATAATCTGAGAAGCTGGACTATATGAAGAAGAATGTGGCATCAGGTTTGGAGGAAGACTCATTAACAACCTGAGATACATAGACAACACAACTTTCCTTGCTGAAAGTGAGGATGACTTGAAGCACTAACTGATGAATATTAAAGACTACAGTCTGCAGTATGGATTATACCTCAATATAAGGAAAACAAAAATCCTTACAATTGGACGAATAAGCAACATCATGACAAATGGAGAAAAGATTGAATTGTCAAAGACTTCATATTATTTGGTTCTACAATCAGTGCCAATGGAAGCTGCAGTCAAAACATCAAAAGACGTATTGCACTGGGCAAATCTGTTGCCCAATCTTCGGTTCAGCTCTTTTATCTTGTCATTTCTTCCATTTCTTTAGCTACTCTCTGCTCAAGAGCAATTTTCAGAGTCTCTTCTGAAATCCATTTGGTCTTTTCTTCCTTTCCTGTCTTTTTAATGATCTCTTCCTTTCTTCATTGATGATGTTCTTGATGTCATCCCACAATTCATTTTGTCTTTGGTCATTGGTGTTCATTGCATCAAATCTATTCTTCAGATGGTCTCTAAATAAATTCAAGTGGGATATAACCAAGGTCATATTTTGGTTCTAGTGGACTATTTTCATTTTCTTCAGCTTCAACTTGCATATGAGGAATTGGTAGTCTTTGCCACAGTGAACTATTGGCCTTGTTTTGACTGACAATATTGAGTTTCTCCATTGCCACTTTCCACAGCTGTGTCAATCTGATTTCTGTGTATTCCTTCTGGTGAAGTCCACATGTATAGTCACCATTTATGTTGCTGAAAAAAGATAATTACAACAAATAAGTCATTGGTTTTCAAAATTCTATCATGCGATCTCCAGTATCATTTCTATCACCAAAGCCGTATTTTCCAAATACCAGTAATTCTTCTTTGTTTCCAACTTCTGCATTCCAATCACTAGTAATTATCGATATATTTTGATTGCATATTTAGTCAATTTCAGACTGCAGAAGTTGGTAAATATCTTTAATTTCTTCATCTTCTGCTTTAGTAGTTGGTGCATAAATTTAAATAATCATAGTATTAATTGGTCTTCCTTGTAGGTGCATGGATATTATCCTATCACTGACACCATTGTACTTCAGAACAAATCTTGAAATGCTCTTTTTGACAATGAATGAAACACCATTCCTCTTCAATTTGTTATTCCTGGAGTAGTACATCATATGGTTGCCTGATTCAAAATGGTCAAAAACAGTCCCTTTCAACTCATTAATGTCTAGGTGTTCTGGTTACTTAGTGATGCTCTGACAAAAATATATACCACAAATGGGATCTCCTTAACAAATGGGAGTTTATGTTCTTACAGTTTGGAGGCTTGAAGTCCAAGTTCAAAGTGCCAGGCTCTAGGGGCTGGGTGAAAGCCCCTCAACCTTGGGGTTCAGCTCTGTCTCCTACTCCCATCCCACTGGAGCTAGAAGCATCTCTTCACTCAGACAGCTTCTGGCTGCTGAGGCTAAGAAGCTCAAAGTTGACAAGTAAAAAGGCACAGTCCTGATGTTACCAAACCACATGTCAGGCCATTCATTTAAGTCCACTGTAAGTCCCAAGGTCAGCAGAGCATGGCAGCCTGCTGAACAATGACTTTCAGGGTCCAAGCATGCCATAAGCTAGAGGCTATTCCCAAGGCTTCTCCTTATACACAGGGAGCAGGCCACATCCCAAAGGCAGCTACTCAGCTGCTTGTGGTAGATCCCACCATGGAGTTTGCCAGTCTCATCATAGAAAATAACTACCACCAGCTGCCCAGACACTCAACCAGACCCAGCCAAGTTGACATACAAATTTAACTACCACACTAGGATATCAATCTTTATGTGTTCCATTTCATTTATGATAACTTTCAATTTTCTTAGTTTCATACTTTGTTCTTTCCACATTCCAATTGTTAACGAATGTTTCCCCTGTTTCTTCCCATTTTGAATCATGCCCCTTCAGCAAATGGATGTCCCCAAAACTTTACTCGATCTACATCATTTAGGTGGACTCTACTTTGGGGAGGTGGTATCTTGAGTGCCTTCCAACTTAGGAGTTCATCTTCAAACACTATATCAGACAATGTTTCAGGGCTATTCACAAAGTTTTCTTGTATCAGGTCAGACCATATTTCACTGCTTTTTGTAAGGTTTTCACTAGCCAATTCTCTGAGAAGTGGATGGCCCCATCTTTCTTCCCCATCTGTCTTTGTCTGGAAGCTTTGCTGAAACCTGTCCAGCATGGGCAACCTGGGTGACATTTGAAATACTAGTGTCATGGCCTCCACACAAGCCACCACAGCACCACAAACTGGCAGATAAGTGGTGGAAGATGGCTGTGCTAGCTCTATTATCACATTTTCTAGGTTCAAGTCTTTCAGAGTAGTGGAAAAGAAAATATTCCTCTTATCCAGTTGTCCTTGGAATAGTTTTCACATTGCCTCAGTTTGGATTATGGCCCCATATGGTCAGGAATATCCAGTGTTCTGAGTGAATAAAAACAAACTACATGCTCACTAATAGAATTAGAGTAGGAGTTAACTCCATTTGACCTACATTACTAAGAGTAGAGAATAGATGAATTCCTGAAGAAAATAAAGATTGTTTTTCCCTAAGACAGCAAATCAAGTCTGTTGTGTTGTTAATGCTGTGTGCTGTCAAGTCAATTGTGACACAGTGTGATCCCATAGGCCAGGGTAGAACTGCCCCACAGAGTTTCCAAGGCTATAAATCTTTATGTAAGTAAACTGCCACACCTCTCTCCTCAGATTGGTTGGTGGGTTTGAACTGCTGATGTTTCAGTTAACACTGCCAAACACTTAATCTCTGTACCACCAGGGCTACTTCAATCAAGTCTTGGTGGCCAAAATTACCCACCAAACTCACATAGAATTTAAATTACCTCTCAGTGGGCCTGACCAGGAAGCCTAATCCAGTTGAATTGTAAGCAGGACTAATAACTATAGAATATGAGTGCTTGTCTATGACTGGGCTCCCCAGGAAGCTGAGCCTGAAGCAGAAGTTTCTGTGCTTTTAATTCACTAGACAACACAATTACATAGGATGAGAGAGAAACGTGAGGAGAAAGGAGGTAAGGAGGTAAAGATGTATTCATAATATCCAACCAGTTACTGTCACATCAACTTTGGCTCATGGTAATCCCATATGTGTGAGTTTTCAAAGTCTAATTTTTCAGAAGTATATCTCCAGGTCTTTCTTTCGAGGCACCTCCAGATGAATTTGAACCTTCAACTTTTCACTTTCAGTTAGCAGCTAAGCTCATTGTTCATACCACTCAGAGACTCCATTCATGAGACAATCATCATTAAATGTGATTAGTTGCTCTGTTCTCCAGGACCACCCCACCAAAAGAGTGCTATATACTGCTACTCTCTCCCACCTATCAAAGTTTTCCTCCACAGCATGCAGTAAAGAGCCCACACTTTCAGGTTGCACATGCATGGTACTGTGCAGGAGTCCTGGAACAAGAAGCAACAGGTGGTTATTATTGGCTTGGGATGAGATGCTGTCAGGTTGCATTTATATGAAGGTGTTTAGAACCCAAATAGACCTGGATGTTACAGAAACAGTTGGAATAAAAAGCAGGTGAGGCTGAGTAGATCCAATATCATGTATTGAGTAGGGAGATTCATGGGCACTGAATAAGTTATTGTTGTCACTCCATAGTATTCTTCAGTAATGCTGGCATCTAAAGATAACAATTCTTATCATGTTAGCAATACAATAGGAGTTCCTCTCAATTGAATTTCTTCTTTCTCATGCCTCTGAGGCTTCAGAATTCTGTGGGTGTAAGTACTGCTTCTCAAAAATTGTCTGAAGAAACATTGTTAGGTACATCCACCAGGAATTGTTGTTGTTGTTATGTGCCTTCGAGTGGGACCCAACTCATAGCGGCCCCTCCTTGGGTTTCTGAGGCAGTATCTCTATGGAAGCAGATTGCCCAACGTTCCTTCCGAGAAGTGGCTGGTGGGTTTGAACCGCCAGCCTTCTGGTTAGCAGTCAAATGCCTTAGGCACTGTGCTACCAGAGCTCCTACCAGGAATTAGGTAGAATATTGTCTCATACCAAGTGACTGGCCAGTGACATGCTAAGTTGGTCCCTGGTGTAAGGCTCAGTAAATTATCAGTATCAAACCAGGGTTTGTGTGAGACTTCTCTCGCTTTGCTCAAAGTCTAGTAGTTATTAGCAAAAGTGGAGAACTAGGAAGCATATCAGGGAAGCATAGTGAGAATGAAGGTTTGGGGATAATTTAACTAGAATGATTACTTACAGTTGGTCAGAAAAATGGAACTCACAGTAAAGAGACTGTTTTCCTGTTGTGTAAACTGTTATAGCTCCTCGAAGGTTAACTTTTCATGTAGCATTCTAGACCACTCTGATGCGTAATTGGTTTCTGGGAGGTCAGCAGTGTCTCATGAAAAAGCCCAGTTGGAAAAAAAAAAAATCAATCTGAAACATTAAAGTGGAAATAATTCCATGCTTAGGACAGAAAAGACAGAAACACATTTCATCGATGAAAAGCTTTTAAAAATAATATAGACCTTCATTTCCTAGTCCATAAAATGAGGGGATTGGATTAGGTGATCTTGACGGTCATTTGTTTTCCTTGTCTTGGTTGCTAGGAAGCTTAAAGCTCCAGTCGCTGCAGATTTTAAACAGGAGTTGGAGGTTGGGTTTGTTTATGTCTCACTTTCTCTTTCTTTTGTTCTGGCCCTTCACATTTTCAGTCTGTGTTAACAGCTTTCTGTATTATGAGTCTCTGTGTTTATGGTGAGCCACTGAAAATCTCTTTGGTCAGCATATATAACCAAGCTTACTTCCATCTCTATCTAATACTCTATGATTCTAATAATGTCTATACTTGCTTTCCCATCTGAAAAATATAAGCAACAATTCCTGCAGCTCTCTCTACCCAACTGCTGAATCTCGAGTATGTTATAAGCATGAAATGTAAATAACAGCTGTGAAAGTTTCTGAGGTGCCCTGTGCTTTCAGAGTTCTGACCTTGACTATGGCAATCCTGGAATGCCCAAGATAATTTCTCAGTGTCCCAGCTTTTATCATTAGCCAGACTCCTTCCCTAACCACAACTTTCCCCCTCTGCCATCTCTTTGAAGTGTAGTCAGAGCATTAATATGTATCCTTCTTCTTACTCTCAATGTCCTACATCAGTGGCACAAATGCATCTGGGATGCCTGGGACTTCTTTTGCCACATTCTATCCAGGTCTCTTAGGGAAGCCTAGCAGACTTGCCACCAACACACTGAATTCAGGACTTGGGGCCCATACTAGGGTGGTCACTGCAATTCAGAGATGACCACCTAAGTAGGAGGCTAACAGAGATAAAAAGAGATGTCCCTTGATGCTATTTCTTTTATTTCCCTTTCCTGTCACACTTGCTTTGCCATGGGGTTAATTTATCTGTCTCCAAGGACCTGAGCTCTTTTGGTAGCATTCTGTTTTAGTTGCAGTCCTGGAGTATCCTTTTGTTTTCTTTTCCTTTTGATTCTATCCTTTTCTTCTTCAGTCAAATACTTCTTCCCATCAGGAATAGCTTATTTGCTATTTTATATTCTACAGCTTTACAGCTTAGATCTCATATTTTTAAACAGAGGGAAATGAATTTCATACCTTCTTTTTTAAGCCCATTGTGGGCCCCTGGAAGGAATAAGGTAAATCTGTGACTTATCACAATATAAATCCTAAGTTTGAGTCTTTCAGGGACGGTTATTGGCCTTTGTGAAAAGTATAGTTTGAAGGCTCCACATTAATGCATCTTTTCTTCTTGCCACCTTTTTCCCCTTACATGATTTCAGAATTATCTTCAGCACAATTTTACTTGCATATGATATTAATGAGATATTGTTCAATAATTTCCACATACTGTTGGATCACCTTTCTTTGGAATGAGTACAAATAAGGTTTCTTCCAGATTTAGGCAGCAAAATATATCTAGCTAAAATTAGGTGATATCTGTGTGAGCTCTGAAAGCTACATTTTCTCTTTGTGTTCCTACATCCACAGATAGGAATGTGGAATCTCTGTATTTTTAGATTGTTGTTAGGTGCCATGAAGTTATTTCCAACTCACAGCGACCCTATACACAGCAGAAAGCAACACTGCCCAGTCCTGTGCCAGCTCCACAATCCTTGCTATACTTGAGCCCATTGCTGCAGCCACTGTGTCAATCCATCTTTTTGAGCTTCTTCCCCTCTTTCATTGACTCTCTGCCTTATAAAGCATGACATCCTTCTCCAGGGAATGGTCCCTTCTTACAACATAACCAAAATAGACGAAGTCTAGCCATTCT
>NW_006921611.1:10525830-10530713 GCF_000298275.1 Orycteropus afer afer
GAAACCCAAGGAGGGGTCGCTAAGAGTCGGGGCCGACTCGACAGCAAACAACAACAACAACAACAAATACATCGTCTGATGTCTTGACTGCCACTTCCATTGATGTCGATTGTAGAACGAAGCAATGTGAAGTCTATGACAACTTCAATCTTTTCTCCATTTATCGTTATGAGGCTTATAGGTTCAGTTGTGAGAATTTTTGTTCTCTTTATATTGAGATATAATCCATAATGCAGACTATATTCTTCAATCTTTATCAGTAAGTGCTTCAAGTCATCCTCACTTTCAGCAAGCAAAGTTGTGCCTTCACTGTATCGCAGGTTGTTAATGAGTCTTCAGGATTTGATGCCAAGTTCTTCATATAGTCCAGCTCCTCAGATTATTTGCTCAGCATACAAATTAAGAATAGTGAAATGATACAATGTTGGCTCACTCCTTTCTTGATTTTAAACCATGCAATATCTCCTTGTTCTGTTTAAACAGTCTCCTGGTCTATATACAGGTTCCTCATGAATACAATTAAGTGTTCTGGAATTCCCATTTTTCTCAGTGTTACCCATAATTTGTTATGACCCACATATTCAAATGATTTTGCATAGTCAATAAAACACAAGTAAACATTTTTCTGATATTCTTTCCTTTCAGCCAAGATCCACATGACATCAGCAATGATATCCCTCATTTCATGTCCTCTTCTGAATCCAGCTTTCATTTCTGGAAGTTCTCTGTCAATATACTGCTGTAACTGTTTTTGAATTATCTTCACCAAGATTTTACTTGTATGCTGTATTAATTATACTGTTCGATAATTTCCACATTCTGTGGGGGTCACCTTTCTTTGGAATGGGTACAAATATGGATCTCTTCCAGTCGTTTGGCCTGGTAGCTGTCTTCCAAATCTCTTGGCATAACCAAGTGTGTACCTCCAGCTGGGCATCAGTTTGTGGAAACATCTCAATGGGTATTCCATCAATTCCTGGAGCCTTGTTCTTCACCAATTCCGTTAGTGCAGCTTCGACATTTCCTTCAATACCATTGGTTCTTGATCATATTCCACCTCCTGAAATGGATGAAGATCTACCAATTCTTTTTGGCACATTGACTCTGTGTATTCCTTCCATCTTCTTTAGATGCTTCCAGTATCATTCAATATTTTGCCCATAGAATCTTTCAATATTGCAACACAAGGCTTAAATTTTTTCCTCATTTCTTTCAGCTTGAGAAATGCTGAGTGTGTTCTTTCCTTTTTGTTTTCTAACTCCAGGTCTTTGCACATTTCGCTATAGTAACTGGCTTTGTCTGCTCAAGTTGCTCTTTGAAATCTTCTGTTCAGCTCTTAGTTATCTTGTTAATTTTTCCATTTGCTTTAGCTACTCTCTGCTCAAGAGCAATTTTCAGAATCTCTTCTGACATATATTTTGGTCTTTTTCCCTTTCTCATCTTTTTAATGCCTCTTGCTTTCTTCATGGATGATATTCTGGATGTCATCCCATATTTCTTCTGGTTTTCAATCATTGTGTTCAATGCATCAAATCTATTTTTTAGATGGTTTCTAAATTCAGGAGGGATATATTCAAGGTCATATTTTAGCACTTGTGGACTTGCTTTAATTGTCTTCAACTTCAAGTTGAACTTGCATATGAGCACTTGATGGTCTGTTCTACAATCAGTTCCTGGCCTTGTTTTGGCTGATGGTATTGAGCTTTTCCATCTCCTATCTCCACAGATGTAGTCAATTTGATTCCTGTGTACCCCATCTGGTGAAGTCCATGTGTAAAGCTGCTGTTTGTGCTGTTGAAAACAGATATTTGCAATGAATAAATGATTGGTCTTGCAAAATTCTATCATGCAATCTCCAGCATTATTTCTGTCACCAAGGCCCAATTTTCCAATTACTTATGATTCTTATTTGTTTCCAATTTTTGTATTCCAGTCACCAGTGATAATGAACACATCTTAATCACATTCTTGGTCAATTTCAGACTGCAGAAGTCATGATACTGCTATTCATCAGGTTTTCCCTGGTCAATTCTTTGAGAAGTGGATGGCATCTTCCTTCTTCCTGGTCTGTCTCAGTCTGTAAGTTGCATTGAAACTTGTGTACCTTGTGCAACCCTGCTGATGTTTGAAAACACTGGTAGCACAGCCTCAAGCCTCACAGCAACATGCAAGCCACCACAGTAGGACAAACTGACAGAAAAGTTTATCTCTCTTAGCTGCTCGAATTCTCTCCACACTCCCCTTACCTAGATCCCATGGCTCTGTCATCCCTGGCTTTTCCCCACTTCCTGCCTCTTAGGGTGGGGTCTGTCCTCTCCCTCCCCTCACCTAGGTCCTGTGCAGCTCTGTCATTACTGGCTTTTTAGTTTAGTACTCCTCAATATCATCCCCTTTTCTCTAAGTTTGTTACAGAGTTTGTTAGTTTGTGATTGTTTGTGTATCACTATGATGATAGAAACACCACCACAAGTATTTCAGATACCAGTAGGGTCACCCATGGTGGACAATTTTCAGCAGGGCTTCTAGACTAAAACAAACTAAGAAGAAGGGCATGATGATCTACTTCTAAAAAAGTGGTCATTTAAAACTTTTTGAATAGCCGCAGAATATTGTCTGATATAGTGCCAGAAAATGAACTCCTCAGGCTGAAAGGCATTCAAAATATGACCAGAGAAGAGCTACCTTCTGATAATAGAGTCAACCTTAATGTTATGGATAGAGTAAAGCTTTTGGGACCTTCATTTGCTGATGTGGCACAATACAAAATGAAACTAAACAGCTGTAGGCAGCCATTAATAATCAGAATATGGAATGTATAAAGTATGAGTCTAGGAAAATTGGAAGTTGTCAAAAATGAAATGAAACACTTGAAGATAGATATCTTAGGCATTAGTGAGCTGTAATGGACTGATATTGGTCATTTTTAATTGTATAATCATATTGTCTATTGTGCCAAGAATGACAAATTGAAGAGGAACAATGTCATATTCATTGTCAAAAGGAAAAAAAAAAAAAAAATTAAGATCAATCCTGACACACAATGGTGTCAGTGATAGGATAATACCCATACACCTACAAGGAAAACCTGGACAATGAATAAGGAAGACCAAAGAAGAGTTGATGCTTTTGAATTGTAGTGTTGAAAAATACTGAAAATACCATGGACTGCCAGAAGAACAAATAAATCTGTCTTGGAAGAAATGTAGCCAGAATATTCCTTGAAAGTAAAAATGGCCAGATTTTGTCTTACATATTTTGGTCATGTTGTCAGAAGGGACCATTCCCTGGAGAAGGAGCTTATGCTTGCTAAAATGGAGGATCATCAAAAAGGGGAAGACCTTCAACAAGATGGATTGACACAGTGGCTAAAATGACGGGCTCAAGTGTAGCAAGGATTGCAATGATAGTGCATGACCAGACAGTGTTGTGTTCTGCTGTACATAGAGTCACTATGAGTTGGAGCCAACTTGATGGTACCTGATAACAACAACAAGGAAAACCAGTTAATACTACTATTATTCAAATTTACATACCAACTACTAATGCAAAAGATGAAGAAATTGAAGACTTTTACCAACTTTTGCAGTCTGAAATTGATCAAACATGCAATCAAGATGCATTGATAATTACTGGTTAATTGGAATGCAAAAGTTGAAAACAAGGTGAAAGATCAATAGTTAGAAAATATGGACGTAGTGATAGAAACAATGCCAGAGATCCCTGATAGAATTTTGCAAGACCCACAAATTATTCATTGAAAATACTCTTTTTAATAACATAAACAGCCACTATACATGTGGACCTTACTAGATGCAATATACATAGGAATCAAATCAACTACATTTGTGGAAAGACCAAAACAAAAAACAAAACTAAAAAAAAAAGAAAAGAAACTTCACTTTCAACAAGTCTATTCCAACTCATAGTGACCTCTGGGGCAGTAAATCTTTATGGAACTACAGTTACTCCATCTTCCTTCTGCAGAGAGGCTGGTAGGTTTAAACTGCCATCTTTCTGGTTAGCAGTCAAATGTCTTAGGCACTTCTCCACCAGAGCTCCTCTATGGAAAGAGAAAAAGGAAAAGCTCAATATCATAAGTCAGAACAAGGCCTGAAGTCAATTGTGGAACAGACCATCAATTGCTCCTATGCAAGTTCAAGATGAAGTTAAAGAAAACTGAAACAAGTCCACAAGAGCCAAATTATGAGTATATTCCATTTAAATTTAGAGACTATCTCAAGAATAGATTTGATTTAATACTAGTCACCAAAGATTGGATAAGTTGTGGGAGGACATCAAGAACAGCATACGTAAAGAAAACAAAAGGTTATTAAAAAGACAGGAAATAAAGAAAAGACCAAAATTAATGTCAGAAGAGATTCTAACACTTTCTTGAAAGGAGAGTCGCTAAAGCAAATGGAAGAAAGGATGAAATGAAAGAGATGAAGAGAAGATTTCAAAGGATAGCTCAGAAAGACAAAGTCTTATAATGTACAAAATTCTAGAGTTAGAAAACCAAAAGAGAATAATGTACTCAACTTTTCTCAAGCTGAAAGAAATGAAGAAAAAAAATCAAGCCTCAAGTTACAATATTTAAGGATTCTATAGGAAAAATACTGAATGATGCAGGAAACATCAAAGGAAGATGAAAGAAACATACAATCACTGTTTCACAAAGAATTGAGTGATGTTTAACCATTTCAGAAGGTGAAATATGACCAAGAATGGATGAAAGAAGTCTAAGCTGCACTGTAGACATTGACAAAAAAAAAAAAAAAACTTAGCACCGGAATTGATAGAATACCAACTGAGATATTTCAACTAATGGATGTAACACTAGAAACACTCCCTTATCTATTCCAAAAATTGGAAGACAGCTACCT
>NW_006921611.1:10538738-10539983 GCF_000298275.1 Orycteropus afer afer
GAGAAGGATGTCATGCTTGGTAAGGTGGAGGGTAGACAAAAGAGAGGAAGGCCTTCAATGAGATGGATTGACGCAGTGGTTGTGAGGATGGGCTCAAGTATAACAAGGATCATGGAGCTGGCGCAGGATTGGGCAGTGTTTCATTCTGCTGTGCATGGGGTCGCCATGAGTCGGAAATGACTCAACGGCACCTAACAATAACAACGAGTCAGAATGGACTCCAAGGCAACTGGTTTGTTTTTTGTTTATATTATTTCTATTGCTGTGCCAATCTAAATATTTCAAATTTTAATATGTTTAAATTTCTGGTAGAGACTGTTTTAGCTTTTTATTCATCCTAGTTCTTAAAAGATATGGTAGCCATATCTTGCATGTTACTTTTAAAATATTGTTTTATCAAACCCCTCAAGAACCCGCTTTGGTTTGACTAGAATACGGAATTCATGAATTATTTCAGCCAACATGTATAAAGAATTTTTTGTAAGTGGACTTTTTATTTTTAAATATGTATGTCTATTTATTCAAGTGTTATTTTATTATCCTTCTTCTTAATTTAGTTCCTAGCTACTTTACCTATATTTGGTGTCAGTGCTGCAAACAACATTGTGTTAGGTTGTGTTCTCTAGAGAAACAAAAACCAGTAAAGCTTATACACACACACACACACACACACATATGTATGTGTTGTTGTTGTTAAGTGCCATCAGCCCCAGGGTTACAGGTGAGGAGAGACAACTCAGGGACGTCCAAAGAAGCAGGCCAGAAGAGCAGGAGAAAGGGAATTAAAAGCCAGGAAGACAGATAGAAGAGCAATCAGCCAAAGGGATTAGGTGAGGAGAGGAAACTCAGGCCTGCCCAAAGCAGCAGGACCGGAGAGCAGGAGAAAAGGGATAAAAGCCAGGAACTTGGACAGAGGAGCAGTCAGCCCCAGGGACAATTCAGGGACGCCCAAAGCAGCAGGGCAGAAGAGCAGGAGAAAGGGGATTAAAAGCCAGGAAGCCAGACAGAGGTACAGTCAGCCATAGGGACCCAGTTGGGGGTGACACGAGGGAGGTCTCCAACAGCAAGATAAACTTGTCTGTCGGTTTGTCCTACTGTGGTGACATGTAGACGTGAGTTTTGAGGCTGAGCCTCTGGTGTTTAAAACCCAGTGAGATGCACCTTGTGCACAGGCAACAGCCCAGCTTATAGACTGAGACAGACTAGGAAGAAGGAAGAGGCCGTCCACTTCTCAAAGAATTGGCC
>NW_006921611.1:10540734-10547742 GCF_000298275.1 Orycteropus afer afer
ATTTCAGAAGGTGAAATATGACCAAGAATGGATGAAAGAAGTCTAAGCTGCACTCATGACATTGACAAAAAAAAAAAAAAACTTAGCTCCAGGAATTGATAGAATACCAACTGAGATATTTCAACTAATGGATGTAACACTAGAAACACTCCCTTATCTATTCCAAAAATTGGAAGACAGCTACCTGGACAATAAGCTGGAAGGGATCCCTATTTGTGCCAATTCCAAAGAAAGACAATCCAATATAATGTGGAAACATCAAAAAATATCATTAATATCACACACAAGTAAAATTTTGCTGAAGATAACTCAAAAACTGCTGTAGCAGTGCATCAAATGCTAGAAATTCAAACCCTATCCAGAAAAGGATGTAGAATGAGATTTTTTTGGTGATGTCTTGTGTATCTTGGCTGAACACAAAGAATACCAGAAAGATGTTTACCGGGTGTTTTATTGACTTTGAAAAGGCATTGTACTGTGTGAAGCATAACAAATTTTGGATAACATTTTGAAGAGTGGGAATTCCAAAACACTTCATTGTGCTCATGTGGAAACTGTAATAGACTAAGAGGCATCCATTAAAACAGAACAAGGGATACTGAGCTGCTAAAAATCAGGAAAAAAGTGCATCAATGTTGTATCTTTTCACCATACTTATTTAATCGGTATACTGTTCAAATAATCAATAAGCTGGACTACATGAAGAATGTGGAATTAGCATTGGCAGAAGATTCATTAATAATTTGTGATATGCAGATGGCACAAACTTACTTGCTGAAAGTGAAGAAGATCTGAAGCACTGATGAAGGTCACAGAATACATCCTTCAGTAAGGATTACACCTCAGCATCAAGAAAACAAGTCCTCACAACTGGACCAGTAAGCAACATCATGATAAATGGAGAAACAATTGAAGTTGTCAAAGATTTCATTGTACTTGGATTTACCATCAACATTTATGAAAACAGCAGTCAAGAAATCAGAAGTTATATTGTATTAGGCAAATCTGTTGCAAAAGACCTCTTTAGAGTATTAAAGAGCAAAGATGTCACTAAGGTGTGCCTAACCCAAGCCATGAGATTTTCAATTGCCTCATATGCATGTGAAAGCTGGACAATCAATAAGGCAGACCAAAGAATTGATGTATTTGAATTATGATGTTGGTGAAGAATATTAAATATACTATCTGTCTTGGAAGAACTACAGCCAGAATGTTTGTTAGAAGGGAGGTTGATGAGACTTTGTGTTATGTCCCTTCAACATATTACCAGAAGAGACCAATCCCTGGAGAAGGATATGATTGTTGGTAAAGTGGAGGGTCAGTGAAAAAGAAGAGGACATCCAATAACATGGATTGACATAGTGGCTGCAATAATAAGCTCAAACATAGTGACAACTGTGAGGATGACATAGAACCAGGCAGTGTTTTGTTCAATTTTGTTCTCTTGCACATAGAGTTGCTATGAGTCAGAACCAATTCGACAGCATCAAACAACAGCAACAATCTTCAATCTGACAAATATCAGAATCTCATGAGCCACTTTAAAAATTTTAATCTACCTTAGTGAAGCCATAAGGACTCTCTGGTGTGGCCTGGGCATATGAATTCTTAAAATTTTGCCAAGGAATTTTATACTGGCCTCTGGGCCACATAGAAATAACTTGATGGTCTACATTTTCACCCAGGTGTGATTTACTATCTATCCCACTCATACTGATTCCTTACCCCACTGGAACCTGATGTCTCACTAACAGACTGGTCTGAACCTTTTGGTTACTCAGCCTCAGTCACTCATTAATAGGAATCCAGTATGTGCCACAGAAAGCTATTGGGCAGTAAAATGACAACTCTTCCAGCATATGCTGGAAAGCTATTCCCCAAGTAATAAAGTTTCCTTGCCTCTATAAAGTGCCTCTTGGTCTTTCACTCTGAAGCCTCCTCTCTCCTTCAGCACAGAAAGGTCATGGTTCTAAATGTGCAAACTAAACTGCTGCTGTCCTAATAAAAATGCCTTTCAACACTTTCAACTACCCATCTCCTTTCTGCCGAGAAAATGAACCATAGAAACACTCAGTATTAATGGATTTATAGAAAAATAACCAGAAGAACAAATGTAAAATGCTGTACAATGAGAATCTACATATTTACTACCTAGAATTTATCTTTTAATATGCTTAGATTAAAGGGAACAATTATTTGTCTTTACAAACTGGATAAGGCTCTTTTAAATGTTTTTCCCTTTTTTTTTTTTTGCATTCTGAATATAAATTTCAAGATATATATGATGGAATAGATCATATTACTAGTACTATTACATAGTACTTTGATTCTTTCTATGCACCATGCATTGTTCTAACACTTTAAATATAGTAAGTAGTTTAATACTCACAGCCCCATAAGTTATCAGAAATGATAACTTATGTTCCTTTCCCATTCCACACCTTGTAGAGAAGAGATTGTTTAAAGTAGTAGCATTTTCAAGTTATGTTGAGAGGTAGTAAAATATTCTACAAAGAATTTTTAAAGAAAATCATGTTACTCCAGAAAGGAAAAGATCCATAAGTGATAGGATAGGTCTTGGAGGAGGACTGCAACCCACTCAAGAGTGGATTACCCAATAATTAAGGTAAGCACAGCCTTACTTGTGCTTACTTATTAATCTGTAGTCAATTGTTTCACATAGTTCATATGTTCATGTTTTCACCACATTGTTGTCAGGGATTGTAACTTTGAAAAGAGGCTTTGATGCTGTAGGAAGTTTCTGTGAGGTTGGGAGAGAGACAGATGCCAACCATACCTAGAAGCAGAATATTTGATGTGGTGGAAAAGTGTGTAACTATTCACCACAGAAGGACAAGTAAGTACAAATAAGCCAATGCTCACCTCGCTTACTGGGTAATCTGACACTGCACACATCAAATCCAGATCCATCTTCTTCAAGGAGTTATATTGACAGAGATAGGATAAACCATATAAACTGAGATTGGATTATCACAAACATAGGCCTCATGATTTTAGAATGGGTGGAGGGAGATAGAAGGAAGACAGAGTGACTCAAAGGGGATAAGGAAGTTGAGCTATGATTTAAACATGTCAAGGAACTGTGATAGGAATAACATTTCTCTGAAGTTAGGAAATGAAGAGGATTATGAGGAATTTAGAGGTGGTACATGGTCTAAAGGTCATAAAACTTAAATAGCTGTTTGCTCTGGAGCAATTTTTTTGGCAGATGAGAAACTGCTGAGGATGCGTATGCTAAATTTTTGACCACCTGGCAGAAAAAGGACAAAAGGACTCCCAGTTTTTTATAAAGTTAGAAATATTTTTACATATGCTATTAAAGGGATGTCATGAGGGTAGATCATTTTCATGAGGATTCTACAAGTGCTAGTGGAAACCCAAAGGAGCTCTGGTACTGCGGTGGTTAAGGCATTTGACTGCTAACCAGAAGGTCAGTAGTTTGAATCCACCAGCTGGGTTAAAAAAGATGAAAGATGAAAGATGGAGCAGTCTCCTTCTATAAATATTTAACAGCTTTGAAAACCTAATAATGGTCACTATGAGTCAGAATTGATTAGATGGCAGTGAGGTGTTTTGTTTTTTTTTTTTTTGGGGGGGGGAGTAGAAATCCAAAGAAGCTCTGGTAGTGCAGTAGTTAAAGCAGCCAGCTGCTTCTCAAAAAGTCAGTGGTTCAAACCCACTAGCCACTGCACAGGAGAATGATGAGGCAGTAGGTTTCCATAAAGATTACAGCCTTGGGGCAATTCTACACTCTCCTATAGGGTCACTATGAGTCACAATTGACTCAAGGGCAGTGGATTTTAGTGGAAATCTCATAAACTATGACTCTGCTAACCAATCTCATGCATTTGGAGAGGCCTAAGGGATTTGTCATACTGTTTCAACTGATTGAGGTGAAAAGAACAGTGAAGCTGTTCACAATCACGAAAGCAAACAGCATGGAGTAGCTGAATTAAGAGAAGAAGCAGAAAAAAACTGCAGAGAAACAAATTTATAAGTTTCTCCTTTAATAGGTATGGCATGAATTTCTAGGTATATTTACAGTCTTCTTTGTCAGGAGAAGCACCATCTTCTACTTCTATGAGCAAGAAAGCACAGCTTGCAGATGGCATTGTGGAAAAATTCAGAAGTACAAGTACAATCAGACAGAAGGGTTTAGGGCCACATATTAAAACTAGCCATGTTTCAAGAAACTCTTTGTTCTACTCCAAATGCCTGCCCAAGCCCATTCCAACAGATCACCCAAACCTTGATTTCACTCTCTTCCCCCTGACCTTAGTGGTGGTCTATATGAACAGAGGAAGGAGTATGCCAAGCAGTGCTGGACAACAAGTATCAAGTATTTATAAATGTTAGTAGTCTATAAATGACATTTGGTCCACATCAGCTACCCCATCCACTGGGGCCTCTGTGGGTGGAGCCTAGAAAACTCCCTTGTCTGGGTTCTTTTGTAGGGGGCATACAGTTTACTAAACTGGTAGAGAAAGATACAATGGCAACTGCTGTAGTGGTATATCTGGATCCAGATGGTATGATTAAAGTAGGTTTCTGAATTGGATCCAATTCTAGTCTGTTTTGGATTTTAATTCACTATTTTCAGAAAGAAGCAGATGTCCTGTATCCAACCACGCACACAAGTGTGCCACTTGGTTAATGCTGACCTTCACGTGGAAGCCCAAGATACCCAGAGAAAACTTTCACATGAATCAATCATCTGGTTTCTTATCAGAATAGTTCTTAATTTGGGGGAGTTAAAGGAGGACAGGCAAGAGAGGTTAAAGGAACAGTTATGATCTAGTTGGACAAAATTTTCTCTTCCTCAGTGGAATTTTGGTTAAGCTAAAGGAAAGCAGCAGTCAAAAAAAATGGGATCACACCTTTGAGAAGCTGTGGCAGAGACTTACTAAAATGGCTCACCAAAATGGTTGTTCCATCCTGGGCACACAGCTATACCACATTTCCCAGCCTCCTTTCATTCAGGTGTGTCAAATGATTAGAGTTATCAACAGGACAGGAGAGGTGTGCCCTCTTCATGTTGTCAGTCTTCTCCTTACACAGTAAACTTGGAAGATGCATGTTGAAAAGAGCATAAAAGCAGAGTGAAAGAAGACTGGGTTTCTGAGTCATCGATTGGTACAGAACAGAAGAATGCACATCTTCATTAAATTTTGAGAGTGAAAAACCTGTATTATATTAAATCACTAATGTTTGGGGTAGTTTGTTACATCCTCTAGTGTTCATTAGCCTGTGACAGCCATGAGAATGTGACTCCCATCACAGGGAGCATGCCTGTCTGAGGGCCCAGTTTTTAAGTGCACTGCCAAAGCCTTGCCTCCTACAGGCTGTTTCCCATCCAAGACTGTGTGCAGCAAGGAGACTAAGGCAGTTTCTAAAGACATGGGACCTTTTTATTGGCCAACTTTGGCTCAAGGATTCCTTGGTGGCTTTGCCAAACTTTCCTGAAACTGCATCATGGCCTATGACACTGCCAACTAACCATATCTCATTCTCTTGGAGTTAGACTTGTAATGAGATCTGAACCTCTTCCACCCTTATCTAACTCTCTCCTAAACACTTTTGTACAAATATTTCCCTTAGTAAAATCCTTTTATGTTTAACCTCATCTTGCTATGTGCTTCTCAGAAGATCTGGAATAATACATCCTCTAACAAATAAAGGTGTGTTCTAAATCATGCATTCTCAATAGTTCTGATATTACTTCCAAAGGGTGAAAATTGCCTTTTGGGTTGACAAGAAGACTCAGATATGCAATGGTTTGTGGGCCTCCAAAGGATCACAGTACATATATAATCATTCAATGGTTTTAAAATTTTATGGAGGAAGGGGACAATTAGGGAAAATAATTTCTAATAAGACTCCTTGCAAGGACAATAATTCTCTTAAAAAAAAAAAAAAAGAAAAATATTGAGAAACACTGTTCTAAATAAATCACTCTGTCAGAGAAAATGCTTTCAGAGACTCTGTAAGACCCTCTCTGTCAGTGTTGGGGTACCCAATAAGCAAGGTAAACATACTAACATACTTGTGCTTACTTGTGTTTATTTACTTATCTGTAGTGAACCATTTCACATTATTTTTCACCACATCAAAGATTCTGTTTCTAGATATGGCTGACATCTGTCTCTCTCCCAACTCACAGCAAGTTTCTACAGAATCTAAACCTCTTTTCAAATTTACATCTCTGACAGGGACAGAGTACCCCATAAGCAAGGTATGTTTGGGTTCACTTGTCCTTACTAATCTGTAGTGAACAGTTTCACATGTTTTGGTGAAACCCATGTGAAATTTTTCACTATAGATTAGCAAGTAAGCACTAGATTAGTCAGTAAGAACAAGCAAGCCTGTGCTTACCTTGCTTATTGGGTAATACCTCCTGCTCTTTGTTAATTAGGAGCTCTAGTGTTGTACCCAGAAAGTTTGGGCAATCTACTTCTCTAGTGATACTGCCTCGGAAACCCAAGGACGGGTCACTATGAGTCAGGTTCAACTCGACGGCACATAACAACAGTGTTGTAGTGGTTAAGGCGTTTGGCTTCTAATCAAAATGTCAGTGGTCTGAACCCACCAGCTTCTCTGCAGAAGAAAGATGAGACAGTCTGCTTCTGTAAAGATTTAAAGCCTTGGAAACCCAACGGAAGTTGCTATGAGTCGGAATTGACTACATGGCAATGAGTTTTTTTTTGTTCTTTGTTAATTATGTTATACCCAAGCCTTAATCTCTTTGCATGTCTGGTTGTGAGATATGGATTAGAGAACAATGAACAGATTAACTAAAACTAATTAATATATTTTGCCTCAGTTTTGGGAGGTTTTGATACCCAATAATATGGTTCTCAACATTAGACCTGTTGTTGTTGTTGTTATTACGTGCCGTCGAGTCGGACTCGATTCATAGTGACCCTCCTTGGGTTTCTGAGGTGATATCACTATGGAAGTAGATTGCCCAACCTTTCTTCCAAAGAGTGG
>NW_006921611.1:10553277-10566781 GCF_000298275.1 Orycteropus afer afer
CTCTCTTCCCAGGATGTCCTTGGATATACTGGAAGCAGGCGACACCCCTAGGGAAACTCCCTTTAAACAGATTGCCTGCTCAAAACATAATCATCTGATCCCATCATGGGAATAACCATATCACAACAGCTTAAACCACACAGAATTGTGGTCCAGCCAAGGTGACACACAGCTCCAACTATCACAGACATTTTGCTTTTCTATTGCAACTTACAACTGATTATTGATGGATATATGTTTTATATATTAATTTTGTAACCAGCCTCCTTATTAAACTTTCTTATCAACTTGATTCCAACTTACAGTGACTTTAGGACACTAAAGACTTATAGGACAGAGTAGAACTTCCCCATACAGTTTCTAAAACTAAATCTTTACAAAAACAGACTGCCTCATCTTTCTTCTGTGGAGCAGCTGGCACGTTCAAATCACTGACCTTTTCATTAGCAGTTAAATGCTTTAACAACTATACTCTCAGAGCTCCTTATAGTTCTTATAGTTTCTAATTATTTTTATAATTATCATAGGTTTTCCAAATACATGGTCAGATAATCAGCAAAGAATAACTCCCTTTCTAATATTTGTACTTACTCTTTTCTCTTTTCTTCATATGTTGGGAGCTCTTGTGGTATAGTGCCTAAGGAATTTGACTGCTAACCAGAAGGCTGGTGTTCAAACCCACCAGCCACTCCTCTGAAGGAAGATTGGACAATCTACTTCCATAGAGATATGGCCACAGAAACCGAAGGAGGGGTCATTATGAGTCGAATTGACTTGATGGAAGTGACTTGGCTTTTCTTTTTTTTTTTTCTCCATATGTTGGCTGACACTTCATAATATTGTTACATATGTGGTGATAAACAACACCATCTTGTTTCCAATTTGAACAAAATATTCTGCTAGTATTTCCTTCAACTCTGGTGCTGACTTTTCCAGAAAATCATGCCAAAGAAATATTCAAGTTTTATTAATATTTTTGAAAATAATTTTGCAAAACATTTTTGATTAGTTCAAGTATTTAATTGTGTGTGTGTGTGTGTGTGTGTGTGTGTGTGTAAGGAGTTCTGCTGGTGCAGTGCTTGTGGTAGTTAAGGTTATGTGTCAACTTGCCTGGCCCTGGGTTTCAGTGGCTGGGCAGCTGGATGTAGTTATTCCCTATGGTGAGACTGGTAATCAACTCCATGGTAGACTCTACTACAGCAGCTGAGTAACTGCCTTAGGGATGTGGTCTTCTTCCAGCATATAAGGAAAATCATTGAGAAAGGTCTGTAGCTTATGGAACACTTGAATAGGGCATGTAGGCAAATCATTGTTCAGCAGACTGCCATGTTGTCTGCTGATCTTGGGTACTCTTAATGGATTTGAATCAATGGCCTGCCATGTGGTTTGGTAACATCAGTAAAGTGCCATTTTACTTGTCAACCTTGGGTTTGTCAGCCTCAGAAGCTAGCAGCTGCCTGAGTGAAGAAAGTTTCCAGCTTCAGTGGGCCAGAAGTGAAGGGCAGAACTGAAGCCCAAGGTTGAGTGGCTTTTACTCAGTCCCTAGAACCTGGCACTTTGAACTCAGACTTCTAGCCTCCAAAACTGTAAGATAAAACATCCCTGTTTGTTAAAGCCATTCTACCTGTGCTATTTCTGTTAGAGTGCCACACAGTAAACAAAACAGTGGCTAAGGCATTTGACTGCTAACCAGAAGGCTAGCTGTTCAAACCCATCAGCTGCTCAGGAAGGTGGGGCAATCTACTTACATCAAGATTTCTCATCTTACTGCCATCGGGTGGATTCTGACTCATAGAGACCCTCTTTGGGTTTCCGAGGCAGTAAATCTTTACAGAAGCAGATTGTCCAGTCTTCATTCCGCGGAGTGGCTGGTAGGTTTGAACCATCCACCTTCTGGTTAGCAGTCACATGCCTTAGGCACTATGCCCCCAAAACTAATGGGGGCCACTTTGAGTTAGAATTGACTGGATGGCAGTGAGTTAGGTCTGGTTTGGTTTACACCCCCCCACACACACACACACACATATACATGTAGATATATTGAGATGATATTTTTCCTAAATGACATGGTAAATGATATTGATAGATTTTATAATAAAATCCTGACATTTCTGACACAATATATTTATTTTTTTAATGTGTTGCTGGGTTCTATTTAAAACTAATTGTCCCTGCCTTGACTCCAAGTCATGGTGACCCCATGTGTGTCAGAGTAGAATGTGCTCTGTGGGGCTTTCTATGGCTGGTTTCTTTGGAAGTAGATCACCAGGCCTTTCTTCCAAGGTGGTGCTTTATGTATTCAAACTTCCAACTTTTTGGTTAGTGGTGAGCATGTTAACTGCTTGCAATATCCAGGAACTTCAGATTCTGTATGCTAGTGTTTTTAGATGTTTGGATTTTTGTAATACATACACAGTCATAAGTTAGATTGGTATTTGGGTTTCTTTATTTGAATCATGCTTTATTATATCAATATTATATTGGATCTCTAAACAGTTTGGAAAATTTCCTTTTTTCTCCAGGCACTAGAATAATTTGAATAGTATTAAAATTACCTATTCCTTATAGGTATGAAAGAATTGATCTGCAAAACAATCTGGGCCTAGGTGGGGTCGTGGAGGTGTACCTCCAGCAACTTTTTTTTTTCTTCCATATTGATTTTTATGCTTAGGCTTCCTGTGTTACCTGGGATATATTTTTAAAGTTATTTGTGATTTCCTGGCATTTCTAGTAGGACACCGAGTGGGTTAAAAGAGGGCAAAAAGGTGCTAAGAAGAAAAACCATGCTGATACCCAATACTGTGACTGTACTCCCTGCTAGCTCCAAGCTGCCCAATGCACATGAGGCCTTTTCTAGGACTGACAAGTCCATACTTTCCAGCCAAAGCTTGCTTAGGGTACTGGGTTCCTGCTTTCTAATATGACTGACAAGCATTGGAAGTATCTCATCCATAGTTTGATAGCACCCACCTGAAAACCAAGTGAATTTTTTTTTTTTCTTTTTTTCTTGAATCAGTATTGGTGAGGCAAGAGAAACATTTTCTTCTCTCAATCCTCTCATAGTTCAGTACCACAAGCCAGGCAAGAAGAACTTCTGAATGAGCTAATATTTAAGTCCAAAACTCCTGTATCTGTGTGTGTCATCTCCCCTTAGAAGGAAAATTCCTGGCAGGCAGAGACACTGGAGAGACTCACTCTAAGAGATGCCTAACACCCAGGGAACATAGTAGTCACTTGGTGCAACATATAGCCAGTAATTGTTGGAACCTGACTGTACCAGAACAGTGAGGCAAAGGAAGCCCAGAGGAGAACAAGAAAATTTGGAAAAGGTAGGAAATATTACAGTGCTCTGAATGCATAAATTTTTAACTTTGGGCAGGATCCAGCTGATGAGGCCAACCCACTTGACATTGAGTTTTAATTAGCTAAGCTGTTATTTGAAATGAGGACAAAGTCTATCATATATTTCATTATTCAAGTGTGAAGCTAGACCTAAGCCTTGGGTCATCAATCTTCTTTATAAACTAATCTCTACTCAGAGCTCAAATTCTATTGCATAGTGTGATCACAACAACAACAATAACATCTTGCTCCCCAGTGCCAATTTTCTTAATCACTATGATTTTCCAAAAGCTCTTGGTGACTAACTGAATGAAAATAACAAGGAAGTTAAATAACATATCTGGCAAGGCCAATCTTTCCATCAGTTTTTGTCCAGCTCTTACACAGAAGACAATCTTTTCCAAAGGGTGAAAGGTAGGATGTGGACTGGGGCAAGGGGTAAGTGTTTTTTTAATGAAAGTCTCTACCCAGAGATTAATGTTTGGTGATGATGTAGTGAAGGAAGTTTAGAAGGGGAAGGTGTTTTCAACTTTCTTTTTCATCATTATTAAAAAAAAAAAAAAAATCACAATTTAAAACTGGCCCCAATAAAACTTCACCTGGTTTATGGTCCTGGACTCTGTTGTGACTGTTACAATGGCATGTAAAAATGTTAATTGCCTGTGGTCTCATAAAACAAATGTCATTCTGCTGACAGGGGATAATTTGGAAATGAAAAGATACTATACGGAGAGTTCTTCTCATCCCTCATCTAATACCCTTTGGCTTAAGGGAGCTGATAGATAGTTGTCAAGTTACTAGGAAGTCATTAAAAAATATCAAACAGAAGAGTCAACTCCGAGATTAAAGAGACTGACCAGGAAACACAGCTCAATGCTTCATAGAGAGTACAGTCAAGCTCAGAATGGTGGAACAGGGCCTTCAACTGAAAAGAAAAACATTTCTTCCAATTTTGGAAACAATACTATCTATAGCTTTAGTTTCCTATGGCATTTATGTCATCTTAAGTCATATTTCATATTCTCTCCTGAGCTCCCCATGACTTTTCAGGTGAGAAAACTGCCCTCTCATGTTGCTGCCATCATAAGTGTTTTTTGTTTGTTTGTTTGTTTGTTTGTTTGTTAGGATTGATATTTAGGGTACATACAAAATCCTTGTATGCTTTCTTTGGACAAGCAGCAAGTGAAAATGGAAAATAGGAAATAAACCATAAGTCAGAAAACCACGTCTGGTCTGGCTCTGTGAACAATTAGTTGAGCAAACTTGGGCTTGTCAGTTCTCTTCTGTGAGTCTCAGTTTGCTCATCTGTCAAATGAAGGTTCTGTCTATTCATTCAATCAGAAAATTTTTTCTGAATGTCTTTTATGTGCCAAACACAATAAAAGATATTGAGGAAAGGAAAGTGAAGACACAGTTCTCATCTCCACACAACTCATTATGTGTTCGTTTTTCTACACTATGATATATAGTTTGAGATCAATGCAATGCTTTTTTTTGATAGAGAGGTATACAAGAATTTGGAATAAATAATTCCAAAGTTCCTTTTATTTTGGCACAGTATTTGAAATATTTAACAAATTTCACTGCCAGATAGAAAAAGACACAGCAGCATTCTGTAGTATGCACTATCATCTCTACTTTGTGGTCATAGCAAATACGTGTTGTTTACCTCCTTGGTAATCATTCCTCCATTTCCTCTTTACTACTCATAAGGTTTCCACTGGCCAATTCTTTGAGAAGTGGATGACTCCTTCCTTCTTCTTCTTTGCCACAAAGGCTCTGTTTTGCTCAGGTGGCAAAGCACCAGCTCCCAAGAGATAAATTGCTATTGTTCTTGGCCAAGCAGCTGGATCCCAACTTCATTGACCAGTAACTGATATGGAAACGCTATTAACTCAGTTCAGACAAATGAGATCTAAGGTAAAGTCTTCTGGGAGCTTCTGGAAAAGTTTTTCCTCTCTGATAAAATGAGAGGATCTCAAGAAGAACCTTCTCTCAATTGCTCTCTTTCTCACTTCTTGCTCTTTCTCACTACTCTGGCTATCCTCTTAATTCCTACCTTTGTGTACAGTCATTTGAGAACTTAATATCTGGTACTGAAGTAGGCATTTGGCATCATTACAGGAAGGTCAAGGAAATCTCAGACATATCCACTCAGTTCTAGGTTGGAGCTGCTGTACCAAATCAGAAATCCACTACCTATAGATTTATTGTTAATTAGAAAAATTTGGGAGCTCTGGTAGCATAGTGGCTAAGGCACTTGACTGCTAACCAGAAGGCTGGCAGTCCAAACCCACCAGCCACTCCTCGGAAGGAAGATGGGGCAATCTACTTCCACAGTGATACTGCCTCGGAAACCCAAGGAGGGGTCGCTATGAGTCAGGTCTGACTCGACGGCACATAACAACGACAACAACAGAAAAATTTATGTGAGATGATTTTAACTACTCTTACTCAAATTTTCTGTTATTTGCTGCTAAAGGCATCTCTAATTAACACAATGCTATATAAAATCAAACTCACTAACATAGAGCTGATCCTGACTCATACCAACCCTTCTTTGGGTTTCCGAGACAGTATCACTGCAGAAGTAGATTGCCCAATCTTCCTTCTGAGGAGTGGCTGGTTTTTTGTTTGTTTGTTTGTTTTTAATTCTAAACTTCTTATTTATGAGTAGGAGAACCTTGTATAAAATGAAGTTCATAATTTTGTCTTTCAGGCATGCTCAGTTAAGAGGTTCCCCCAGGCTGTAATTTGTGACAGTTTAGCTTTCTTGACTAAATCAATCCAAGAGAATCTCATCTTCCCTTGTAAGAAGCAAGTAACTGTGTCACATTTTCCAAACTCAGACTTCTGTAAAAGAATTGGTATTTAATGTGGATGAAAATTTGATGTTGATAACATCTCCATCTTGGTTCACAGAGCAGCATCTCCAGACTTAACCAGAGACAAATATGATGTAGCAGGACATACTACTTTTTCCCCTTACATTCTCTATGTTCCTTTCCCATTCCACACCTTGTAGAGAAGAGATTGTTTAAAGTAGTAGCATTTTCAAGTTATGTTGAGAGGTAGTAAAATATTCTACAAAGAATTTTTAAAGAAAATCATGTTACTCCAGAAAGGAAAAGATCCATAAGTGATAGGATAGGTCTTGGAGGAGGACTGCAACCCACTCAAGAGTGGATTACCCAATAATTAAGGTAAGCACAGCCTTACTTGTGCTTACTTATTAATCTGTAGTCAATTGTTTCACATAGTTCATATGTTCATGTTTTCACCACATTGTTGTCAGGGATTGTAACTTTGAAAAGAGGCTTTGATGCTGTAGGAAGTTTCTGTGAGGTTGGGAGAGAGACAGATGCCAACCATACCTAGAAGCAGAATATTTGATGTGGTGGAAAAGTGTGTAACTATTCACCACAGAAGGACAAGTAAGTACAAATAAGCCAATGCTCACCTCGCTTACTGGGTAATCTGACACTGCACACATCAAATCCAGATCCATCTTCTTCAAGGAGTTATATTGACAGAGATAGGATAAACCATATAAACTGAGATTGGATTATCACAAACATAGGCCTCATGATTTTAGAATGGGTGGAGGGAGATAGAAGGAAGACAGAGTGACTCAAAGGGGATAAGGAAGTTGAGCTATGATTTAAACATGTCAAGGAACTGTGATAGGAATAACATTTCTCTGAAGTTAGGAAATGAAGAGGATTATGAGGAATTTAGAGGTGGTACATGGTCTAAAGGTCATAAAACTTAAATAGCTGTTTGCTCTGGAGCAATTTTTTTGGCAGATGAGAAACTGCTGAGGATGCGTATGCTAAATTTTTGACCACCTGGCAGAAAAAGGACAAAAGGACTCCCAGTTTTTTATAAAGTTAGAAATATTTTTACATATGCTATTAAAGGGATGTCATGAGGGTAGATCATTTTCATGAGGATTCTACAAGTGCTAGTGGAAACCCAAAGGAGCTCTGGTACTGCGGTGGTTAAGGCATTTGACTGCTAACCAGAAGGTCAGTAGTTTGAATCCACCAGCTGGGTTAAAAAAGATGAAAGATGAAAGATGGAGCAGTCTCCTTCTATAAATATTTAACAGCTTTGAAAACCTAATAATGGTCACTATGAGTCAGAATTGATTAGATGGCAGTGAGGTGTTTTGTTTTTTTTTTTTTTGGGGGGGGGAGTAGAAATCCAAAGAAGCTCTGGTAGTGCAGTAGTTAAAGCAGCCAGCTGCTTCTCAAAAAGTCAGTGGTTCAAACCCACTAGCCACTGCACAGGAGAATGATGAGGCAGTAGGTTTCCATAAAGATTACAGCCTTGGGGCAATTCTACACTCTCCTATAGGGTCACTATGAGTCACAATTGACTCAAGGGCAGTGGATTTTAGTGGAAATCTCATAAACTATGACTCTGCTAACCAATCTCATGCATTTGGAGAGGCCTAAGGGATTTGTCATACTGTTTCAACTGATTGAGGTGAAAAGAACAGTGAAGCTGTTCACAATCACGAAAGCAAACAGCATGGAGTAGCTGAATTAAGAGAAGAAGCAGAAAAAAACTGCAGAGAAACAAATTTATAAGTTTCTCCTTTAATAGGTATGGCATGAATTTCTAGGTATATTTACAGTCTTCTTTGTCAGGAGAAGCACCATCTTCTACTTCTATGAGCAAGAAAGCACAGCTTGCAGATGGCATTGTGGAAAAATTCAGAAGTACAAGTACAATCAGACAGAAGGGTTTAGGGCCACATATTAAAACTAGCCATGTTTCAAGAAACTCTTTGTTCTACTCCAAATGCCTGCCCAAGCCCATTCCAACAGATCACCCAAACCTTGATTTCACTCTCTTCCCCCTGACCTTAGTGGTGGTCTATATGAACAGAGGAAGGAGTATGCCAAGCAGTGCTGGACAACAAGTATCAAGTATTTATAAATGTTAGTAGTCTATAAATGACATTTGGTCCACATCAGCTACCCCATCCACTGGGGCCTCTGTGGGTGGAGCCTAGAAAACTCCCTTGTCTGGGTTCTTTTGTAGGGGGCATACAGTTTACTAAACTGGTAGAGAAAGATACAATGGCAACTGCTGTAGTGGTATATCTGGATCCAGATGGTATGATTAAAGTAGGTTTCTGAATTGGATCCAATTCTAGTCTGTTTTGGATTTTAATTCACTATTTTCAGAAAGAAGCAGATGTCCTGTATCCAACCACGCACACAAGTGTGCCACTTGGTTAATGCTGACCTTCACGTGGAAGCCCAAGATACCCAGAGAAAACTTTCACATGAATCAATCATCTGGTTTCTTATCAGAATAGTTCTTAATTTGGGGGAGTTAAAGGAGGACAGGCAAGAGAGGTTAAAGGAACAGTTATGATCTAGTTGGACAAAATTTTCTCTTCCTCAGTGGAATTTTGGTTAAGCTAAAGGAAAGCAGCAGTCAAAAAAAATGGGATCACACCTTTGAGAAGCTGTGGCAGAGACTTACTAAAATGGCTCACCAAAATGGTTGTTCCATCCTGGGCACACAGCTATACCACATTTCCCAGCCTCCTTTCATTCAGGTGTGTCAAATGATTAGAGTTATCAACAGGACAGGAGAGGTGTGCCCTCTTCATGTTGTCAGTCTTCTCCTTACACAGTAAACTTGGAAGATGCATGTTGAAAAGAGCATAAAAGCAGAGTGAAAGAAGACTGGGTTTCTGAGTCATCGATTGGTACAGAACAGAAGAATGCACATCTTCATTAAATTTTGAGAGTGAAAAACCTGTATTATATTAAATCACTAATGTTTGGGGTAGTTTGTTACATCCTCTAGTGTTCATTAGCCTGTGACAGCCATGAGAATGTGACTCCCATCACAGGGAGCATGCCTGTCTGAGGGCCCAGTTTTTAAGTGCACTGCCAAAGCCTTGCCTCCTACAGGCTGTTTCCCATCCAAGACTGTGTGCAGCAAGGAGACTAAGGCAGTTTCTAAAGACATGGGACCTTTTTATTGGCCAACTTTGGCTCAAGGATTCCTTGGTGGCTTTGCCAAACTTTCCTGAAACTGCATCATGGCCTATGACACTGCCAACTAACCATATCTCATTCTCTTGGAGTTAGACTTGTAATGAGATCTGAACCTCTTCCACCCTTATCTAACTCTCTCCTAAACACTTTTGTACAAATATTTCCCTTAGTAAAATCCTTTTATGTTTAACCTCATCTTGCTATGTGCTTCTCAGAAGATCTGGAATAATACATCCTCTAACAAATAAAGGTGTGTTCTAAATCATGCATTCTCAATAGTTCTGATATTACTTCCAAAGGGTGAAAATTGCCTTTTGGGTTGACAAGAAGACTCAGATATGCAATGGTTTGTGGGCCTCCAAAGGATCACAGTACATATATAATCATTCAATGGTTTTAAAATTTTATGGAGGAAGGGGACAATTAGGGAAAATAATTTCTAATAAGACTCCTTGCAAGGACAATAATTCTCTTAAAAAAAAAAAAAAAGAAAAATATTGAGAAACACTGTTCTAAATAAATCACTCTGTCAGAGAAAATGCTTTCAGAGACTCTGTAAGACCCTCTCTGTCAGTGTTGGGGTACCCAATAAGCAAGGTAAACATACTAACATACTTGTGCTTACTTGTGTTTATTTACTTATCTGTAGTGAACCATTTCACATTATTTTTCACCACATCAAAGATTCTGTTTCTAGATATGGCTGACATCTGTCTCTCTCCCAACTCACAGCAAGTTTCTACAGAATCTAAACCTCTTTTCAAATTTACATCTCTGACAGGGACAGAGTACCCCATAAGCAAGGTATGTTTGGGTTCACTTGTCCTTACTAATCTGTAGTGAACAGTTTCACATGTTTTGGTGAAACCCATGTGAAATTTTTCACTATAGATTAGCAAGTAAGCACTAGATTAGTCAGTAAGAACAAGCAAGCCTGTGCTTACCTTGCTTATTGGGTAATACCTCCTGCTCTTTGTTAATTAGGAGCTCTAGTGTTGTACCCAGAAAGTTTGGGCAATCTACTTCTCTAGTGATACTGCCTCGGAAACCCAAGGACGGGTCACTATGAGTCAGGTTCAACTCGACGGCACATAACAACAGTGTTGTAGTGGTTAAGGCGTTTGGCTTCTAATCAAAATGTCAGTGGTCTGAACCCACCAGCTTCTCTGCAGAAGAAAGATGAGACAGTCTGCTTCTGTAAAGATTTAAAGCCTTGGAAACCCAACGGAAGTTGCTATGAGTCGGAATTGACTACATGGCAATGAGTTTTTTTTTGTTCTTTGTTAATTATGTTATACCCAAGCCTTAATCTCTTTGCATGTCTGGTTGTGAGATATGGATTAGAGAACAATGAACAGATTAACTAAAACTAATTAATATATTTTGCCTCAGTTTTGGGAGGTTTTGATACCCAATAATATGGTTCTCAACATTAGACCTGTTGTTGTTGTTGTTATTACGTGCCGTCGAGTCGGACTCGATTCATAGTGACCCTCCTTGGGTTTCTGAGGTGATATCACTATGGAAGTAGATTGCCCAACCTTTCTTCCAAAGAGTGGCTGGTGGGTTTGAACCACCAGCCGTCTGGTTAGCAGTCAAGTGCCTTAGGCACTATGTTTCCTAACATGGGTATTTCTCTATTCATGCCAAGACACATTCCACTACAAATATCTGGAGATCTATTTGAGAATATTAACACAATCCCCAGTCTCTAACAAGCATGATCTGATTAGCCAGTGATGCCTTGAAAAACTGTTAGAAGAAAATTCTCTATGGGTTTCTTGCACTTATGCACATTTTGCAAAGAAGTATTGAAAGCTTTTGTTCCAGACTATCTTAAAAGGATATTTGTATAGCAAACAGCCTTAAAAGATTCAATATCATCCTTTGAGGAAGAGGAAAGAAGGCTGGACACATTTGCATCTAGTCTCCTTATAAGATTGGGGGTTTCCTAAGCTTCAGGTTCCTCACCTGAGACAAACTTATCATGTATGAAGCACCAAACTTGACCCACCCCCATATTGCCCCATGGGATTTAGGGGCAAGAGGAACTAATGTGAACATGAAGTTTATTCTGGTTGCTGTGCCATAAGTAACAAAGTTCTCTGTCTCTGATCTAGAAGTCTTAAGTCTTTTGCCAGCATCTATGAAACTGAAGCAGGTTAACTTACGAGCTTAGAAACTTAGTAAAACGAAAGACCCTTCACAGTCCCTAACAGAAGCACAACCATGGAGGAATCTTATCCTTTCTTCAGTGAGGAGGCTTGAAATTTGACAAGAAGGAGAAGATTGACAATATTCAGAATTGGAGATTCAGTGACGTTCTTTCTTGGAGTGCTATTCTTCTCCCTGCAGCACCAGAGATTCCCACAGAACATAACCAGTAAGTTTTAGAATTCAAGCTTGCAGTATGTAGATATGCTCAGAATTGAAATGTGATGAATGTAGAGCACTACTTTGGTACACTTCTCAGTAAGACCCCTGATATTTAGGGTGCTCAGACATAATAGTCTCTTACACTGAACTCTAATTAATATTTGGAGGAAGGAGTGGGACTCCATTGTTGTTAGGTTCATAAAATGATAATAGAGGACATATCTCCATACCTCACTCTGGAAAGAAACAGCTTCTTTTAATTTAATAATACATTAAAATTTTTCTAAGGAAAAATAAATAAACAAAAGAAGATTCTACTCATCTTGTAAATGCTGCACTCTGAAGAATGTGTGTATATACCAGAACACACAAGGAATAAAGCTAAGGGTGTGGTAGGGTAAAGCAGAGATGGTAGGAGAAAGGGTATGATAGAGAAAAAAAGGTAGATGGAAGAAAGCCAATGAAAATGAGACCAGTGGGACCTTAAGCATCTGTTCAAGGTGATTCCAGTGGATTTAATAGAAATCCAGTGAGAAAAAATAGAGGAATAATAAGGAAACTTATGCTAGACTCTGAGAGAGTTCATAATAAGCTATTAAACTATTGTTATTATTGTAATATAACACATATATGCTGTTTAAACATATTATGTATAACATATAGTATTATTATTGTTATTATAACTAAAAAGTATGGAAAACCCACTACATCTCAGGCACTGTGCTAAGTTCCGTAACAATATTTTAACTAAATTGATCTCATCAATACTTTGTGGAACATTGCTCTTCTAATTTTGTAGATAAGAAAATGGGATCACAAAGAGGATAAGTAAACAAGCCAGAGATTACAGAGTTAATCAATTCAAATCCAGGCAGCCTGGTTCAAGAGCCTATATTATTGATAAATGTACTATACAGATTCTTTAATATTATAGTAAATTTGAGTACTTCCTGAAATGGAAAATATCTGTCCATTCTCCCAGATATACAGTGTATTAAACTGTATTTCACTTCTGGTAAGATGGCAGAATAGGGAGAAAGACTGCACAGACCCTCTTCAACAAAGAAAAGGGGAACCAATTAACACAGACACAGAAGATAATCCTGGACCCCTGAGCCTTGAAGGGAAGGATATAGAAATGGACTAAACCCTGACTAGCAGAAGAATTTGCATGAAAATATCAAAAAAGGAGACATACAGAGCTGTGGTCTGGCAGCTATCCTGAGCAAGTCTGACTTCATGGGCACAGACAGCTTGGAGAGGGCTGAGTGGTGGTAGGACCTAAGAATTAACCTAAAAATCAGCCCTGCTAGCCAGGGACTGCTCAGAGGACTGCTCTGGTAGCAGGGGAAGAAAAGGCAAAGTACCAGTGAAGAGGAAGGCAGGCTGAGCTGTGGACTTTTGCCTGTCCAAAGGACACCACCATTTTGAATGTTTACAAGTGGCTTGACCATTATGGATATTTAAAGAGACAGTGTGGTCCGAGATTCCAGGGGCTTAAGAACAGGTTCTGCTTGCCAGTAACCCCAAGGACACTCCAGACCTGGACGACTGAAAGTTTTTTGATGGTTATTCAGTTGTAATTTTTGGCTAATTGAGTGGGGGACAGCAACAGTCCCCATAAGACACAACTATACTCACACCTCCTGCAACTTCACTTACTGTTCAAGAGCCACCACCTCCTTCTCCATCAACAGGCCAATGATAAAAAGCCACCAAGAAGAGCCTGAACCATCCTTGGCTGCTCTTCACAAACAGTT
>NW_006921611.1:10571306-10572886 GCF_000298275.1 Orycteropus afer afer
GAGAATGTTTGTTTAATAAATGGTGCTGGCAAAACTGGAGATCCATTTGTAGCAAAATGAAACAAGATCTGTACCTCACACCATATACAAAAACGAAAATTAAAAAAAAAAAAAAAAGTTCAACATTGGAAACAGATGAAAGTTGCTTTGGAGTTCACTTCCCCTACTTATCTATTTCTCCCTCCCAGATACTCCTAGGTCTTCTTCTATTCTGGGCCACAAAACAATGCTTGTTGTTGTTGTTGTTGTTGTTATTTGCCATCGAGTCGGCCCCGACTCATAGCGACCCCTCCTTGGGTTTCCGAGGCAGTGTCACTACGGAAGTAGGATTGCCCAACCTTCCTTCCGAGGAGTGGCTGGTGGGTTTGAACCACCAGCCTTCTGGTTAGCAGTCAAGTGCTTTAGCCACAAAACAATGCTAGCAGGGGAAAAAAGTTCCTGATAACTTTTATTAATTCTTAAAGAGGAGACTAAGTCCCATTAAACTTTTCTTGACCTTACTTAATCATCATGATGAGACTCAGATACCCTGATGTCATTCAATGAAACCACAGATAATTTAGCTGTATGGAACTTTTTGCCATTATGACAAAACAGCTGTGCTTTTAGTTCTTGTGTCTGCATTATAGTAGTTTTTCCTGCCTTCTTTTAAATGAAGGTGTTAAATATCATTTTTTGTTGTGAAGGTTCTTGCCTCTGGAAACTCAATCCCTTTATAATCTGTATTGAATTAGAAACTCAATCTTCTGAGGTTTTATTTTTGTATCTTAATGGGGGGAAAGACAGTGAAAAAAACTTGTGAAATCCAAATAAAGTAAGTAGTTTAGTTAATAGTATTGCTTCAAACTTGACCTGTTAAGTTTTGATTAAAAAGAGAAAACTCTCACTGCCGTCGTGTTGATTAGACTCATAGTGACCCTTCCTTGGATTTCTGAAGCCTTTTATCTATGGACTAAGATTGCCTAATCTTCCTTCCAAGGAGTGGCTGGTGGGTTTGAACCCACAGCCTTCCTTCTGTTTAGCAGTCAAATGCCTTAGGCACTACTCCACCAGAACTACCATTTTGATAAATGTACCATGTTTATGTGAGATGTTAACATCAGGGGAAGCTAGGTGAAGGGGATATTGGAAGTCTCTGTATTATCTTTACAACTCTTTTGTTTATGTAAAAGTACTTCAAAAATAAAAAAGTTGGAGGGGGAAAAAAAAAAGATGAAGCCAAATAGCTTGGTAAACATGACCATGATTCTTGAGTCACACCATGGCCCTATCACTAATTAGTCTACAACCTTGCTTTTCCTTTTAGAGCCTTGGTTTCCTCAGCTTCAATAGTCTGGCAGGATTACCCTGTGAAGATTAAATACTATATATAATAGCCTTAGCAGATTGTCTGTTTAGTAAATAAGCAATAAATTGTAACTCTAACTATCATTATTAATATTGCAGGGGTCCTAATCTAGTCCAAGGAGCTCAAAGTGGCACAAAGACTAAGTACTTAGCTACTAACCTAAGATCAGCAGTACAAACCCACCCAGCAGTTCTCAGGGAGAAATACCTGATGATCTTCTTCTGTAAAGGTT
>NW_006921611.1:10573469-10575425 GCF_000298275.1 Orycteropus afer afer
GCATGAGGACTGACCACACTTTCCAAAATAGCAGCCTCCGTCATTCTCAATCCTCCTGCTTTACTCTTCTTCATAGTCTTTTCCACTGCTTTACATTACAGCTACATATTTGTAATGTAAAGTAGTTTGTCTCCCCCACCAGAGTTGATTCTGACTCATACTGACTCCATTTGTTTAGAATTGTGTTCCACAGGGTTATCAATAGCTGATTGTTTTTTGTTTTTTTTTTTTGGAAGTAGATTGCCAGACCTTTCTTCTGAGATACCTCTAGGTGGATTTGAAAGGCACTTCTGAGTGGATTTGAACCACCAAACTTTTGGTTAGTAGCCAATCACTTAACTGCCTGTACTTACAGTGCTCTTAAGCTCCATGAGTGTAGGGATATTATTTGTTCATTCCTGCATCTTTAGCACCTAGAATATAGCCAAAAATGTAACAGGAATTACTAAACATTAACTGAGTGTATGAATGCTGGTAATATGGGAGTTGTAGGAGGGAAGGCCTTTAGGAAAGTCAGGCTGAGAGCACCAGAAAGGCATTTGATCACTTGGGATTTTCTGCATGAAACTGGGTTGACCAGTCTCACTGCTCAGACACCGTCCCAGCTGTTTCACTCCTCTCAACTTTCCATGAAGCTCTCAAAGTTTTCCAGGGAACACTAGGGCCTCTTTCTAATACTGTCCTTTATCTGCAGCTTTTGCAGGAGATGCTTAGTTTTCATAGAACTAAGGACACAGAGAGGTGTGTAGCAGTATTTAAGGTTTAGCCTCAAGATTCTGTTGAGTGTTGAGCCCTCTAGACAAAGATGGAAGTCTGGTCTACCATAGAGTGGTGCAAGCTTTGGTTCTCAAAGTTTCCTCCTCAGACCAGCAGCATTGGCATTAAGAATGAACTTGCAAGAAATGCAAATTCACAGGTCCCACTCTAAACTCCAGGTCTAGTAAATAAGAATCTCTGATGATGGAGCTCAGGAAGTGGGTTTTAACAAGCCTTCCCTCCAGACGATTCTCAGAAATGTAAAAGTTTCAGGATCACTGACAAAGAATTTGTAGAGTATGGGTTCCATCTCTAGGAATTGGGTCCAGAAATTCACTTGCCCATTTCACAATCCTGAGTTAGGTGGGCCCAGAGCTTACAGGCAGCTTTTCACTTGGGAGAGGTTCTATATGAAGCCTAGGCCTGAGTTAGGGGGGCCTGGAGCTCAGGGGCTGGTTTTAACTTGGTGGTGGCTCTATTTCAAGGTCAGGGCTCGAGGTAGGCAGCCACAGAGGGGTCAGGAACAACTGAGACAAATTTGTCTGACAGTTTGTCATCCAGTGGTGGCTTACGTGTGGCTGTGAGGCAGGAAGTTATGCCACCAGTGTTACAAAATGCCAGCAGGTTTACCCATGGTAGACAGGTTTCAGTGGAGCTTCAGGGCTAAGACAGACTTGGAAGAAGGAAGAGGCCATCCACTTCTGAAACAATTGGCCAGTGAAAATCCTATGAATAGCAGGGAAATATTTTCTGATATATTACTGGAAAACTTTATGAATAGCCCTGAAACATTGTCTGATATAGTGCCAGAGGATGAGCCCATTAGGTTGGAAGCACTCAAAATTTGACCAGGGAAGAACTGACTCCTCAGTGTTGAGATGACCTTAATGATATGGATAGAGTAAAGCTTTTAAGGCCTTCATCGGCTGATGTGGCTTGACTCAAAATGAGTAGAAACAGATGCAAATGTCCATTAATAATTGGAACACAGAATGTACGAAGTACAAACCTAGGAAAAATTGAAGTTGTCAAAAACAAAATGGAAAGCATAAAGATCAATATCCTAAGCATTGTTGTTGTTGTTGTTGTTATGTGCCGTCGAGTCGACCCCGACTCATAGCGACCCCTCCTTGGGTTTCCGAGGCAGTATCACTACGGAAGTAGGATTGCCCAACCTTCCTTCCTAGTTTGGGCCACTTT
>NW_006921611.1:10575875-10585593 GCF_000298275.1 Orycteropus afer afer
TGGTGTGTTTGAACCACCAGCCTTCTGGTTAGCAGTCAAGTGCCTTAGGCACTATGCTACCAGAGCATACTACTACTATTCAAATCTTAGCTCCAACCCCAAAGCCAACGATGAAGCAATTGAAGATTTCTACCAATTTCTGCAGTCTGAAATTGACCAAACATGAAATCAAGATGTGTTGATCATGACAAATAATGCAAAAGTTGGAAACAAAGAAAAGTTACTGGTAGTTGGAAAATATGGCCTTGGTGATAGAAATAATGCTGGAAATCACGTGATAGAATTTTGCAAGACCAATGACTTATTCATGGCAAATACCTTTTTTCAACAACATAAGAGATGGCTATACATGTGGATTTCACCAAATGGAGTACACAGGAATCAGATGATTACATTAGTGCCAAGAGGTGAAGGAAAAGCCCAATACCTTCAGCAAAAATGAGGCCAGGAGCTGATTATGGAACATACCATCAACTGCTTATTTGCAACTTCAAGTTGAAGTGGAAGACAATTAAAACAAGTCCACAGGAGCCAAAATATGACCTTGAATATATTCTACCTGAAATTAGAGACCATTTGAAGAATAGATTGGATGCATTGAACACCAATGACCGAAAACCAGAGGAATTATGGGATGATACCCAGAACATCATCCATGAAGAAAGCAAAAGGTCATTAAAAAGACTGGAAAGGAAGAAAAGACCAAAACAGATGTCAGAAGAGACTCTGAAACTTGCCCTTGAATGGAGAGTAGGTAAAACAAATGGAAGAAATGACAAGGTAAAAAGTTTTCAAAAAGTAGCTCAAGAAGATAAAGCCAATTACTATAATGAAATGTGCAAAGACTTGGAGTTAGAAAACCAAAAGGGAAGAACACGTTCAGCATTTCTCAAGCTGTAAGAACTGAAGAAAAAATTTAAGCCTTGAGTTGGAGTATTGAAAGATTCTATGGGCAAAATATTAAATGATGGAAGAAACATTAAAAGAGTATGGAATGAATACACAGAATCACTGTACCCAAAAGAATTGGCTGATGCTCATTCATTTCAGGAGGTGGCATATGATCTAGAACCAATGGTTCTGAAGGAAGACGTCAAAGCTGAACTGAAGGAATTGGTGAAAAGCAAGGCTCCAGGAATGGACAGAATACCACTGAGATGTTTCAACAAATGGATGACCGATTGGAGTCACTCACTCGGTTATGCCAAGAGATTTGGAAGACCACTACCTGGCCAACTGACTGGAAAATATCCGTATTTGTACCTATTTCAAAGAAAGGTGATCCCACAGGATGTGGAAATTACCCAACAATATCATTAATATCACATGCAAGTAAGATTTTACTGAATATAATTCAAAAATGGTTGGAACAGTATATTGACAGAGAGCGTCCAGAAACACAAGCTGGATTCAGAAGAGGATGTGGAACAAGGGATATCATTGCTGATGTCAGATGGATCTTAGCTGAAAGCAAAGAATACCAGAAATACGTTTACTTACATTTTATTGACTATGCAAAAGCATTTGATTGTGTGGACCATAACAAATTATGGATAACACTGAGAAGAATTGGAGTTCCATAACACTTGATTGCACTCATGAGGAACCTGTACTTAAATCAGGAAGCTGTCATTTGAACAGAATGTGGGGATACTTCATTGTTCAAAATCAAGGAGTACATCAAGGTTGTATCTTTTCAGCACACTTGTTCAACTTGTATGCTGAGCAAATAATCTGAGAAACAGGATTATATGAAGAACATGGCATCAGAATTAGAGGAAGACTCATTAACAACCTATGTTTTGCAGATGACATTACTTTGCTTACTGACAGTGAGGATGACTTCATCACTTAGTGATGAAGATCAAAGACTACAGTCTGCAGTATGGATTACATTTCAATATAAAGAAAATAGAAATCCTTACAACTGTTTAATAAACAGCTTCATGATAAATGGAGGAAAGATTGAAGTTCTCAAGGATTTCATATCACTTGGCTCTATATTCAACACCAATAGAAACAGCAGTCAAGACATCAGGTGACATATTGCATTGGGCAAATCTGCTGGAAAAGACCTCTTTCAAGTGATGAAGAGCAAAGATGTCTCCTTGAAGACTAAGGTGCACCTAACCCAAGTCATGGCATTTTCAATCACCTCTTATGCACATGAGATTTAGAAAATGAATAAGGAAGACTGAAGAAGAGTTGATGCTTTTAAGTTGTGGTGTTGGTGAAGAATACTAAAAGTATCAATGAGTTCTAAAAGAACTAACAGATCTGTCCTGGAGTATGTGAAGCCAAAATGCTCCTTGGAAGCGAGAATGACCAGACTTTGTCTCACCTACTTTGGTCATGTTGTCAGAAGGGACTGTTCCCTGGAGAAGGATGTCATGCTTGGTAAGGTGGAGGGTCGACAAAAGAGGGACAGGCCTTCAACAAGATGGATTGACACAGTGGTTGCAACAATGGGCTCAAGTATAGCAAGGATCATGGAGCTGGCACGGGATCAGGCAGTGTTCCATTCTGCTGTGCATAGGGTCGCTATGACTCTGAAATGACTCAATGGCACCTAACGACAACAACAACAACAACTCTCTGGATTCCTAGATAATGCTGACTTCTTCCATGGTTTCAATAACTACCTGCACTCAATACTGACTTCATCTCTTGATCCCTGACCCATCATTTCTAATCAATGCTGGCTATCTCAAATTTAACATCTTGTAAGCAGCTCACATTCAGTATGTCTTAGTTCTTAACATCAGTAACTGCAACAACTCCACAGTTTGAATTCCAAGGAACCCACTCTCTGTTTACCACTTCCTATACGTGCAGCCTAGTCCCATCAAGCCTTTGGTTTTACAATGTTTTCAGTCTCTCTTCACACATCTGTCCTCGCTTCTTTCCAAAACTGCTTAAAATAATCACTCCCACTGTTGTCCATTAGCTACCTTAACCATTGGTCCCATTGTTATAATCATTTTGCAAAACATAACCCTTTTTTAAATTTAACTGCCATCTATTCAGCACAGGCACCATGAAGATGAACCTGACTAGAGAAAGAAAGATAAAATCATGTTGACTGGTCTCACTCAAATTCATTACCACGGATCTCAGTGTGCTGCCTTGTGATCACACTACTTTTCCTTCTCCCACTCTCTAATTTGACATTTCATTCCTTCTCTTTCTTCAAAACTCCAGCCCTTCTCCCCAACTTTCACATACTTAATTGATGACTGCTTATTTCACTAAAGAAATAACAGGGCTTCAAACCAGTTTGAAGTGGTTCAGTCATAGCCAATGAAGCAAAATTAGAACAAACTCAAATTGTAAAATGTGGGTGTACTGGAGTGATAACTAGAATGGGAAAAATTATAGGTCAAAACCCTGAAATGGGAGACTTAGAAGAGGCATAGTGAGCCCCTTCAAACCTGGTATAGGACACTGGATTGTTATCAGGACTTTGGAGAGCAACATACATTGAAAGTGGCATTGTTGGCTGTCATCTTTGAATTCTGCACCATTGTTTCTGACTCAACCGAGTAGGAGATTTGGTTGCTGTGCAAAGTGCATACTGCCCTTGTTTTCTAAGAGGCAGAATAACTTTTTTGCAAGGCATTAACCCATAACGTTTTAAAAGGATCACTATAGATGGTCTGTGTTGAAAATGGACATTAGAGACATTGTTACATTCACATTTTGCAAATTTGGGTCTATTCAAGTTTCCCTTCATTGGCCATGACTGAACTGGGAAGAACTGGTTCAAAGCCCTGAGAAATATAAGGAGTAAGAAGAGAATTTCTATAATTTGCCACCACATTGCTACTCACTTGCCTGTGTCTATGGTCCTATACCATGCCTTTTTTTGTATTAATGAGGATAAACTCTACTTACTCCTAACTAAATCTGGCCCTCTCTCTCTTATCTTATTTAAAGAAATGTGTCTTTAAATTACTTCCTCTCTACTGTGCCATCAACTTCTGTGATCATTCTCATTTTCATATAATCATGCTATTATTACTCTATCTTAAGAAGGAAAGAATGATGGAGGAAGGAAGAAAGGAAGGAAGGGGGGGAAGGAGGCAAAGAGACAGAGAGAGAGAGGAAATCTCTTAACATCACTTCCTCTTCCAACTGTTGCCCCTATTACTCTAGTTCTCTTACAGCAGAACTCCCAATGAGTTAAGTGTACTCATTGTCATTAAATCATCTTTCTTTTTATCTCTTGATTTCACTCTAATCAAGCATTCACCCTCCTCCTCCACTCCACTAGAACTAAATTGCTCTTGACTTTGACACTGCTAAATCTAATGGTAAATTTCAGTCTGCATCTTACTTAGCAGCATAATTTGATACACTTTTATAACTCTTTCCTCTTTGATACATTTCTTCACTTGGCTTCCATGACACCAAATCTTCTGCTTTCCCTTACTTCACAGATTATTTCACTGGTACCTCTTCATCTTTCTGACCTCTTAATGCTGGAGGACCCTAGAGTTCAGTTTTTAAAACTCATCTGCCATATACTGACAGCTTCTTAATGATATCATCCAATTTTATAGCTATAAACCTTTCTAATTGCTAAGAACTCCAAATTAATATGTCTAATTTAGGAATTTCCACTGAAAACTATAACAAATATCCAACTGCCTATTCATCAACTCTTCCTGTATATTTAAAAGTCATCTCAAACTGTTCAGACTTAAGTACCTCCTAATACTCCTTCCTCTCTCCACCTTAGTAAATGGTAACTGCAGATTTTCCAGCATTTAGACCAAAATTCCTGGTGTCTTCCTGTTCCCCTTCTTTCTGTCATATCCTATAAACCATCCTATCAGAAAATGATATCTGCTTTACCTTCCAAATATTTCAGAACTTAGCCATTTCTTATTTTCTTACTATTTCCTCCACAATTTCCAAGTCACTATCATTTCTTCGCTGGATATTTGCAATAGCCTCCTAACTGGTCTCTTACTTCCACACTGGCCTCTTTAATGTCTCTAATGTCCATTTTCAACACAGACCAATCTATAGTGATCCTTTTAAAACAAATATTTCCTCATTCTAATATGCTTTTTGTTTTCTCCTTCACAGTTTATACTTCTGAAGTTAGTATATTCCTTGGCATCTTACAATGTCTACCATTAGTCCGGTAACTGTTACAAACTTACTGTGTGAAAGCTTCTGTTGATGCTTTTTAGTAAGGCCAAATCAGTAGCAGTTTCCAAGTATTGTAGATTCTATTTGATTCAGATAAATCAGATCCATATTCCTCTTCTAAAAACCTTCCAAAGATCTTCATTTCCTTCATATTTAAAACCAGAATCCTTACAAAAGTGTACAAGGGCCTAACAGGTTTGGCCAAGCATTACTTTCATCTCCTACCACTTGCCCCCATTCATTCCATTGCTTCTTCTTCCTCAAGAGGTCAAGCATCCTTCCACCTAAAGGCCCTGGACTTTCCCTTTCCTTCTCATAGAACTCTCTTCCTGCCATGCCATCCTCTCATCTTCTCAGGGATTGGTTCCAATGTCACTTCTCTGTGAAGCTTTTCTTCTACCCACCTCCACACCACACACTATTCCCTATCCCTCTCTCCTGATTTATTTTTCTTCATAGCCCTTATTACCATATCAGATATTATATATTTTATTTAATTTTCTTGTTTATTTTCAGCCTCCCTCCATTAGAATATAAACTACTTGAAAGCAGAGATTTTGTTTTTCTCTTCTGAGTCCTCAAAACGTGGGCTAGTATCAAGCTCATAGTACATAACTAATAAATATTAATCATAAACTAAAAATAAATGATATAAAACATAAATTTAATAGTAAGATTCTCTCTGTTGTCGAGCCATTTCTGACTCATAGAGAGCCCTCCTTGGGTTTCTTAGGTGATATCTCTACAGAAGTAGATTGCCCAATTTTCCTTCTGAGGAGAGGATGGTGGGTTTGAACTGCCATCCTTCTGGTTAGCAGTCAAATGCCTTAGGCACCATGCCACAAGAGCTCTCAAAAATAAGATTAGTGTATTAAAATAAATTAATAATTATTTATTGAAAGGATGAATGAATGATAAAATAAACCAATTATTTCTTTTCCCAAAACTTTTTCCTTCTGCGCTACTTCCTATCTGAGCACTCCCATTCACCTAGTCATTCAAACTACAAACCAGGAGTCACCCTTTGATCTTCAGCACAGCTTCTAGACAATCACAACTCCTGATCAATTCTAACTCTTAAATATTTTTCGAATACATGTTGTTGTTATGTGCCGGCAAGTCAGCCCCGACTCATAGCGACTCCTCCTTGGGTTTCCGAGGAGATATCACTACGGAAGTAGATTGCCCAACCTTCCTTCATAGCTCCTATCTATTTCTACCACTTCAATCTTAATTCAGCCTCATAGAATGGCTCTGCTTCATGGCTAGAGGTTAGGAAAGTGACTGGGAGATTAGCGGGAGACGCAAAGGGGCAGAGAACTGTACCTAGCCAGCTCCCCCTATCCAGCAGGGCAGTACTGAGAAAAGTTTGAACCACTTGCTGAATGAGTACCACATGCCTGCCTTTGTGACAGTGGGCCCTCTCCACAGCAGGAAATGAGTTACCATAGGCTTTCCGTGCTATTATGGAGTTAAGGAACAATTACCATTCATTTTCATGGGAAAAGTTTTTGAGCATCCCCTAACTCAAAAACTAACCCACCAAATCATACCAAATGACACATAAAACCTAAACTAACACAACATGTAGTGTTTACTGACAGAGTTTAATGCCTTGGTTCCTTGATTCTGAGATGCCCAGCATAGTTCCTGGGGAAGGAGTTTAGCAACACCACATTAGCTACTCCCAGTTCCCACTATTTCTGTAATAGCCCACTGCAAAACAAATGCCAAATGATAGTTTCACTTTTTGCCTTTTTTCAGTTAGCAAAAGCAGGCACTAATGTAAGTGTTTCATAAAAGCAAAGTGTCATAAAGCAAATTTTATGAAAATCGAGGGACACCTATACCTATAGTTTGAAACTTGGATATTTTGACTTCCACATCCTTCTGAGAAAGGAGCTGTTGAAAACTTGAAAAGACGGAGTGTGCTTGCTCTAAGATGCTGGCACTCCATTTCCCCTGACTAATTGAGAAGCAAATTTTGAGGCCTTCTCAACAGTCTCACCTGCAGTGCTAATCATATGAGTCAGTCTAATGAGGTCAGAAGCAGTAATCATAGAGTTTGGACTTCCTTCTTTATTCCCCATTTCCATTATAGAGAAAAAAAAAAAAAAAGAATTAGGGGTGGAGGAGTGACATGTTATATTTTCCCCAAAAGATTTTAGGCGTGAGAGCAACGGGCTGAGGTCAGGTTCAGTGATTTCACCTCTGTAAGAATATGGTGAATCTGCTTCTGCCATGTGAGTGGTAAAAAATAGCCTGGAATCTCTCAGTGTAAGTTTTCCCTCAGTGATATCTTATAGGATGGAGATAGGTTTTATTAGAATTTAAGCAAAATGTCCCCAGAGCCCAGCTTGTGAGATTTAGGACTGGAGCGAGTTTTCCATCTAAAATCATCAAGGGATGTCCACTTATGGAGAGAATAGAGAAGAGAAAGAAGCCAAAGTTCAAGTCACCAAGAAAATGATTCATTTTGAGATGGAAGTAACCAGAATCTGATAGCAAAGCAGAGGAATGGGGTCAAGAATCCCCACATCATAGAACCAAAGAGTAAGCAGATCATAGGTGAACCCAGAGAGACCAAGGACAATTGTCCTGGATTGCACGTTGTTGTTCACACTGTCTGGGTGTTATGCGTAATTTGGTCCACTGATTTGAAAAATCTGGATGAAGATAACACTTGATATACAGTATGGACACAAAATACTATTTCCTGTGTTCTCCACAACATCTCTCATTTTTCTCTTCAATCTTGACAGTGAACATGAGACCTCCAGTTCTACCTAAACAAGAATTTTGAGCGAATAAAGTTAATGTTAGGAGTAGAAGGCCTTCTAATTCATACTGCAAAGGTAGCTACCCCCATTGCTAATTCCTGGAACTGTACCTTCACAGCAGCTGTTCACATTTCCTTGGGCCACTGTGAATTGATTGAATCACTGGACTCTCCTTCAGGTAAATCAAGAGAACAATAGCTTCTCTTGGTCCCAGTGTATCTCACGAAGCAATGTTGTGTCCATCAAGGGTGATAATTTGATCTTAATGAATGATGATTTTGCTCTAGATGTCAGCAGGACCTCCTTTTACACCATGCCCCAAATATTAAAAAAGTTGAGAATATGGGTGATTTGTATTTTTTTTGTTCTTTATACTTTTCTGAATATCCCAAATTTCCCACTAACAAGTATAAATATTTTTATAGTTAAGAAACTATTCTAATAAAAAGGGAGGGAAAAGAGGGAATGATAAATCTTCTCAATGAAGAGAGAAAAGTTGACAAGCCATAATACAGTCATTGGAAGAAAGTCCAACAATTCAAAAGTGGCAGACCAAATTTAATACCAGCTTCTCAACAACATCTCTGGTCTCATTGTTCGTTCTGACATTTCCCTGCTGCTCTTTAAGACCCAGAACCTCCTGCTTTCCTTTATTCATTCTAACAAAGGAAGACAGAAAACAAGGAGTGATTGGCACTGGACTGAGCAGATGCTGGAAGCTCCCAGTCATCCCTATGGCTACTTCACCGCAGACAGGCATCCTCATGAATCCCTGCCACAGAAAAGAACAGGGCTCACTGATGAGTATGCCAGCTCCTAGAAGAAAGCCCTTTGCCAGTAACACTGCACTGATGTCTCCATTATCCTTTCTAATTACTGAGAAAATAGTAACATTTAGACTTGTAGATTCTGTATCCATTTGAACAAGCTGGTACTTCTCAGTTGAATTTTAACCGCCTCACCCATTAGCGGCTAAGATTTTCTCCAGGAGTGAACTCTCCATCATCTCTACCTTAGGGTAGAGAGCTCCCTTCTAAAATCCTGAGTATAGGAAAAAGCCAAAGCCCTGTGCAATGTATGTAATGCCCTTCACCATCCATCCCCATTTATAATTTCAGCTTTAACCATACTCCAACCATTCTGATGTTCCAATTCTTCAGGCATATAACAGTTCCCCGACTTCCCTATATATTTTTGTACCTCTCTCTTTTCTTCTGGTAGCATAGTGGCTAAGGCACTTGACTGCTAACCAGGAGGCTGGCGGTTCAAACCCACCAGCCACTCCTCGGAAGGAAGATGGTGCAATCTACTTCCGTAGTGATACTGCCTCAGAAACCCAAAGAGGGGTCACTATGAGTCAGGTCTGACTCGCCAGCACATAACAACAACAACAACATCTTTTCTTCTTTCTTCTCCTTTTCCTCCTCCTTCTGCCATGAATATAGTCCCCTTGTACTGATATACAGCTGTAAAATTTCTACTCATCTATCTTTATACAAAATTTTCAAATCTCACCTGGATCTAAAGAGCAAGCACTTCCCTTCTTAGAACTTCTGACAGTTGGTAGGTGCAACTATTTTTGTTCATCACATTTTTATCTGTTTGTTTATGTGTGTTCTTATTTCTATTTCTAGACCTTGTAATTCCCAAACAAAAAGAACTGTTTATGAATTTCTTAGTACCTACTATCTAAATGTTTGATGAGTGAATAAATTATTTCTTCTGCCAGGTTTTCAAATTCTGTGAGGTCATGCATTCACACATAATCATGAGTCAAG
>NW_006921611.1:10585693-10602107 GCF_000298275.1 Orycteropus afer afer
TCAACATTTTTTTTCATTTACAAATAATTATGTACATTAATTATGTTTTGTATGTTGTTAAACCTTAACCATTTTACATTTCTAATATGTTTTTTTAAAAAAAATTAGGAATTAAGTAGAGTTTAATGAATAATTTTTATTTTTTATTTAATAGAATAAATTACTGTAAAGTTGTGCAAATATATAAACAAATTCCATCAAGAAACAAGTATTATTGAGCCCTTATTTTAAGGCTAATTCTATATTAGGTGGTAGGGTGATACATAATCTTGCCAGGCAAGAAAGAGAAGGACCTTATGGCCTAATTGGGGAGATAAGTATGAGAAGACTTAAGTACGTATGCATTTTGGTTAGTGGATCTGATTCTTCTTGGGTGGTGCAAACAGTTAACATGCTCAGCTGGTAACCAAAAGGTTGGAGGTTCAAGTCCATCCAGTGATGCTTCCAAAGAAAAGCCTAGATACCTACTTGTGAAAAATCAACCATTGAAAACCCTTTTGAGCACAATTCTACTTTGACAAAAAGAGGTTGCCATGAGTGGGAATTGACTTGATGATAACTGATTTGGGTTTATATTCACATTATATTTTGATAGTACCTGTTTGTAAGTGCATTAATTCAGGGATAGAAGATATCGATATGTGTGGGGATACCTTTAGAAAGCCTAATGAAAACAGATTGGATGCACAGTTTAAAAGATTAAGCCTTGCATACATGTGCATATGCACAGAAGTCTGTGTGTGCACACTTCAGAAATGGAGGAAGTCTTTATCTTCTTGATGAAGTGCTATCTTTAACACATCTGGGACATCTTATTCTCAGCAAATTGATTCCCTACACCAGGGTTTCTCAACCTCAGCAATATTGGCATCTTGGGCTGGATAATACTTTGTCATAGGTGCTGCCCTTGCGTTGTAGAATGTTTAGCAGTATCCATTGACTCTACTTATTAAATATCAGTAGCACACCCACACACAACCATGATAATAAAAAAATGTCTCCATACCCAAAACAAAACGAAACAATACTGCCATCAAGTTGATTCCATCTCATAGTGACGTTATAGAACAGAGTAGAACTGTTAAATCTTTATGGAAGCAGATTATATAATTTTTCTCCTGCAGAATGGCTGGTGGGTTTGAACAGCTGAACTTTTGGTTACCAGTTGTATGCTCTAACCACTATACCACCAGACCTCCTGTGAAAATGTCCCCAAACATTGCCAAATATCCCTTGTGGGAAGTATAGTTAAGGTTGTGTGCCAACTTTGTTGGGCCATGGTTTTAGTGTCTTGGCAGCCGGATGTAGTTATTCCCACATGATTAAATTATAAATACCTCCATGACAGGAAGCGGTAACCAGGGCCAACGGAATTTGAACAGCTAAGGGGAGAACCCCCAGGTGAGAAGGGGGAGCCAGGCAGATGGGACCCAGAACAGGTAAGGGGAAGGTCAGGAAGTGAGCAAAACAGTTTGGAAAAACTAAGAGAGATGAACTTGTCTGTCAATTTGTCATACTAGAGTGGCTTGCATGTTGCTGTGAGGATGGAGGCTGTGCCACCTGTGTTTCAAATGCCAGCAGGGTTGCCCATGGTGGACATGTTTCAGTGAGCTTCAGACTGAGACAGACTTGGAAGAAGGAAGAGGCCATTCACTTCTCAAAGAATTGGCCAGTGAAAACCTTATGAATAGCAGTGAAACACTGTCTGATATATTACTGGACAACTTTATGAATAACCCTGAATCATTGTCCAATACAGTGCCAGAAGATGAGCCCCTCAGGTCAGAAGGCACTCAAAATGCAACTGAGAAAGAGCTGCCTCATCAGAGTAGAGCAACCTTAACGATACGGATAAAGTAGAGCTTTCAGGACCTCCACTGGCTGATGTGGCACCACTCAAAATGAGAAGAAATGGCTGGAAACATCCATTAATAATTGGAACAGGAAATGTATGAAGTATGAATCTAGGAAAACTGGAAGTTGTCAAAAATGAAATGGACACATGAGGATTGATATCCTAGGCATTAAGAAATAGACCAGTTTTGGACTGATTCAATGGACGTTTTGAATCAGACAACCATACGATCTACTACATCGGGAATGACAAATTGAAGAGGGATGGTGTTGCATGCATTATCACAAAGAACATCTCAAGATCTATCCTGAAATACCATGCTATCGATGATAGGATAATATTATACAGCTACAAGGAAGGCTAGTTAATACTACTATTATTCAAATTTATGCACCAACCACCAAAGCCAAAGTTAAGGAAATCGAAGATTTCTACTAACTTGTGCAGTCTGAAATTGACCAAACACTCAATCAAGATGTGCTTATTATCACTGGTGATTGAATGCAAAAGTTGGAAACAAAGAGCAATCCCTGGTAGTTGGAAAATTTGGCCTTGGTGATAGAAATAACTCTGGAGATCGTGATATAATTTTGCAAGAACAATGACTTATTTGTTGCAAATACCTTTTTTCAACAACACAAGTGGTGGCTATACATGTGGACTCTGCCAGATGGAGTACACTGGAATCAGATCGATTACATCTGTGATAAGAGACAATGGAAAAGCTCAGTATCTGCAGCCAAAGCAAGGCCAGGAGCTGATTGTGTAATAGGCCATCAACTACTCATATGCAAGTTCAAGTTGAAATTGAAGACAATTAAGATAAGTCCATGAGAGCCAAAATATGACCTTGAATATATCCCTTTTGAATTTAGAGACCATCTAAAGAATAGATTTGGTGCATTGAACACCAAGATGAAAAACCAGAGGAATTGTGGGATGACATCAAGAACATCATCCATGAAGAAAACAAAAGGTCATTTAGAAGAGAGGAAAGGAAGAAAAGATCAAAATGGATGTCAGAAGAGATTCTGAAACTTGCCCTTAGGTGGAGAGTAGCTAAAGCAAATGGAAAAAAAATGACAAGAGAGCTGAACAGATTTCAAAGAGCAGCTCAAGAGGACAAAGTCAATTATTATGATGAAATGTGCAAAGACAGAGAAGTGGAAAGCCAAAAGAGAAGAACACATTTGGCATTTCTCAAGCTGACAGAACTGAAGAGGAAATTCAAGCCCTGAATCGCAATAGTGAAAGATTCTATGGGCAATATATTGAATGATGCAGCAAACATCAAAAGAAGATACAAGGAATATACAGTCATTGTACCAAAAAAAAAAAAAAAAATAGTCAATGTTCATCCATTTCAGGAGGTGGCATATGATCAAGAATCAATGGTACTGAAGGAAGAAGTTGAAGCTGCACTGAAAGAAGAGGCAAAAAACAAGGTTTCAGGAATTGATGTAATACCTATTGAGATGTTTCAACAAATGGATTCTGTTCTGGAGGCACTCACTTGGTTATGCCAAGAGATTTGGAAGACAGCTACCTGGCCAACTGACTGGAAGACATCCATATTTGTACCCATTCCAAAGAAAGGTGATCCCACGGAATGGGGAAATTATCAAACAATATCATTAATATCACAGGCAAGTAAAATCTTACTGAAGATAATTCAAAAATGGTTGCAGCAGTATATCCACAGAGAACTTTCAGAAATGCAAGCTGGATTCAGAAGAGGATGTGGGACAAGAGTTATCATTGGTGATGTCAGATGGATCTTGGCTCAACACAAAGAATACTAGAAAGATGTTTATTTGTGTTTCATTGGCTATGCAAAAGCATTCAGTTGTGTGGATCACAACAAATTATGGATAACATTGAGAAGAATGAGAATTCCAGAATACTTATTTGTACTCCTGAGGAACCTGTACATAGACCAGAAGACTGTACTGAAGGAAGCTCCTCATTTGAACAGAGGAAGGGGAGACTACATGGTTTAAAATCAAGAAGGGAGTGTGTCAGGGTTGTATCCTTTCACCTTACTTATTCAATCTGTGTGCTGAGCAAATAATCTGTGAAGCTGGACTATATAAAGAAGAATGTGGTATCAGGATTGGAGGAAGACTCATTAACAACATGCAATACACTGACAACACAACTTCGTTTTCTGAAAGTGAGGATGCCTTGAAGCACTTACTGATGAAGATTAAAGACTAAAGTCTGCAGTATGGATTACACCTCAACATGAAAAAAAAACAAAGATCCTCACAACTGGACCAAAAAGCAGCATCACAATAAATGGAGAAAAGATTGAAGTTGTCAAAGACTTCATATTACTTGGTTCTACAATCAAGACCAGTGGAAGCAATAGTCAAGATATCAGACAACATATAACATTGGACAAATCTGCTGCAAAAGACCTCTTTCAATTGTTAAAGAGCAAAGATATCTCCTTGAAGACTAAGGTGGGCCTGACACAAGCCATGGTATTTTCAATCGCCTCAAATGTGTGTGAGAGCTGGACAATGAAGAAGAATTGATGCTTTTGAGTTGTGGTGTTGGCAAGGAATGCTGAAAGTACCACAAACTGCTAAAAGAACTAAAAATCTATCCTGAAAGAAGTCTTGTTGGAATGCTCCTTGGAAGCAAGAATCGTCACTTTGTCTCACCTACTTTGGTCATGTTGTAAGATGGGACCATTCCCTGGAGAAGAAGTGGAAGGTAAATGAAAAAGGGGAAGCCCCTCAATGAGATGGATTGAAAAAGTGACTACATTGATGCACTCAGGTATAGCAAGGATCATGGGGCTGGCACAGGACTGGGCAGTGTTTCATTCTGTTGTACATAGGATCACTGTGAGTTAGAGATGACTCAATGGAACCTAACACAACAACAACAATGGTGGAATCTGCTGTGAACAGCTGAGTAGTTGCCTTTGGGGTGGCATCTGTTCCTGGTATATATGGAGAAGCTTTGAGGAAGGTCTTTAGCTTTTTTGTCACATTTTGGATCCTGCATTTGGCCCAGTCTGCATTTATTTGGACTTGAACAAGTGGCTTGCTGTGTTATCTGCCAATTTTGGGGTTGTTTCTAGACATGAGCCAGTGGTTGCCCTGTTTCCTGCTGATCTTGGCATTGTGCCATTATGCCTGCTGATCTTGGGTTTGTCAGCCTCAGTAGCTAGCAGCTACATGAATTAGGAGATACATCCAACTTCAGAGGGCTTTGAACAAGAGGCTGAGCTGAAATCTTAGGTTGAGGGGCCTAGAACTAGTACTCTGAACTCACACATCTAACCTCCTAAACTGTAACAGAATAAATTTCTGTTTGTTAAAGCTATCCATCTGTGGTATTTCTGTTAGCAGCACTAGAAAAGACCTCTAGTTGAGAATCACTGCCCTGAGGGGCCAGTGATAGCAAATCAGCTTTCCTGGCTTATTTTGGAGGAACATTCTTATGTTTTTGCTAAATTTCTTTAAAGAGAGGGAGAGAACAGCTGAGAGGGTAAAAAAAAAAAAAAAAAAAAATCACAAAGGTTACCAGGAAGATGACTCCTGAAGATTATTTTCATTGTTGTTTCATTTTGTTTTGTTTTGTTTTCTAAACAAACACACACATTTATATTAAATAGTTAGTATTAAGAAAATGATAAAAACATACACTATTCACTGCCTATTTCCTAGTGTTTATTACTCATCCAAGATGAACAGATAATACTCCAGTGATATGAAAATGGTGCCCCCAGCCACTGAATATGACTTTGAATTAAGCTTTCAAAATATTCCTAGCAACATATTTAATTAACTAGGATACTTGGTTTATATTAAATCTACATCAACTAATATTAAAAACATATATATTGAGGCTTAACAGCTTCAGGAGGGCTCAAGATCTGATTGTAGTGTAACTTATTTTCGATGTACAGGTTCACTGAATCTTTCCAAATTGAGCATTGGGGATTGGAATATTACCACTGATTTTGGAAAGTGAAGCAGGGAAAATTAAATTCTTGTGTAACGATGTTTATAATTTGAAACAATATTTGTAACGAACTATAAAAAGAGGTTGGGGGGCCTTGCTTCATTGATTGCAGTGTCATTCCTTCTACCTCAGAATATTTAGGTTTCACTTCCCTAAGCAACACAAGACAGCTCCAAAAATAAATGACTATGTGGTGCTACCTTGCCATCTTCTTTATTTATAAGAGAAACACTTGACCCTTTGATGAATTCACAATGGCCACCCTTTATTAGAGATCAGCTTGAAGAAGCAAACTAGACCAGGATCTGGAAGCTATTTGTCCTCATTTTACTGAGATGGCTACCATCTGTTGGACAGTTGGACATTGTGTGGTGACTTGCAACTATGATTCTGGAAGCTACTCCTCTGGAATTTCAAATACTAGCAGGTTTACCCATGATGTACAGGTTTCAGTGGAGCTTCGAAACTAGGATACAATAGGAAGAAAGGCTTGGCTTCCAAAAATTAACCAATAAAAACCCTAGAAATCACAACAGAATAGTATCTGATACAGTGTTGGAAGATGAATTTTCCAGTTTGGAAGACACTCAAAATACACAGTGGCCACACAATGGACTCATGCATACCCATGATCGTGAAGATGGTGTGGGACTGACCACATTTAATGCAGTTCTACATACAGCCACCATGAGTCAAAGCTGACTCGACAACAACTAACAACAAAAACAAACTGAGGTGAAGAAAGTTTTTGATAGTGAGATTGGGGAAGTTAGCAGAACAGGGAGGATAGTGATCAAAATAGAGAACTGGGAAAAGAAGTCCCACTTAATATTTTACCCAACACCTATAGTAGATGTCAGGAGACATAACCTGATGTGTAACATTCATGTTTTAAAGTGTAAGCCCTTTTACCATGGAATTCTTTAATATTTTGTTTAATTGTATAACTTGAACCACCTTACTCATCACATCCTTATGCTGTCATCCATTGTTCATTAATAGTTTCTCATGTCTTCATTCTATCTTCCCCAAAATATTGTAAGGTCCTGAAAGATTGAGTTAGGGAAAAGAATAATGCCTGTGAAGAAGGACATTTCAGCCCCCACATTTATTCTTTGGACCCACGTGTCCTGCCTGGAGTTGACTGACTCTGCTCTCTGGGGATATTCATAGATATACCAGGCTCACCAACATGGGAGCCCAGAGTAGGGCCTCCTTCTTGGGTCCTTGATGGTCACTAAGTTCCCATTTCTCTGCTTGCCTCCACATGCCAGAGACTAAGATGTCAAAATACTGCCATTGAACAAAGCCCTGACACCCATTCTCAATTCTCCCCTCGATCAGCAGCCCTTTCCCACTCTTTCATTGGATACCTGTCAGGACATTTTTTCTAGACCTGGACCATTCTTCCCTGACAAGCTACATTTACTTTTTAAAATGACAACAGAGCTTGTAGTTTTTCCTTCCCGATCACAAGAAACAAAGCATTTTCTGTATGTCAATAAATTCCTATAAACCACAAGATCTACCTGCATTTTTTTTTTTCCTGAGTGATGCTGCTTACTACTTCACTACTCATAAATCAGAATTTCAATGCAGCAGACTCTGAATGGGATCAATTCATCTATGTGCTACGTCTGACTGCTCCACCAAAATGTACAGGCATCATTGTGCTTCTTTGCCAATCAGAATTGAGGGTACATATGGGTTCATTGCCTTTTTTTTTTTTCCTTTTTTCTTAAAAAAGGGAATATCTACTAGTTTGTATTTGGTAAAACTTACTTAAGCAGAAAGAGTGGTGGCTAAGAAAAACCAAGAAGGCTTGAGCAATCAGAAAAGGAGGAGGACCATTAAAAGTATTTAACATACATTAATTTAAAAAGGTTACCATTCTCACATCTTTACAAACAAGATAAATGTCCTCAAAGTGGGATTCTGTCCACTTTCAGATCTGATTGAGACTCACTGCTCTTGCACATTTCTTTAATCCGATGGTTTTTTAACCTTTGAATAAAAATCAAAATAGCCACTCTGCCAAGGAGACTGATATGTGCATCTGACAGCTCCCATTCTGTGATGCAAATCTCAGCAGAATAGTGATGTTTTTTGCCTTCTTCCTTGAAACCTTTTGCTTTGCATGGTTTTAGGGCTGAGCTGCTTATCAGAGACTGATGCAGAGATTGCTTTCTCCAGGCATATCTGATATAAAGTGGAGAATGTGAGAGCGCAGCTGGTGGGACTGAGATCACTGGAGCCCATAGCCCAGGGCATAGCTCTGGGAATGGCTAGGTAGTGTCTCTGCTCTTCTTCTCCCTGTCTTTCTTCTCCCTGTTCCAATCAAAATTACATCAATGCCTGACCTTCAGAAGGCCAAAATTCTGAGTAAGTGAAAAGCTCTGGGGCTGTATGTCCTAATTGCATCCTGACAGGATTTCATGCTAGAGAGGCAGTCGTTCTAATATTGGCTGCATGTCATACTCCTGTTTCATGGATTGCTGTAGAAGCTTCGCTCCTAGACTCCAAACCAGCCTGCCTCTCTCACTGGAAGGTCCCACAGGACTTTCACAAAGAAAGTTGGTGCTGATGTGCCAGACACAAATATCTCTTTCTCCCCTCCTCTCTTCCCTATTTGTTATTTTCATCTCATAGGCACATACATTGAAACATATACACACAAGCACATGCATACACACAACATAAAAACTGCTATCCATAAGAGTGTACGTAATTATGAATGTACCCATTTTAACAGCTATTCACTAAACTAGGAGAGGTCAATTAAAGGCTAAACTTCTTTCATAAAGTGAAAGAGATTGAGCTTAAAAGTGTCTGGGACACCACATCACAGTACCTCATCAGTGACAGGGCATTCACGGCTCTGGTCTTTTGTCTATGCTGTTCTTTCTGTCTGGAATACTCCCACACCTCTTTGTTGACCAGTGCAAAGATAAGCATCTGCAATGTACTTTCCCAGACCTTAGAGGCTGGGAAGACAGTGGGGATAAATATTAATAACTCATCAGGAGTTCTAGATTTGCCCCACAGCAGATTTTCATGGAAATTAGTTCCAATCGTCTTCCTCTTGTTCTTTGAGAGTCACTGAGCCTCTCCCAAGTGTTTGCAAACTTCCCATTCTATCTGCCATAGCTGTCCCCCTTCACCCAAAGTTGTGTCAAGTGATGCCTGGATGAATCCTGTTTCTACAGGAACATTCTCTGCTGCTCTTGATGGGAAAAATCTCCCTATCTGGACATTGACCACAGAAGTTCCCTGAACACTGACAAGTCCAAAGATCAGAACTGTCTTGAGCTCTCTGTCTACAAAAGAGACAGAGATATTTTCTTGACATCTTCCTTTTAACCACAGTCCCCTCTCCCCACAGTTCACAATCAACCCTTGTCTTTGAGCCAAGTTGCTGTTCCTTCCCTCACCCTCATTTCGTTCAGCATGACTTCCTTTCCATAAAGCTTCTCAGTGACTACTGAGGAGCTCCTTCTGGATAGCCCCCCAAAACACCTTTAAGACCAACCTCAAGTTCCCTTCTCTAGACCCTTTAGGACTTAATTTTTTTTCTCTCTTCTACAGATATTTTCAAGGTGAATTTTTGGAAGACTAGGCAATCTACTTCTGTAGAGATACCTTCCTGGAAATCCAAGGAGGGGTCCCTATGATCATCCTGCATTATCTGGGTGGGCCCTAAATCCAATGACAAAGGCTTTTAGGAGATAAACAAAGGAGAGATACAGAGAGAAGAGAAGATCACTATGAGAAGATGGAGGGAAAGTTTGGAGTTATGAAACCACAAGCCAAGGAACACCTAGAGCCAACCAAATCCAAAACCAAACTCACTGCCATCAAGTTAGATACAACTCATAGCGACCCCTCCCTGGGTTGCCAAGACGGTATAGAAGCTCTGGTAGCATAGTGCCTAAAGCACTTGACTACTAACCAGATGGTTGGTGGTTCAGACCCACCAACCACTCCTTGAAAAGAAGATGGGGCAATCTACTTCCATAGTAATACCACCTCGGAAACCCAAGGAGGAGTTGCTATGAGTCAGGTCCAACTTGATGGCACTTAACAACAACATCACCACGGAAGTAGATTGCCCAACTTTCCTTCCAAGGAGTGGCTGATGGGTTTGAACCTCCAGCCTTCTGGTTACCACAAACGCCTTAGGCACTACACAACCAGCGCTCCCTCCTGGAGCCAACAGAAGCTGGAATAGGCAAGGAATGGATTTTCCCGGAGAGGTTTTAGAGAAAATGTGGCCCTACCAACACCTAGTTTTAGAACTTCTCTCCTCTAAAACTGTGATAGAATAGTTTTCTCTTTTTTTCTCTTCTTCATTTTGCAGTTTTTAAGGGGCAGGATTTGAAGTGGTTTTTCTTTGCACTTATTTTTAGGCTTTTTATTGTTGTTGTTTGATTTGGGTAAAATTTTGTACAGCAAATTAGTTTTCCATTCAATTTATACATATTTTGTTCTGTAACATTAGTTGCAATTCCCTCTATGTAACAGAACTCTTTTTGCTTCTTCCCTGGATTCCCCAAATCCCTTATTCCCTCTTTTCTGCCTCTTCCTACCTTCTGAGTTTTTTTGGGACAACTGTTGCCCTTTCTGTCTCGTGTGGTTAATTATTCCGTTAACTATAGATACAATAGTTTTCTGCTGTGTAAAGCCATCAAGTTTGTGGTAATTTGTCAATAAAGACCTAGGGAACTAATACACAGCTCAAGGGACATTTTGGGATTTAAACTCTATGTCCTTCCAATCTCCTCTATACCAACCTTGAAAGTATTTTTTTTTCTCTAGGTTCTTTTTTAGGGTCTTGAGACAAACTCATCCTTTAAGAGCCCAATAAATATATAACACCATTGGAGAAGTGTTTCCCTCACCTTACAAAACAGCATCAGTAGTTTCATGAACACAAGGTCAGTACCAGCTATTCAAAGAGAATTAACAGGTCAACACTCATGGGTCAAAGAGTGACAAAAGCAACATTGGATGTTTCAGAAGGAGTGCTGGTGGATTAAGGGCAGCAATTTAAAGGGTAAAGAGCATTAGCTGTGCCAGCAGCAGTAGATCCTCTGGATCATCCAGAATCTGCCAGTGAAGGGAGGTGTGAGGTTTTCATTCCAGGAATTCTGCTGGGTGCACATCTGTATTGTTATCCATATTTCTTGGATTACACCTCGATGTAAAGAAAACAAAAATCCTCACAAGTGGACCAATAAGCAACATCATAATAAATGGAAAACAGATTAAAGTTGTCAGGGATTTCATTTTACTTGGATCCACATTCAACATTCATGGAAGCAACAGTCAGGAAATCAGATGTCTTATTGCACTGGGAAAAATCTGCTGTAAAAGACCTATTTAAAGTGTTAAAGAGCAAAGATGCCACTTTGAAGATTAAGGTATGCCTTATCCAAGTTATGGTATTTTCAGTTGCTAATAAGGCAGACCAAAAAAGAGTTGATGCCTTTGAATTGTGGTTTTGGAGAAGAATACTGAAAATATCATGTACTGCCAGAAGAATGAACAAATCTATCCTCAAAGAAGTGCAGCCAGAATGTTCCCTGGAAGTGAGAACGTCCAGACTTCATCTCATCTACTTTGGTCATGTTGTTAGAAGGGACCATTCCCTGGAGAAGGATGTCATGCTTGGTCAAGTAGAGGGTCAGTGAAGAAGGGGAAGATCCTCAGTAAGATAGATTGACAGATTGGCTGCAATTGTGGGCTCAGGTATAGCAAGGATTGTGAGGCTGGCACAGGTCCAGGCAGTCTTTCATTCTGTTCTACTCAGGGTTGCTATGAGCCAGAGCCAACTCGATGGGAACTAACAACAACAACATACTCCTGGAGCATTTTCCCTCAATCCATATAGCCCATTTTGTTGTTGTTGTTATGTGCCGTTGAGTCGACCTGACTCATAGCAACCCCTCTTTGGGTTTCCAAGGCAGTATCACTACAGAAGTAGATTGCCCCATCTTCCTTCTGAGGAGTGGTTGGTAGGTTTGAACCACCAGCCATCTGGTTAGCAGTCAAGTGCCTTAGGCACTATGCTACCAGAGCTCCCTCATATAGCCCATAGGATTATAGTAATTAAGGATTTCATGTAAACATAGTGCTCTAGCTTTATAAAGCACTTTATATTTTATTTGCATCTCACAACTACCCAGGAAAGATGGTAGCATTTTTTATTTTTATTTTTATTTTTATTTTTATTTTTATTTTATAGCTGAGAAAACAAAATCACTGGAAAGAAAGTGACTTGTACAAGGTTGCTGCGTTGTAGTAAATTACCTGGTTTTTCTACCCATAAGTCTTTGCAAACTCCATGGTGGAATTTGCCAGAAGCAACTGAGTAGCTCCTAATTGTTAAGATAACCTTAATAATACCACCTGGGGTATTTCTGTTGAGTGTGTTGTTGTTGTTATATTCCTTGGAATCAGACCCAACTCATAGTGACCCTTCCTTGGGTTTCCAAGGCAGTATCACTACAGAAGTAGATTGTCCAGTCTTATTTCCAAAGAGTGGTTGGTGGGTTTGAACCTCCAGCCTTCTAGTTAGCAGTCAAGTGCCTTAGGCACTATGCTACCAGAGCCCCTTGTTGAGTGTAGCACCAAGTAATTTTCTGAGAAGTTCACTCTCTCTCAGGTGTATAGAATTCTGATGTTGGGATTGGGTAGTTTGGCCACTCTGCCAGGCTCAAAAGGAGCCCTCCTAGAGGCAGAAGGAGTCTCTCTGACTGCTGGCTGAGAAAGACATGCTGCTGAGAGATATGCACTCCTAAGAGATAGACACTTGCTGAAAGAAAGACATGAGAGACATGCACTGCTGGGAGACAACAAGAGGCATACACTGTAGGGAGAGAGACTGAGAGAGACTGTTAACTGAGAAGGAGGGCTGAGAGAGACTGAGCATGTTCCTGAACTTGAATTGTAGCCTGTTGCTTCCCTAATAAATCCCATAATCTGTGAATTCTGTGTGGCCTCTGCAGTGAATTATAGAACCCAGAAGAGATGGGGTGGGTGTTGTGGGAGAAATGGTTGGTGTCAGGGCTGGTGAAAAGGCTGGACAGAGGCAGCATGTCTGGCCTCACAGAGATAGGCCTTGGGCTACTAATGGTGATTTTGTTTTTCTCTTGTGGGGTTAGAGGAAGTCAGAAGATGTGGCCTCACTGCCCCTATGGCAGTTGTATAATCTATAAGTGGTCAAGACAGAACTTAACTTTGATGTTTAGATCCTTTTTATTTTTTAAAGTTCTCTTCCAATCATGTCTCAAATCTATTCAAGATCTGGGTATTGGATAGGGAAAAAAGAAATAGCTTGAGAAGCTGAAGGTCAATCTATTATTTATTTTATTTTATTTATTTATTTATTTTATTTATTTTTGCTATAGCTTGGGCTACTTAAAAAATCAATACTAAAGTTTAAATGGCCTAATTAAGTACATTTTTTACATTCCACAGAAAATCCTAAATACTCTACTTGGAAAAGACAATACTAACTTTATTGATCAATGACATAAGATATCTTTTCTTGTGCATTCAGGGGACTTTCTTATGGTAAATTTGGTTGCACCATTTTTTTCTGGTCAATCTAGAGGTGAAATGCATTCAGAAGGTAAGATTTAAAAAGAGAAAAAGTTCTTTTAGTTCCATAAATCACTTGAAAGCCTTATAAGATTATACATGACAAAATTGCTCTAAATTCTTTTTTTTTGTAAACTCTAAATGGGAAATACAGGAATGGAGGGATGGAAACTAACATGTCAAAATTTTATGCTCTAGTCTTAATGCTATTGGCCATGCCTTTTATGTATATAAGGAGTACCTAGGTGAAGTAACAGATTAAGTGTTAGAATACTAACTGAAGGGGTTGGTGGTTTGAACCCACCTGGAGACACCTCAGAAGAAAGGCCTGATGATCTTCTTCTGAAAGGTCAGATAAGCTCCTGAAAACTCCAGGTCAAAGCCTTGAAACCTTATGGAGCAGTTCTACTCTGCACACATGGGATCATTGACTTTTATTTATTTATTTATTTTTAATGTATATTATTTCACTTTGTACCACACCTTACTCTATTGGGTTATTTATTTATTTTTGTAAATTAACAAATTGAGAGATTAAGAGAATAGGCATCTTACCCAAAGTTACCCAGCTTTTAAATAACAGAAATGATTTGAAATAAGATACCATCCCATACAGCATCCTGCATCTTGAGTACTGCATATTCCTCTAGACATTCTGTATAGAACACTATGGGAAAATGTGCCTTTCTTCTAAGGATTCACATTTAAGTTTCCTACATAGGAATATTTTTCCATAGATTGATTTGTCTTGTTATTAGTGAGCAAATATCAGCAGTGTGTACATCTTGACTAATGTCAGGGAGAACTGAGAATGTGCCAGCTTCCTTAAACCATTACTAACAGAGTTCTTAATTAACCTGCCAATAAAGTCAATAATGGAGATCCCTGTTGTTTTAGAAATGAAACCTATTTTACTACTTCTTCCTCCAGGATATTTTGGCATTTGCTCTCCTGGAAGTTTAATTCTGAATTCTGAGCCCTCCTTCTAACAAATTGTGCTTTAAAAATATCTTTTCCTGGTGCTTGTAGAGTTTGCCAAGCATTCTTATGTATTATATCCTTCAATTCTTATAATAATACTCAGGCACATATGAATAGTCTCATTTTTCAGAGTAGTAAGTTAAGATTCTGAAAATTTGAGCACTTTTTCACAAAATTTCACAAAGAATAGAGTAGAGACAGGACCGTGTGGCATTTGACTGTGTGGATAACAAATTATAGATAACATTAGGAAGAATGGAAATTCTTGAATACTTAATTGTGCCCATGAGGAACCTGACAGAAGGCTGTTGGTTGAAGAGAACAAGGGGATATTGCATGGTTTAAAATCAGTAAATGTTTTATCCTTTCAGTATACTTATGCAATCTGTATGTTGAGCAAATAATCCAAGAATCTGGACTATATGAAGAACAGCGCTGCATCAGGATTGGAGGAAGACCCACTAACGACATGAGATATGCAGATGACGGAAACTTGCTTGCTGAAAGTGAAGATGACTTGAAGTACTTACTGATGAAGATTAAAGACTATAGCCTGCAGTATGGATTGCACCTCAACATAAAGAAAATGAAAAGCTTCACAACTGGACCAATAAGCAGCATCACAATAAATGGAGAAAACATTGATGTTGTCAATGATTTTATTTTACTTGGATCCACAATCAAAACCCATAGAAGCAGCAGTCAAGAAATCAGAAACAGTATTGCACTGGGCAAATCTGTTGCAAAAGACCTCTTTAAAATGCTGAAAAGCAAAGATGTCACTTTTCTGAGTGAGATGTGCCTAACCCAAACCATTGTATTTTCAATTGCTTCATATACATATGAAAGCTAAACAATGAATAAGGAAGACTGAAGAAGAGTTTATGCCTTTGAATTATGGTATTGGCCAAGAATACTGAAAATACCATGGACTGCCAGAAGAACAAGCAAATATGTCCTGGAAGTTCAGCTGGAATGCTCCTTGGAAGTAATAATGTCCAGACTTAATTTCACCTATTTTGGTCATGTTATAAGAAGGGACCATTCCTTAGAGAAGGATATCATGCTCGGTAAAGTAGAGAGTCAGTGAAAAAGGGGAAGACTCTCAACAAGATGGATTGACACAGTGGCTGCAATAATGAGCTCAAGTTTAGCAAGGATTGTAGGGATGGCATGTGAATGGGCAGTGTTTCGTTCTGTTGTACATAGGGTCAATATGAGTTGGAGCCAATTCGATGGCACCTAACAACAACAACAGAGACAGGACTTAAACTCAGACCATTTGACCTTTATTATGGTCTCCTTCTCAATTCTTATCCATTGTATAACTTGGACTCCCAAATATTATACAGATCTTTGGAATATAGCCATGATGTTCCCTAAAGGGGACATGATCTCTTAGATAAAAATGAGAGGCAGAACAATACATCTTATGGTGCCAAGTTTGCTGCTAGATCTTACTGCCTAATCATGCCCTCACTTCTAAAGCTTCCTATACTCCTAATCAAATTAAATAATTCTAAAATCATTGATATTACTTGTTTGCATAACTTTTCAACAATAATCTATCTTGGCTGTGAAACAGGAGTTTCCAGATGTTCACTTTTGAGTTTTCATCAGAAAGTATCCGATACCCTAGGGAGACAGAATATTGTCTCATACTCCTCAAGCCTGCATATCTATACACCTGCAGACTTTCGGATTCCAGGGACCTAAGAATAGGCAGCAAGGCAAGAAGCAGGGAGAGGACAAAAAAGGGACCTAAGAACAGGCAGAGAGGTGGGAAGCAAGGAGAGGACAAAAAAAGAAGTCAAAGTGGACCAGAACAGATCAAGGAGTCAGCTGCAGGGACCCAGGTGAAGTGAGGGAACCCAGGCCATGACCCACAAGGAGCAAGGTGGGAAGGCAGGGAGAGGACAGAAAAGGCAAAGGCAACAAGGACAGATCAAGGAGTCAACCACAGGGAACCAGATGAGGAGAGGGAACCCAGGCCAT
>NW_006921611.1:10603017-10603831 GCF_000298275.1 Orycteropus afer afer
CCTTGGTGACAGAAATAATGCTGAAACTTGCATGGTAGAATTTTGCAAGACCAACGACTTGTTCATTGCAAACACCTTTTTTCAACAACACAAACAGCGGCTGTACACATGGACTTCACCAGACGGAACACACCGGAATCAGATTGACTACATCTGTGGCAAGAGGCGATGGAAAACTCAATATCTTCAGCCAAATCCAAGCCAGGAGCTGATTGTGGAACAGACCATCAACTGCTCACATGCAAGTTCAACTTGAAGTTAAAGACAATTTAAAAAGTCCACAAGAGCCAAAATATGATGTAGAGTATATCTCCTGAATTTAGAGACCATCTAAAGAATAGATTTGTTGCATTGAACACCAGTGACCAGAAACCAGATGAATTGTGGGATGACATGAAAAGCATCATCCATGAAGAAAGCAAGAGGTCACTAAAAAGACAACAAAAGAAGAGAAGACCAAAATGGATGACAGAAAAGACTTTGAAGCTTGCCCTTGAGCAGAGAGTAGCTAAAGCAAATGGAAGAAATGAAAAGATAAAAGAATTGAACTGAAGATTTCAAAGAGCATCTCAAGAAGACAAAGACAATTACTATAATGAAATGTGAAAAAAACCTTTTGGTTTGTAGAAAACCAAAAGGGAGAACATGCTTGGCATTTCTAAAGCTAAAAGAATTGAAGAAAAAATTTAAGTCTCAAGTTGCAATATTGAAAGTTTCCAAGGGCAAAACATTGAATGATGCAGGGAACATCAAAATAAGATGGAAGGAATACACAGAGTCACTGTACCAAAAAGAACTGGTCAATCTTCATCCA
>NW_006921611.1:10604716-10607009 GCF_000298275.1 Orycteropus afer afer
GATATTTGCAATCACCTTGCATGCATGTGAGAGCTGGACAATGAATAAGGAAGACTGAAGAAGAGTTGATGCTTTTGAGGTGTGGTGCTCACGAAGAATGCTGAAGGTACCATGGACTGCCAAAAGAACTAACAGATCTGTCCAGATCTGTCCTGGAGAAAGTGCAGCCGAGATGCTCCTTGGAAGCGAGGATGGCCAGACTTTGTCTCATTTACTTTGGTCATGTTGTCAAACGGGACCATTCCCTGGAGAAGGCTGTCATGCTTGGTAAGGTGGAGAGTCGATGAAAGAGGGGAAGACCTTCAATGAGGTGGATTGACACGGTGGCTGCAACAATGGGCTCAAGTATAGCAAGGATCATGGAGCTAGCGTGGGATCAGAAGGTGTTTCGTTCTGCTGTGCATGGTCACTATGAGTCGGAAGCAACTGGACAGCACCTAACAACAACAACAACAACAGCAGCAGCAGACTTTCTACTAACTGCCTTAGTTATCTGGTGCTGCCATAACAGAAATACCACAAGTAGGTGGCTTTAACAAACAGAAATTTATTCTCTCTAAGTTTAGGACGCTGTAAGTACAAATTCAGAGTTCCAATCCTAGGGAAAGGCTTTCTATCTCTGTGTTTCCTGATTCTAGGAGATTCCTAGTACAGGAATCCTGGGTCCAAAGGACTTGTTCTGTTCTCAGCTTCTCTTTCTTGGTGGTAGTAAGCCCCTTTTCCTCTGCTTGCTTCTCTCTCACCTTATCTCTTGGAAGTTAAAAGGTATTGCAGGCCACATCCTAGGGAAATTCTCTTTACATCAGGGCTATGACAGTATTAAGGCTGTTGCAGCCCCCATCAATCCTCTTACAAAAGATCGGCTTATCATATCATGGGGAATCATTACATAACTGTCAGATTACATCATTACATAACTGAGAAACCACTGAGAATCATGTCCCAGCCAAGTTGACATGTATTTTGGGGGACATAATTCAATCTATGGCACAATATATTTATTCCCATATAGGTCTTTATGTATAAAGCCTATATTATCAAGAAAGAACAAGAATCTCTGGAGAATAACTAAGCTAAGGACTTAATGTTCCATCTCTGCATTGAATAGTAGCTTCTCCATTAAATGATAAGTCCTTCATCTCAAAGGTTGAATACAGCACTTTAAAAAAAATACAAAAATAAAGACTTCCAGCTGGTTATATTTAAGGGGCTGGAAATAAAAGGCCAGTCCCAGAATATCTACTGACTCTGGGCTGTGACATATTTTTGTTTGATATTAAATTGAACATTTTCACTTGTTCTTTATTCTTGCGTCTTGAAATTTTGACCTTTAGACACAGGCAAGTAAGCATGAAAGTCACTGTGGCTCCCACGCCCTGGTATGCTGACTCTACTGAGCTTTCATACCTTTGTCTTCATTGCCAGGCTGACAAGGCCTCCTGCTTTGACCCTCTATCAGATCATGAACACACAGGATGGAAGGCTGTTGTCCTACCTCTTTCCAGACAGAGGGTTATAAGAATGGGAAAGAGCAGTCCCAATGGGGCAGGAAGAAGCAGGCATGACAGTCACTTCAATATTTCTTTAGGATTTGTCATCTCGACCACTGCTACCTGCAACCTCTCATTTGGCCTCCCTGCATGGCCCTACCCTCCTCCTCACTGATCCTTTGACTGTGTTTAGGGCTTCTTTTCTTCTTCTTTCTCCTTCTATTTCTCTCATGTTAGAATTTCTCAAGGTCAAACTTTTAACCTCTGATCATTTGTAAAACTCCTTTTCTCAGAAATTATTGAGGTAGAAATTGAGTGCTCTGATGTGTCCCAAAAATAGCTGCTTTTTACCAGCATCCTATCTTCAAAAGAAAATAAAAATTGCACTGTTTTGTGGTACAAAGCTTTGCTGTTAGAGCTTCCTGTTGACTCATTTATATCCTTGCGTATCTGAGCCTTGTTTTACCAGCAACCATAATGACGTGTTTGTCTATGGAGATGACTGCAAAATCTGTATGTCTAACTTTGACCTCCTGCATCAGCTCTAATATCATATGTTGAGCTACGTTCCTAGCATTTGAATTGTATGCTGTGCTTTTACCATGCATTACTCCATCAAGGGAACAGTCATAGTCATATGCCTCACTGGAGCTCCAAGAATCCAAACAGCAAAGAGCTAGTTCTGATACTAAACAAAGACTGATGGCAGCCAAATGAGAAAAAAGAGCTCACTATCTCTGGACGTCTTAGTTATTTAGTCCTGCTATAACAGAAATACCACAGAGGGTGGCTTTAACCAATAT
>NW_006921611.1:10607115-10609932 GCF_000298275.1 Orycteropus afer afer
ACAAAAATTTATTTTCTCATTGTTTAAGAGGTTAGATGTCCAACTTCTGGGTGCTGGTTCTAGGGGAAGACTTTCTCTCTGTGTCAGCTTTGTCCCTCCAAGTTTCTGCTCCTGGGTGATCTTCATATGGTTTGAAATCTCTTTGCCCCATCTCTGCTTCTCTAGCTTACTTGTCTAATCTCTTTTATATCTCAGAAAAAATTCGCTCAAGATAAATCTAACATTAATCCTGCCTCGTAACAAAGACAACCCAGTCCCAAATAGAGTTATAACCACTAGCATAGATGTTAGGATTTTTGACATACACCTTTTCAGGAAACATTTCAACCCTTAATACTGGAGGATGGTTAATATTCCCAACTCATCTACTACAGGGGCTGAAGCAAACTCAAATCCATCCCAGACTGGCATCCATATTTAAGGGGTAAAATTGAGTTTTGTGCTGAGGATTTAGTGGCAGCACTTCTTAGCATCAGAAAGATATCAGAATGATAAATCAAGATAGTACAACTAAGAATATGTCAGAAGCAAGGAGAAGCCCTGGGAAAGAGGACAGCAGAAATATAACATGGCAAAGGGTCTGTGAGTGAACTTGGACTCAGAAATGAGTTCTAAATGCAGTGCAGACATGAGCTTATTGTTGTTATTGTTAGGTAGCATCCTTACAAGGTCAGCTCTGACTCATAGCAACCTTATGTAAAACAGAACAAAACACTGACCAGTCACGTACCATCCTCACAATCCTTAATATACCTGAGCCTATCATTGCAGACACTGTGTTAATCCATCACGTTGAGTGTCTTCCCCATTTTCATTGACCCTGCACTTTACCAAGCATGATATCCTTCTCCAGGGAATAGTCCTTTCTGACAACAGGACCAAAGTAGATGAGATGAAGTCTGGCTATTCTCACTCCCAAGGAGCATTCTGGCTGTAATTCTTCCAGAATAGATTTTTCATTCTTCTGGTAGTTTATGGTACGTTCATTATTCTTGGCTAATACTGTCATTCAAAGGCACAAACTCTTCTTCAGTCTTTCTTATTCATTGTCCATCTTTCACATGCATAGGAGGTGATGGAAAATACCATGGCTTGGGTTAGGTGCACCTTAGTCTTCAAAGTGACATCTTTGTTCTTCAACATTTTAAAGAGCTGTTTTGAAGCAGGTTTTCCCAACGCAATATGATGTCTGATTGCTTGATCACTGCTTCCATGAATGTTGATTGTGGATCCCAGTAATATGAAATCTTTGACAACTTTGAACTTTTCTCCATTTATCGTGATGTTGCTTATTAGTCCATGTGTGAAGATTTTCATTTTCTTTGTATTGAGGTATAATCCATACTGAAGTCTGCAGTCTTTATTCTTCATTAGTAAGTGCTTCAAGTCATCTTCATGTTCAGCAAGCAAGATTGTGTTGTCTTTATATCACAGGTTGATAATGAGTCTTCCTCCAATGCTGATGCTGTATTCCTATTTGTATGGTCTATCTTCTCAGATTTTTTGCTCAGCATACAGATTGAATAAATATGGTAAAAGGATACAACCCTGATATGCATGCTTAATGATTTTAAACCATACAGTATGCTCTTGTTCTTTTCTATGTACAAGTTCTTCATGAAACCAATTAAGTGTTCTGGAATTTCTATTCTTCTCAGTGCTATCTATTATTTGTTATGATCCACACAGTTGAATTCTTTTTCATAGTCAATAAAACACAGGTAAACATCTTTCTGCTATTGTTTGCTTTCTGCCAAGATCTATCTGATGTGAGCAATGATATCCCTTGTTCCATGTCCTCTTCGGAATCCACCTTGCATTTCTGGAAATTCCCTGTCAATATACTACTGGAATCATTTTTGAATTATCATCAGCAAAATTTTACTTGTGAGTGCTATTAATGTTGTTTGATAATCTCCACATTGTGTTGGATCACCTTTCCTTGGAATGGGTACAAATATGGATCTCTTCTAGTCATTTGGCTAAGTAGCTATCATCCAAATTTCTTGGCATAGATGAGTAAGTGCTTCCATCATGGCATCTGTTTGTTAACACATCTCAATGGATATTTTCTCAAATCCTGGATCCTTGTTTTTCACCAATTCCTTCAGTGCAGATAGAAACACCTAGCTTCTTGAGTTGTTGTTATGTGCTGTTGAGTCAACCCCGACTCATAGTGACCCCTCCTTGGGTTTCCAAGGCAGTATCACTACGGAAGTAGGATTGCCCAACCTTCCTTCCAAGGAGTGGCTGGTGGGTATGAACCACCAGCCTTCTGGTTAGCAGTCAAGTGCCTTAGGCACCATGCTACCAGAGCTCCTAGCTTCTTGAATTAGGAACACCAAATTCCAATCCTAGGTAGAAAGCCAATGGCCATGGGTTGTGGAGGCTGTAAATATTGCCCATGGGGTTAACAGACCCAGGGCAAAGTTTCCTCACTTCAAAGAGAAAGCTTCTCAGAAGATTAGTTTACAGGAGTTGGGCAGGACCGAGTCTGCAAGAGGTAGACCTTTTGTGTCTTCACCCAATCGAGACAAGGACAGGACACATGTGAGCAGTGATTGACGGAAGTGCCTCCTGCTGGAACTGAACTCCTTTCCAAATGAAATTTCTAGGTTGATAAATCTTTACTGCCATTTTCTCAGACATTTCACCTGAAACTTTGTGTGATTTAACTTTTTCCAGTCTCTTATTAATATCCAAACTATGTTGTTGTTGTTAAGTGCCATCAAGTCATTTCCAACTCATAGCGACCCCATGCACAGCAGAACGAAACACTGCCCGATCCTGCACCAGCCCCACAATCCCTGCTATACT
>NW_006921611.1:10610352-10611183 GCF_000298275.1 Orycteropus afer afer
CACTTGAAACAGTTCCTTCACAGTTGACTTTCCCAATGCTACACGTCGTCTAATGTCCTGACTGCTCCTTCCATTGGCATCGATTGTAGAACCAATCAACGTGAATTATCCAAACTATAATTAAGTTTTAATAGTTACTCTTCCATTTTATCTTTAGTTCCTTTTCTCTCTTCCAAAATTCTTTTACAACCATGCTAAACTCTTCTTGGTTCAACTAATCTATCATCTACTTAAGTCTTCTCTTTGTTCCCAGGTTCTTCTGCTCAATCCATCATGCATAGCACCAGATTGATTGCTTAAAATCTGAAAATTTCTGTTCCTTTCTTTAAAAATCCTCAAGGGCTTTTCATTATCTACATAATAAAGCCCCAATCCTTCATTTGAGCTGTTCCATTGTTTGATCCCCACGCATTTTCTGACATGCTCTCCCACTCAGTCCATTGAAGCTAGCCTATGCATGGCATATATTTCTTGTTTATTTCTATATACCTCTGTCCATGCTGTGCCCAGTGCTGGAACAGTGAGTATTTCTCACCTGGACTCTCCCTCATCACTGCCCCAACCAACTCTATCCTCTCATTAAAATTCTGTTCATCTTTTCTCTGGAGCTTCCTTTGACATCCCACTAGTAAATTTTCTAGCATGTGTTACCTATTCAAGTATTTTGGTACGTTTTATATCTGCTTCCCTAGTTTTTTAATGTTTGTGGTATGTCTGTCTTACTACAGTCTTGTAGCCAAGTATTACTGGAGCCATCATTATATAACTGAGAAACCACCCTACCTGTGTTCATTCATTTCTACTGCATAACCTAACTCCATGGCAGGTGTA
>NW_006921611.1:10611428-10612449 GCF_000298275.1 Orycteropus afer afer
ATGCATTGAATTTCTTTGAGCTGGGTTCCCTCTGATGGCAATGGGTTTGTGTGGACCCATTTACACTATTTCATGAGGTTTTCTCACAAGGTCATGACTGCACAAAAGAGGATTTTGTATCTCCAGAGATAACGAAACATAGTGGATTTTGAACTCACAACTCTGACTTCTTTAAAATAATACATTAATCATAACCTCAACTTTGCATCAGTTATTTTCAATATAAATGAGTCTCATTAAATGCAGGCTCACAAATATATTCAAATAGACAGACACTTTGTGTCCTTTTCTACCCTATTTTTTTATTCTTAAATTCCACTTAACAATTTAGTCTTCTACATTTCTATGTAATCTTGAAGTATTATTCCTTTTTGGGTACAGGGCTAAAGCTAAGCCATGGACATCCAATGGTGGTAGAGTCTTTGAGGGAGGGCAATAAATATCACCTCTGTTGTCTCTTTTAGTTCTGAACAAATTAAGCCATTAGATAGATCCCAAATATCACTGTTTTTACTGATCAAATAGAAATAGGAAAATATGATATAATTATGAGAATTTAATCTTCCTAATATTGATACCTGAATTAGGTAGATTTACAATGGCAAAGCCAAACCAGCGTAGCCCTCAAAATCCTATGCTACTGCCAACACAATACAAGGACAGAGACAACCCCAGCAACAAAACAGAGGTATATAGGTTCCTTGCTGGCCGCTGGCTCACTGAGAAGATGAAAAAAGCAAAACAATTTATTCTTCCCAAAATTTTCCATCAGATCAACCACTCCACCTCCTCAGTGGCCAAATGGGTAAAATAAAGGAAAATGACAAGAATTTTATACCCACTCATTTCCCCATATATGGAAGGTGATAACTTTCCCCTCATATCTGGTGCTGGGGGAAAAAGCCCACATTTCGTATCAAGTAATAGCCAACTGACTGGAAGAGATCCATATTTGTGCCCATTCCAAAGAAAGGTGATCCCACAGAATGTAGAAATTATAGAACAATATCATTAATATTGC
>NW_006921611.1:10613404-10616223 GCF_000298275.1 Orycteropus afer afer
ACTTTGTCTCACCTATTTTGGTCATGTTGTCAGAAGGGACCATTCCCTGGAGAAGGATGTCATGCTTGGTAGGGTGGAGGGTCAACGAAAGAGGGGGAGGCCTTCAACGAGATTGATTGATACAGTGGCTGCGATGATGGGTTCAGGTATAGCAGGGATTGTGGGGCTGGCACGGATCAGGCAGTGTTTCGTTCTGCTGTGCATGGAGTTGCTATGAGTCGGAAACGACTCAACGGCACTTAACAACAACAACAACAACAACAATGTGCTTGTAGGAGCTCTGGTGGCATAGTGCTTAAGGCATTTGACTGCTAACCAGAAGGTTAGTGGTTCAAACCCACCAGCCACTCTTCAGAAGAAAGACTGGGCAATCTACTTCCATAGAATACCTCCTTGAAAATCCAAGGAGGGGTTGCAGTGGGTTAGAGTCAACTTGGCAGCAGTGAGGTTGTTTTTTGTTTTGTTTTTTTTTGGTTTTAATGTCCTTGTGCCAGTCCTCAATTGAAAGTTTCCATCTGTCTTGTCTCTGATGAGGTTCAGAACACTCCTAAAGTACTCTTTTTTCATCTTCCCAACAATATCTTACTTAGCTCAAGGGCATTACTTGGAATTTGAACTCTACAGCAGAACTGCACACATGTATGAAAAGCAACTAGAGGTTTTGAAGGACTGGAGCTCTATCAACTTGCTATGTCTGTTCCAGGATATGACTTGGTGCTAAGCAAAAATTTTAAATTTATCTTAAAATGTTGAAACATCCTAAAATAGTTGCAAGAACAAGGAAATAGATCATGGATTACCAACAGTCCACTCTTCTTATCAAATCTATGTTTTGTTTATTTCAAAATTTGTACATATGTCTACAAAGCTCTGGTTGTGTAGTGGTTAGGAAATTCAGTTGCTAACAAAAATGTCAGTGGTTTGAAACCATCAGTCACTCCAAGGGAGAAAGATGAGGTAGTCTGCTTCCATAAAGATTTATAGCCTTGTAAACCATATGGTACAGTTCTACTCCATCCAAAAGGGTTACAATGAATGTCTATTTAGATGTCCTGGCATGAGGTTGGTCCTATCTAAGAAAATAGTACCATGACTTGCTAGCTCTTTTCTTTTTCAGCACTTGACATTTCTTGGCAGCTTGTGATGTGAACAATGAAGGGAGGAAAAGTAGCATTAATTGACCATTTTCTAGGTGACAAGTGCTTAATGGGGGCTTTATCAATAGTTACTCATGTAATTCTTACAAGAATTTTTTTTTTTTTTTGGAAAATTAGGGCAGCAATTCTCAAGTAGAAATCATTAATGTTTTTTCTCAAAGTAACAGAGTCAATGTATGTTGGAGTTACAATTTGAGTCAGGGTCATGCTAGTTCCAAAACTGATTTTATTTCTTCCATGTTAGTCTGCAGTATGTAGAGTATTCCAAAATGGGGTTGGCCATCTGAGACCCAACTTGCTATGAATCTATCAAACAACCCAGAGCAGAACACTTCACTAAACTTCTGCTTTCTTAACTGTAAAGTGCCTGTACTATAGGCTGTTAAAAGGAAACAAGGAGATTATTTAGTGAAAGTGCTATGTAAGTTGAAAAGACACAAGAGTAGAAGTGGTTCTAGTTGTTTTCTTCACTACTTGCCCCAGAGTCCCAGGATGGAACAGACAGTTAAGTGTGCAGCTGCTAACTACAGGTTGGAGGTTCAAGCCCACCCAGAGGTGACTCCAAAGAAAAGCCTGGTGATCCACTTCTGAAAACTCAGCCACTGAAGACCCAATAAAGCACAGCTCTACACACATGGGATTGCGGTGAGTCAGAGTGGCAGCTGCTTTTACCGGCCCCACATCTCAGGAGAGAGGAATTAGATGGCAAATCCATCAGGTCCTGACTTTTGTCCTCTGTCCATCTCCTCAGAAAATGGTGAATGACCCTGCCCATCCCATTCCTTTCTGTTCCCATTTCCTTTGAGCACTATGTGCATCTGGCTTCTAATCTCTATTCTTTCTGTGTTGGCCAAGCAGGTGGGAAAAGATTTTGTCTTTGACTAATGCTTGACATGTAGAGGTCATGAATGAAGGCAAAGATTCAGCATAAACAAATTATTTTAACTCTTCTCTGGAAAGCAGATAATATTGATGGAAGGAGGTCAGCCTGGGAAATAACTCAGGGAAATATGACATCCAGGGTAATGAATTCATTTTCCCTATATGGATAAATCAAACATAAAATCACTCATGACTTAAGTGTTGGTCAAGTTAATCTCACTCTTGCCTTTTTCTCAGCTTGAAGATGAATTTCTTTGAATTAATTTTTTTTTTTTTCCAGTTGGGTCTTAAATAACAAACATGTTTCTGATCCTACAAATCAAGTGCAAAATAAATCACTTCAAAAGACAAATAAAATCACATGTGCTAATAAATATAAAATGCCCAAATTCAATAACTATCCACCAAATAGCCTGAGGGAAGGATGGTTATTCAGAAAAATGGAAGCTCTCCTGAGAAGAGACCAAGGTGCTAAATGGTTTCAAGCAGGGTTTTAGGGCAGATGGCTTGGGAGTTTCCTGAAGGATGGGCTAAATTGAAATGAAAACCTTGAACTGGAAGAATCCTAAAATATTTGTGGTTGCATTTCTTGGCTGCTTTGTGGGATTAAAGCTTTAAATCTAAATTAAACTTATGTTTTAATTCAATTACATATATATATGTTGGTGTTGTTATATGCCGTTGAGTCAGACCTGACTCATAGTGACCCCTCCTTGGGTTTCCGAGGCAGTATCACTACGGAAGTAGATTGCCCAATTTATATATATATATAATCTAATT
>NW_006921611.1:10616323-10637582 GCF_000298275.1 Orycteropus afer afer
TTTGGGTGAAGAGAAAGACAATGGACCAAATGAGAGTGATCTATATGGTGGCATGGAGAAAGAGGAAGACAGAGAGGTGTGTGGGGGTACAAACAACAAAGATGGACTCATTTGCAAATACAGTACTGCATTGTCAGTGATTGCAAACATTGATATACAGGTGGATAGATGGTTGGACAGGCTGAACAATCAGGTATGTCTATGCAGAGCTATGAGTCAGATCTGACTCGACGGCACATAACAACAACAATGCAGGGAGGACTATGCTTATGACCACATATGGAATTGGCAGACTATGTTTCTACAAGTGTATTTGTACATTCTGTAAGAATGTCCAGGTATATAGGAGAGCTGACAAGGGACAAGGTGGTAGTCACTTCTTGGCCACAGCCAACTACCCAGAGGGAGTGAGCAGTTAGACCTATGGGCTCAGGACAATGGTAACAGGGGACATCAAGGTCAATTGTAATAACATACCACACAAAAATGTTCCACATCCAACTTTGGTGAGTAGAGACTGGGATCTTAAAAGCTTGCAAGCAGCCATCTAAATGCAATGATGGGTCTCTCCTCATCCAGAGCAAAGAAGATTGAAGAAAACCAAAGATGCATGGAAACAATTATTCCAAGGGACTGGTACACCAGTGATCCTTACCCTATGTGACTATGATACCAGAAGAACTAGATGGTGACTGGCTGACATTGTCAACCATAGGCAGGGGATCTATGTAGGAGATCCTGGATAGAGTGGGAGAACAATGTGGAACAAAACTCAAAATCATTTGAAATAAAAATAAGGGGATGGGGGATCAAGTTTGTTGGTCTGATAGAGCCTGGTGGAATCCTTGAGACTATGGCCCCTATCTGCCCTTCAGGTCTGGAATTGAACATACTCCTGTGACTTCCAGCCAAACAAAAGACAGGCATATGAGCTGAATATTTACATTAGGTAGATACGCTCCTTGGGGAGATTAATCATGGGAGAACAGAAGGCCTGTGTATGCACAGGGAGACAGCTCAGGGAGCAGGAATGCATGGGAGGGAAGAACACAAGAAGGAGGTAACTATGGGGAGGAAGTAGGAAGAGAGCTGTTGCATTGTGGGAAATTGCCATCAATACCATGAGACAAAGCATATGTGACCTGCTGTATGGGAAGTGAACTTGTTCTGTAAACTGTCACCCAAAGATTATATATATGAACCAAAAAACAAACCCACTGTCATCAAGTCCATTCCAACTCATAGTGACCCAGATTGAATTTCCAAGGCAGTAAATCTTCATGAGGGGAGCTCTGGTGGCATAGTGCCTAAGGCACTTGACTGCTAACCAGAAGGCTGGTGGTTCAAAGCCACCAGCCACTCTTCAGAAGGAAGATTGGGCACTCTACTTCTGTAGTGATATTGCCTCAGAAACCCAAGGAGGGTCACTATGAGTCAAAGAAGGCTCAACGCCACATAACAACAACAACAAATCTTTACAGAAGTATATTGCCCCATCTTCTTTCAACAGAGTGGCTGGTGGTTTGAACCACCAACCTTCTGGTTGGCAGTCAAATGCCTTAGGCACTACACCATCAGAGCTCCATATATATATATATAAATAATATTATATAATTATAATTATAATTATTATATAATAATTATATATCATAATAGTTATTATTATTAATTATTGGAGCATGGAATGTATGAAGTATGAATCTAGGAAAATTAGAAGTTGCCAAAAATGAAATGGAACACATAAAGATTGATATCCTAGGCATCAGTCAGCTGAAATAGACTGGTTTTGGCCATTTTGAGTCAGACAACCACATGATTTGCTATGTCAGGAATGACAAACTGAAGAGGAATGGTGTGGCACTCATCATCACAAAAAAATGTTTCAAGATCTATCCTGAAGTAAAATGCTGTCAGTGATGGGATAATATCCATATGCCTATAAAGGAGACCAGTTAATACTACTATTATTCAAATTTATACACCAACCACCAAAACCAAAGATGAGGCAATTGAAAATTTTTACCAACTTCTGTAGTCTGAAATTGACCAAACATGCAATCAAGATGTGTTGAGTATTATTAGTGATTCGAACGCCAATGTTGGAAGCAAAGAGGATTCACTAATAGTTGGAAAATATGGCCTTAATGATACAACTAATGCCATAGATCAGAAGATAGAATTTTTCAAGACCAATGACTTAATCTTTGCAAATACCTTTTTTCAGCAACATAAATGGCAGCTATACACATGGAATTCATCTGATGGAATACATAGGAATCAGATTGATTACATCTTGGAAAGAGGTGATAGAAAGGCTCAATATCTTCAGCCAGAATGGAGCAAAGAGCTGACTGTGGAACAGACAATCAATTGTTCATATGTAAGCTGAAGTTGAAGCTGAAGACAATTAAAACAAGTCCACGAGAGCCAAAATATGACCTTCATTACATCTCACCTGAAATTAGAGACCATCTGAAGAATACATTTGACTCATTGAACACAAATGACCAAAAAACAGATGACTTGTGGGATAACATCAATAGCATCATACATAAAGAAAGCAAAAGGTCATTAAGAAGGTAAGGATGAAAGAAAAGACCAAAATGGATGTCAGAAGAGCTTCTGAAAGTTGCTCCTGAATGGAGAGTAGCGAAAACAAATGAAAGAAATGACAAGATAAAAGAGCTGAATGGAAGATTTCAAAGAGCAGCTTGAGAAGACAAAGTCAATTGTTGTAATGAAATGTGCAAAGACCTGGAGTTAGAAAACCATAAGGGAAAAATACTCTGTGCATTTCTTAAGCTGAAAAAACTGAAGAAAAAATTCAAGCCTTGAGTTGCAATATTGAAAGATTCTATGGGCAAAATATTGAATGATGCAGGAAACATCAAAAGAAGATGGAAAGAATAAACAGAGTCACTGTACAAAAAAGAATTGGTCAATGTTCATCTATTTCAAGAAGTGGCATATGATCCAGAACCAATGGTACTGAAGAAAGAAGTTGAAGCTGCATTGAAGGAATTGGTGAAAAACAAAGCTCCAGGAATTGAAAGAATATCCATTGAGATGTTTCAACAAATGGATGCTGCCCTGGAGGAACTTACTCGTCTATGCCAAGAAATTTGGAAGACAGTTACTTGGCCAACTGACTAGAAGAGATTCATATTTGTACCCATTCCAAATAAAGGTGATCCCACAGAATATGGAAATTATCGAACAATATCATTAATATCACACACAAGTAAAATGTTGCTGAAGATAATTCAAAAGCAGTTGCAGTAGTATATTGACAGAGAAGTTCCAGAAATGCAAGCTAGATTCAGAAGAGGATGTGGGATGAGGGATATCATTGTTGACATCAGATGGATCTTGGCTCAAAGCAAAGAATTCCAGAAAGATGTTTACCTATGTTCCATTGACTATGCAAAAGCATTTGACTGTGTGGATCATAAAAAATTATGGATAACAATGAAAAGGATGGGAATTCCAGAACACTTATCTGTACTCATGAGGAACTTGTATATAGAACAAGAGGCTGCCATTTGAACAGAACAAGGATATACTACATGGTTTAAAATAAGGAAGGGAGTGTGTCAGAATTGTATCCTTTCACCATACTTATTCAATCTGTATGCTGAGCAAATAATCTGAGAAGATGGACTATTTGAAGAAGAACATGGCATCAGGATTGAAGGAAGACTCATTAACAACCTGCAATATGCAGGTGACACAACCTTGCTGGCTGAAAGTGAAGATGACTTGAACCAATTATGGATGAAGATTAAAATCTATAGTCTGCTGTATGGATTACACCTCAACATAAAGAAAACAAAAATCCTCACAACTGGACCAATAAGCAGCATCATGACAAATGGAGAAAAGATTGAAGTTGTCAAAGATTTCATATTACTTGGATTTATAATCAACATCCATGGAAGCAACAATCAAAAGACGAGACGACTTATTAAATTGGGGAAATCTGCTGCAAAAGACGTCTCTAAAGTGCTGAAGAGCAAAGATGTCGCTTTGAAGACTAAGGTGTGCCTAACCCAAGCCATGGTATTTTCAATTGCCTCTTATGCATGTGAAAGCTGGACAATGAATAAGAAGAGTTGAGGCTTTCAAGTTGTGGTGTTGGTGAAGAAAGTACCATGGATTTTCAGAAGGACTAACAAAACTGTGCTAGAAGAAGTGCAGCCAAAATGCTCCTTGGAAGAGAGATGGTTAGATTTTGTCTCACGTATTTTGGTCATGTTGTAAGAATGGACCATTCCCTGGAAGAGGATATCATGCTAGGAAAAGTGGTGGGTCAGAGAAGACCTTCAATGTGATGGATTGACCCAGTGGCTGCAAGTATGGGCTGTGGCATACCAAGGACTGAGAGGCTGGAACAGGACTGGACAGTGTTTTGTTCTGTTGTAGAAATAAGGAGCAAAGTAGAAATAAGGTTCCTGTGAGTTGGAGCTGACTTAATGGCAGCTAACAATATATATATATGGGTTTCCAAGGCTGTAAATCTTCATGGAAGCAGCTTGCCTCATCTTTCTGCTGCAAAGTGGCTGGTTGTTCAAATCATCGACCTTTTGATTAGCAGCCAAGTCCCTTAACTACTATGCCACCAGAGCTCCTCATAATATACATTATAAAATATATACCAAAAAAAAAAAACTTACTGCTGTAGAGTCGGACCCAACTCATAGCAACCCCTCCTTGGGTTTCTGAGGCAGTATCACTACAGAAGTAGCTCACCCAACCTTCTTTCTGAGGAGTGTCTGATGGGTTTGAACCACCAGCCTTCTGGTTAGTGGTCAAATGCCTTAGGCACTACACTACCTGAGATTCAGAACTGAAACTCATACCTGCTACCCAACCAAATAGACAAAAAATAATCAGAAGTCTTTCATAATGATTTAAAATATGGAAATTAGCCTAAATGAAAATAATTTTGTTTTCTAATATGAAGAAAAATTATATAAATTGGTATAGGATAGAAATAAATAGCAATAAGACCTAGAAGTCTCAAATGTAAGTTGTAAACAAGGTGGGTGCTGAGGGTAGCTGCTTTAGTTTTTTTTCCAGATTTTTAGATTCTTTCATTTGTTTGACATGATCAAATTTTTCCTAGTTACTAGGTCTACTCAGTATTTTCTATCCTTGGAGTTAGGCAGCATGATGGAGCAGCAAGGCCTCTGGGAGAAAGAAAAGAGACCTGAATTCTATAAGAGACTCCAGCTGAAGGGCTTTTGGCTAGATACTGGGGTCTCATTTCCCTTTGTCAGTAAATTAAGGGCTTGGTTTAAGTCACTCTGAAGCAACTGCACCTCAAGGGAGCCAGCCACCAGCGAGAGAAGTCTTTCATTGCTGGCATTGCTTAGAATTGCTGGTACATTGTGATAATGATAATAAAAAACAACAGACTGGCCATTATGCATCTTCTATTGTTTTAAAATTCTCTCCAGACAATTCATTCCCTTGTGAACTAAATAAACATAGGGTGGGATGAGAGAACCACTCCTTCTGCTCTTTTTCTGTGCTCTTGCTCAGAATCTTTTGCAGTTCCTGAAATTTACCATCTTTCTTTTCTTCATAAACATTTACAATCTTCTTTTCCTCTCTTATTATTTTCCTGGATACCGGACTGGGACAAATAACAAATTGGAACTTTGTTGCGTTATCAGAAAAGAGACGATCTTGCACATTGGCAGGGAAGGAGGCTGGCTTTAGCCTGCCAAATTCTGAGTGTTATTGAAAGATATAAAAATACTCCATGACTTTGATAATGTGAAGAAATGGCTTGACACAAACTCTGCCTGCCAAACAGAGGAAGTGACAGCTGAACCATTAGGCTGTCTTGGTTTCCAGGCATGTAGGATCTTATGAGACCCCTGTGGCTTATTTAGATCCTGGCCTAAAATGTTGATTTGCAACCTGCTAAGAGCCCTATGAACTTGGATAAACACAAGTCAATTCATTTTCAAATGCTCTTTCCCCTGTTTTGTTGATTCCCCTCCAATGGGTATAGTATTTTCAAAGAGCTCTGAAGTTGCTTCTTTAGTTCCTTTTGCGTGACTTTTACTGGTTTTCCAGACATGAAAACTCCCTGGGTGCTGAAGGGTAGCAGAGTTAAATATTAGCTGCTGGGACTACAGAGAATATGGAGATATTCAAGGACAGACTGTCTCTAAACTGAACAATTCATGGAAGTTACAATTCCCTTCACCTTTTCTCTGGTTCTAGCCTAGAACTTGGACATGATTTATTCAAGATTCATTGTTAAAAGTGGGAGAAGGAAAGAAAGTTGAAAAAAAAAAAAAATGATGACCTAGAATATGGCCTAAGAGTACAAAAAAAAAATATATATATATATATATGGGCTGAGAGTACCAGAAAATTCAGTGAACTGAGACTGAGCAAGGAATTGGGAACAAGGGAATTTTTAAATTCTCCAGCTGGTGGAGTTTGTAGAATAAACAGTTCTTTTGGGGAATGTCTTTACATGCAAACAATCCTTAAACCATAAGGTAGCATTTATATTCAACAGATTTTTATTGAATTTCCAAGATGTGCCAGGTGCCATGCTGGGCACAGTGTTGAACATGACAGACAAGGTCCCTACTCTCATAGAGCTTACATTCTAGTGCAGAAGACAGACAATTCAACAGACAATTAATTACAAGTGTGACAAGAGTTACAAAACAAAGTACAGAAGGCTATTGGAGCATATAATGTTCGTACATATCTTGACCTTCAGAGAAAATGAAGAAAAAATCCCAAAATGCCCCACTTGTGGAAACCTAAGGTAGATTGACAAAGGGATCTGAACCGCCCTAAGTCAAGGACTCAAACATTGGCAGAGGCCAGGTTTGCCCTGACCAACAGCTTGTCTGGTCTGGGTTGATCTTACCCAAATTCAAGGTGGGATTTCCATTGTGTGTATCTTCCACCTGGGAGACTTCGGCCAGATACCAACATGTCTCTCATTCACAAGAGGCACATGTATCTAATTTAACCTGGAGTAATGTCAGTCTTACAAAATCACCTGAAGGGCAGAGACTGCAAGGAACCCACTGCCACAAACTAATCTAAAAAACAAAAAATCAATATAAATCAGGTTTTCAGTATTACTTGGTTTCAAACTAAGCATTTCATTAATCTATCACAGATTATTAAGGAAGGACACCCAGAAATTCTGTTAACTCTGTCTATCCCTTTCGCAAAATCATAGAATGTCATAGCCGAAGGGATACTTAGGGAGGATTGAAACCAGTTACTCTCACGCGGGGTGGAGTTTTCTTATATGAATACCTAGCAAAGATTTGTAAATTTCACACCCAATTCTGATACATTTGGGTTGGGGTGGGGTGAGAAGGGTGACATGTTACTTAGAGTAAGCTCCATCATTGATTCCAGCATATCTCTGATAGTTCTCCCACCGCTACTGGGCTGCCCTACATGGAGAACCATAGGTTTGTTCCAATCTCTCACTTTATTAAATGCCTAGAAGAAAAGAGGGTAAGTGACTGTGTTGCACTTTATTTAATAGTAAATCTGGAGTTGGAACACAAGCTCATAATTTTTTTTAAAATTGTTTTTTCCATGCTTTGGGCTATTTAGGAAGAGTTAGCTTTGAGGGTAGAGAGGAAAAGGCAGGATTCAGGACAGTGCCCTGGAGGGACCAAGAACTTGTTAAGTTCTTATAATGAAAGAAAGACCTGAAGTAGGGCTATTACCAGTAGCTGGACCCCTGGTAAACCTCTCAGATTGGTCTCCTTGATGCACGAGGCACAGCAGGCTCTGATGGAACTGGTTGGCACCTTGTAGCTGCTGTCACCTCCTGCCCCTTCCAGGCTTAATTGCCAGCTGGTATTTCTAATCACAGCAATCAACACACCGTATGTCCCAAGTCTCTGAAGTGGGCTGGACCTAGATACAGTAGTAAATGCTCCTGAAATCCTGGCCTGCATTTAATGCTGCTGAAACCATGAGTCTTTGCAGCCTTAAAGGAGGAAAGTGTCTCTATCTCTATCTTAGTGCTTGAAACACAAGCAGGACCAGTGCTCAGGCATCTTTGAATCCTGGAAGTCCAGCTGTGTGAGCAGGGCAGGGAGACACATCTCAACACCTTTCAATAATGGCATAGGAGCAGGAACTAGAGAGACTGGTGAAGGCATGAGCAACTTTCCTAAAGTGGGTGTCAGTAATGCACCCCTTCTTTTGACCTGTTTCAAGAGGAAATGTCAGAGACAACAGAAGGGTCAAGAGTGGGCAAACAGAATTTGGGATTGCTTTAATTATCTTCAACCTAGTTTACCAGTTCAAAAACAATTTGCACTTTAAAGGAGGAGAGTCAGTTTATACAAATGAAGAGGAAATCTTAAGTCTGACAGTGTGAATTATTTAAAATAGATTGATTTCCTGATAATTTCTTGTATACTGACATCCCTTCAACCCTACACTCCATGATAGGAAAGTGAAGGGTCATTGCAGGTTAAGGAAGGCTTTGGAGGTTTTTAGGTAGCCTAAGAGCCAGGATGAGTTCTCTGAAAACCCAAATTAAGATGAAAAGCCTGAAAAGAGGGGAAAGAGCTGGATACTGAAAGGAAGGTGGGCAGAGCTAGAAACAAACTTGCTTGGAAGAGTTTTTGTGGGCCTCTTGTCTTCTCAGTGAGATTATCTCCAAAGGCCTAATCTAGTCTAAGATTTGTGGTAGGGTTGGCAAACTGTGGCCCATGGGCCAAATCTGGCCATCTTAGTATGGCCTATGAATCAAGAATAATTTTATATTTTTTAAAGGTTGAAAAAAATATTTTAAAAAAAGAATGTTCCAATGTTAGAGAATTATATGGAATTCAGATTTCAATGTCCATAAATATAGTTTTGTTGAACACAGTCACACTCATTTTATTTATGTATCTAATATGGTTGCTTTGGCACTACAACAGCTGATGGGAGTGATTCTAATAGAGACTATACAGCTTGCAAAGCCTAAAATATTTCCTAACTGGCCCTTCATAGAAAAATTTTGCTGACCTCTAACTTAAGGGATGGAAATGAAGAGAAAAGTCACAACAGGAGGAGGAGCTGCCTCCATTCCACTAAGGTTGGTCTTGAAGGAACAGTTTTCCCTGTTAGAACCCTCCTGGCCAATTATACGTGTATTCTGTCTTCTCACCCGTATAAACTTTTGTTCTGAATATTCCTGCCATCTGACAAGGGGTGGTGACCTCAGTTTTTAACTACTGAAACACAAAAGAAAGGAAGGATTTTCTTAATGCTTAAAGCTGTACAGAGAACACACTTGGCCAGTATCTGCAGGAAATTGCTCATCTTCGGCATGAGAAATTCTCAGTAAGCCAATGAATTGGATATTTTGAATATATTGTGATGCTCTGTACAAAACAGGAGGATGAGGATGAGGATGGCTAATTGGCTAATTAACTCCACCTCATTAACTAATTAACTCATCACCAGTCCACAGATTGCCAGCCACTAACAGATCTCTGAAATAGAACTCCAACATTAAGTAGAGAAGAGAGACAACAGATCTGGGAAAAAGAAGACTCACTTTGATACTAATTCTGTATGTAGCTTTGGGAAATAATAAATATAATTATAATTGTTCTTTGTTGAGTGACAAGCAGGCACATATTGCATAAAAATCTTGTTAGGCAACTATCCTTAATCTTATTTTACAGATAAGAAAATGGAGACTTAGAGACATTTATGTAATCCACTGCCCAAGGTCAACCTCCTAAAAAGTGATGGGATTCAGATTTATTCAATTCCAAAAGCTGTTCTCTTTTTTATAAGTTTTGTTACCTCTCTGCTCCTCCATTTCCTTTTCTGTAAAGTATGGAAATTGTACTAAATTCACTTCAAAACTCCATCCAGCAAAATGGATTCTGCTGATCCTGAAATGCCTAAAAATTCTATTTTTAAGCATCAAGATATGTCTTTCCTAGGCTGAAGGAAATCCATTTCTTCATTCAATGTAGGTCCTGGAAACAAAACAGATATCATCACTACCTTCATGGATCTTACAGTCTAGTTCAGGCTGAGTTTCCTCCTACATGCTGGGCTAGGGTTTCAGATAACTCTTCTGGTAAAAAAGAGTAGAGAAAGAAGTATATTTGAAAGCAAGTAAAAGCATTCAAGAAGGAAGAGATTATTCCACCATTCCACTTCTCATCCTCACCCTAGGTGTGTCAAATACTGCATATTATCAGAGTTTCCAACTGGGTATGAAGCCACACTGGACTTGTATTCTGCTGGGAGCAAAAAGAGCAGGAGATATAAAAGAGAGAGGTCAAAGAGAAGAAAACAGAAGAGAAGCTGGTGGGTTATATGCATTGGCCCCCAAGGAAGGAGATGACCATCAAAAGTCAAACAAATGGATAGGCTCATTCAGGTGAAGACAATTGCTTGATTCCAATAATTGTTTCACAGTTCTCTTCATTTGGAGTCTCTGGGTGGTGCAAAATGTTAATGCACTTGGCTGATAACAGAAAGATTGGCAGTTGGAGTACACTCAGTGGCACCTTGGAAAAAAGTCTTAGCTATCTACTTCCAAAATATCAGTCATTGTAAATCCTATGATGCACAGAGTTCTACTGTAACATAGATGAAGCTTTGAGGTAGAACAACAGGGCCAAGTACACACAGATTTTCAGCACTCCCACTGTGTCCCATTGTGCCATTTGATCTCTATGCACTTAACTATTCTACACATTTCATTTAAGAAAGATCATATAGTATTTGTGTTTTTTTGTGACTGACTTATTTCACTCATACTAGCTCTTGGTCTCTTTTCACTCATTTTTATTCACTTTCAATGACCTCCTTCAAACTGTGCCCTGGGTCTTTATATTCATGAATTTTTTTTTTTGATTGCATGCTTCATTGTTGCTTATGTTCTATTTATTCATCTTAACTTTAATTGTTTTCGTCTCTTTGATTTTTTTTTCTTTTTCTTTTTCTTTTTTTTTTTATCTACAGTCAGGTGGAACTTTTAAAGCTTGTCCTCCAGACTTCTCCTTTTATTTTTCACAATATTGATTCTGTCTTTTGGGACTTCTAACATAGGTTGCAATTCTATGATTACGTTTCAATTGTCTATACTCAGTCCGGGGAGCTCTGGTGGCATAGTGCCTAAAGCATTTGACTGCCAACCAGAAAGATGGTGGTTCAAACTCACCAGCCACTCCTCGGAAGGAAGGTTGGGCAATCTTCTGTAGTGGTACTGCCTCAGAAACCCAAGGAGGGGTCACTATGAGTCAGATCCACTTGACAGCAATGTGTGAGTTTATACTCAGTCCTTATTTTCCTGGCTACTTTTTGTTATGTTGTTGTTATGTGCCGTTGAGTTGGCCCCAATATAACTTTTTATTATATTGTCTTAGTTTTCAGCCACCTATTTATTCTATCTCAATTTGTTCTCTCAACAAGTAATATTAAAATTTTCCTTTATAGAACTTTCATAGCCTTGAATACTACTGAGAATGAACACTAAGCAACATTTAGCATCAGCTTTCCAAATATGTTTTGGTTTCATGTACTAGATAACAACAAAAAATACATTTCCTCCTTTATATTTAAAAAATATTTTCTTGGGCCCAGTGCTTATTTTCTTTTGATTGCTCCTTGTCCTTAAACAGGGCAAGAATGATAAGGGTCTATTTGCTCTAACAGTGAGTGGCTTGAATTTCCTCATTCCCTTGTTTTCACTTGTTTCTATCTGCCTGTTACATATCACACTGAAGAGTATATTGAAGTTAAAAGGCTTCAGCCAAATTTCTGGAGCCTAGCATTTATTTATGAGCTCTGGTGGCATAATAATTAAGAGTTTGGCTACTAAGCAAAAGATTGGTGGTTCTAATCTACCAGTGGTTCTGTAGGAGAAAAGACCTTGTGATCTGTTCCCATAAAGATTTATAGGCTAGGCAGTTCCATACTGTGATTTTAGGTCGCTATGAGCTCTGGTAGCATAGTGCCTAAGACACTTGACTGGTAACCAGAAGGCTGGTGGTTCAAACCCATCAGCCACTCCTCGGAAGGAAGGTTGGTCAATCTACTTCCGTAGTGATACTGCCTTGGCAACCCAAGGAGGGGTCTCTATGAGTCAGGGCTGACTCGACAGCACATAACAACAACAAATGAGTCAGAAGTGACTCTGCAGCACACAACTACTCTTATGGGAGCAGATCGCCAGGTCTTTCTTCCACAGACTCACTAGGTAGATTTGAACCACTAACCTTTTGGTTAGCAGCTGAGTGCTTAATCATGGAGCCACCAAGGTCCTTTATCTATATATTTGCCATTATAATAAAAAAGGGAGAGAGAGAGACCAAGAGCCAGATGAAACTTAAAAAAAAGTTCTGAATCATTAATTTGGTCAAAACATCTAAAATCTCTACACAAATCTATTTCTCTTAAACCCAGAAGAAAAATGGATGACTTGTGAAAGAATTACAAGTGTTAATATTTCTGTAAAATACTCTAATAACACACTTGATAGCCAAACGTGTATGTTCACATTATAGCTGCAAAGCTTTCACTGATCCTCAATCTTTTACTAGGTATTTAGAACACAATCATTCCTAAAGTAATAAAAATAACTTTTAAGATATTAAGTTAGTAAGGTAGTTAAAATATCAACATATTTAAAACTATTGTCCCTCAGTATTAAATATTCCATCAAAAAATCCGTATTTTTTTTTCCTTTTCAAATATAGTAGTATTGCATTACTAGCATTTCTTTTACAGATTATTCAAGGTAAATTACATTTTGAGTCTTTCATAAAACTATATTTTAAGAATATTCAGAAATTGGCCCAAAATAGGCTATAAAATTTTTATATCTGTATCTCTTATGACTGCTAAAACAGTTCACCTTTTATATATCATAACATAACTAGATTAGGAGATTCTTGAAGTCAGACCTTCATTTTAATCTGCTTAGAGTCATACCATATTTCGCACTTAACAGGAGCTTGATAACAACTTTAATTTGCCTAAAACCTGTATTTTCCAAGTAATGATACATTCACCATGCTACATTTTATTTTAAAATATTTCTTTTCTGGAAATTCATCTGAACTTCCTGACAATAATGATAATCCCTGACCCTTGTTTTCCATTGTCTCCATGTTTTGGCTGAAAGCAAAGAATATCAAAAATATGTCTACTTATCTTTTATTGACTATGCAAAAACATTCAGTTGTGTGGATCATAACAAATTATGGATAATCTTAAGAAGGATGGGAATTCCAGAACACTTAATTGTGCTCGTTAGGGGCCTGTACGTAGACCAAGAGGCTGTCATTCAAACAGAACAAGGGGATACTGCATGATCTAAAGTCAAGAAGGAAGTGCATCAGGGTTATATCTTTTTGTCATATTTATTCAATTTGTATGCTGAGCAAATAATCTGAGAAGCTGGATTATATGAAGAAGAACGTGGCAACAGGATTGGAGGAAGACTCATTAACAACTTGCAATACACAGATGACACAACTTTGCTTCCTGAAGGTGAGGATGACTTGAAGCACTTAGTGATGAAGATTAAATTAAGCAAAAATCTTCATAACTGGACCAATACATAACATCACGGTAAATGGAGAAAAGATTGAAATTGGTCAACAACTTCATATTACTTGTTTCTACCATCAATATCAATGGAAGCAGCAGTCAAGACATCAGACAATGTATTGCATTGGACAAATGTACTGCAAAAGACCTCTTTCAAATGCTGAAGAGCAAAGATGTCTCCTTGAAGACTAAAGTGCACTAACCCAAGCCATGGTATTTTCAATCACCTCGTATGCACAGGGGAGCTTGACAATGAATAAGGAAGACTGAAGAAAAGTTGAGTTGTGGTGTTGTCAAAGAATGCTGAAAGTATCATGGACTGCTAAAAGAACTAACAAATCTATCCTGGAAAAAAGTACAGCCGGAATGCCTCTTGGAAGTGAGAATAGCCAAACTTTGTCTCACCTACTTTGGTAATGTTGTCAGAAGGAACGATTCCCTGGAAAGGGATATCATGCTTGGTAAATTGGAGGGTCAACAACAAAAAAGGGAAGGCCCTCAACAAGATGGATCGACACAGTGGCTCAATGATGGACTCAGGTATAGCAAGGATCATGAAGCCGTCACAGGACTGGGCAGTGTTTCATTCTGTTATACATAAGGTCACTATGAGTCAGAATCAACTCAACAATAATACCTAACAACAACAACCACATTACATAGTTGTTTAATTTACCACTAAAATCTATTCTAGACAGCTACCAATGCACTTCATAATGTTCATAGTTATCTGTTTATATATGCAGGTTTAGTTGTCTGTTTCTGTGTAGCAAACTAGTCCAAAACAAAGTGACTTAAAATAACCATGAAGCTGGCAGGTGGACTGGTCTGGCCAGTCCAGACAGTTTCACTCGCATCTGTACCTGGGTGGGGACACCTGGAACAATGGGCTCAGCTGGGCCCCTTTTCCTCCCCATGTAACTTCATGGTTTCTCTGCTGTTCAGCAGAATGGTGGGATTTTTTTTTTACATTGTAGCTCAGGGCACTGAGCGAGAAAGAATTGGAAACTCCCAATCTTTAAAGTCTGAACCTGAAAATAGCACCACATCACTTCTGCCAGTCTATTGGTCAAAGCCATTCCAGATTCAAAAGAAGGAACACAAACCCCACCTCTAGCTAAGAGGAGTGTCAGAGAATCTGTGCCCAACAGTTATCTACCACACCTAGAAGTCTGTGAGTCCTTGAAAGCAAGAAATGTGCCTTACTGATATTTGTGCCCCCCAAACAAAAATCAGGCCAGGAAGAAGCACAAGCATGAAAGCTCTGTGCTCTGAGCAGTGGACAGTGGAGCAGAAAGACACACAATCTGGATTCTTGATGACATCTCTGAACAGTCATACACTCCTAGATGTCCCACCTCTCTACTTCTCATTATATCAAACAAGAAACAAAACAAAACAAAAAAACCTATGTGTTTAAACCAGATGCCAAAATATGTAAAAGACAAAATCTCTCAGAAATTGTTTTAAAAAAAGACTCATTAATATACATTTTACAAAAGGCACATCTAAGGTAAGATGACACAAAAATAATTCTGTGGCTGCAACAATGGACTCTAACATACCAAAAGTGTGAGGAGGACATAGGACCAGGGAGTGTCTCATCGTGGTATATATAAGTTCATCACAAGTACGAGCTGATTTACAGTGATTAACAACAACAAGAAAAGATGAATTAACAAATTAAAATGAACAAAAATGAGGGTAGGACAATCAACAAAAGAAAATAAAACATAAAGTATTAACCAACATAATAGTTCATTATAGCTATGAAACATGTGCACCAAATACTTTTGAAATATTTTGGTAAAAATATAGTGCAGTTATACTCTGTTCTATATGATGACACACTCCCATTGAGTCAGATCCACCTCATAGCTACACTTCCTTGGGTTTCCAAGGTGATATCACTACGGAAGTAGATTGCCCAACCTTCCTTTGTCCTATAGGGTTGTTAAATCAAAGAAAAAAAAAAAAAAAACTCACTGCCCTCATGTCAATTCTGACTCATAGCAACCCCCTTTGGGTTTCTAGGAAGTAAATCTTTACAAAAGTTGATTGTCCAGTCTTCCTTGTGAGGAGTGGCTGGTGAGTTTGAACTGCTAACCTTCTGGTTAGCAGTCAAATGCCCCAAGCCCTACACTACCAGAGCTCCTTATAGGATCATTATGAGTTAGAGTTAAGTTGATGGCAGTGGTTAAGCCCATTTTGCAAATTCTATCTTATTGAATCCTCACAGCTGTACTTCAAAATTGGTTTTATTATTCCTAAATTTTGGAAGAAGAAATGGAAGATTGACTCTAATGATAAAACCAAAAAGAAAAACCAAACTCACTGCCCTCAAGTTGAATCCATCCCATAGTGACCCCTCCTTGGGTTTCTGAGGAGGTTTCACTATGGAAGTAAATTGCCTAGCCTTCCTTATGAGGAGTAGCTGGTGGATTTGAACTGCCAGCCTTCTGATTAGCAGTCAAATGCTTTAGGTACTAGGAAAGGAAAATGTTGAAAGTACAAAGGACAGATCGAGGGGAAAAAAAAAAAAAAAAAACCATGAGCTGAGGTTTCATTCTTTAATTTCTGTCAAAAAGAAAGGAATTAACAAGAATAAAGCCAAGAGCTGGCCTTCATTAAGAAGATTAGAATTAGGAAGCCCTGCCTCCTTTCCTCTAGATCTAGTCATGAGGAGGGTAACAGAGATTCCAGGGATTCCCTCAGAATTTCCAGGATACAGTGGGTGAAGGGATGGGAGCAGGCAGTTAGAGCTCAGCATGTCCACAGGGATGTGTATTGGGGGAGTGGGAGAGAGGCTTAGGGTGGATACTGGTGACTTGCTCCTACCCTCTTACTCTTAGGTTCCAGGACACAGTTGGGTTCTGCTGTAAGAATGGACTGCTTGTGAAAAAACTCTCTGAGAATGCTCAGGTAAGTCAAGACTACAAGCATTTTGTCTATATGCTACTTCCAGCTGGTATGTCTTAGCCCCAGGTAAGGTAGTTTGGGACAGTTTTGCATATTCTTTTAACAGGTAAGAAGGAGCTCAAGGATTTTTTGCTTGTTATAACTCAGCTACGGAAGCTATTCTGCTTACTATCTGTCAAATTAAGGACATTCAAAAGAATAAGCAGAGGTACACACTAGAGCAAAAGAGGATCAGTTATGACTATGACCAACAGATGTGGTCTTATGCTCTTATAATCAAGTCAGTCATTACCTCTGTTTGTTTTTGCTATATTTGGACTTAGTATTGAAACGTCATTAAGCTTAACAGGTCCAATAAGTACTCAAGAAGAAGGTGTTGGGTATACCAGTAAGAAGAGATGGGGGAAATAAATATAAAAATAATTCATTAAAATATTGAAAGTGGATTTTTAAACAGGACAAATATGTATGTGCTTGTGGAAACAAGCCATCAGACTACAATGACAATTCTGAAGGACAGAGCAAATTGGTCAATATGCAAACATTCTGTGTGACAGCAAAAAACAAGAATTTATGTCAAAATCACTGCCTAAATGGAGTATTAACCTCTAGTCAGTGCAGGCTATGGCTCAGAATCATGAGACAGTTCAGTGTCATTGTGGTGACATACTACAGAAAATACTTGTGCACACCCAGAATTGTTGCTTGGTAAAAGCCGGCACAACACCTGCCATACTTTTCTAGGATAATCAACACATTTACAATGAGTATAGAATTGCTGTACTCTAGGAAAAGACTCTTCTTGATATTAAATCTGTGAAGGGTGTTCTTTTTTGTTGGAATTCTACCTCAGGTTGCCGGTTTAAATTCTCTCACCATCACTTAGGGATTACAGCTATTTTGGAGCATAATATGCTCTTCTAAATTTCTCCGGATTCAGAAGAGGACGTGGAACAAGGGATATCATAGCTGTTGTCAGATGGATCTTGGCTCAAGGCAAAGAATACCAGAAAGAGGTTTACTTGTGTTTTATTGACTATGCAAAGGCATTTGATTGTGTGGATCATGACAAATTATGGATAACATTGAGAAGAATGGGAATCCCTGAGCACTTGATTGTACTCATGAGGAATCTGTACCTTGACCAGGAGGCTGTCGTTCGAACAGAACAAGGGGACACTACATGGTTTAAAATCAAGAAGGGAGTGCGTCAGGGTTGTATTCTTTCTCCACACTTATTCAATCTATATGCTGAGCAAATAATCCGAGAAGCTGGACTATATGAAGAAAAACGTGGTATCAGGATTGGAGGAAGAATCATTAACAACCTGAGATATGCAGACGATACAACTTTGCTTGCTGAAAGTGAGGATGACTTAAGGCACCTACTGATGAAGGTTGAAGAATACAGTCTGCAGTATGGATTACATCTCAACATAAAGAAAACAAAAATCCTCACAACTGGACCAATGAGCAGCATCACAATCAATGGAGAGAAGATTGAGGTTGTCAAGGAATTCACATTGCTTGGTTCTACAATCGATGCCAACGGAAGCAGCAGTCAGGACATTAGACGACGTGTAGCATTGGGAAAGTCAACTGCGAAGGAACTGTTTCAAGTGCTGAGGAGCAAGGATATCTCCTTGAGGACTAAGGTGCACCTGACACAAGCCATGATATTTCCAATCACCTTGTATGCATGTGAGAGCTGGACAATGAATAGGGAAGACCGAAGAAGAGTTGATGCTTTTGAGTTGTGGTGCTGGCGAAGAATGCTGAAAGTACCATGGACTGCTAAAAGAACTAACAGATCTGTCCTGGAGGAAGTGCAGCCAGAATGCTCCTTGGAAGCAAGAATGGCCAGACTTCGTCTCACCTATTTTGGTCATGTTGTAAGAAGGGACCATTCCCTGGAGAAGGATGTCATGCTTGGTAGGGTGGAGGGTCGACGAAAGAGGGGGAGGCCTTCAACGAGATGGATTGATACAGTGGCTGCGATGATGGGCTCGAGTATAGCAGGGATTGTGGGGCTGGTGCGGGATCGGGCAGTGTTTCGTTCTGCTGTGCATGGGGTCGCTATGAGTCGGAAACGACTCGACGGCACTTAACAACAACAACAACAAAATTTCTCTTTGAGGGTTTTTTGCTAAATTCTCAACTCTCAGGGGCATATCAAATATTCTCAGGGCTCAGCTCAGCTGTGATCTGAGTCACTTTGCTGCCTCAGCCTGTGCTCCAGCATGGGGAGCACCAAATACAGTAATTTAAGGAGTGATCAAATTACTCAGGTCAGCCCTAACTCTGCCTAATCAACTAATCGGTTGGGATTTTGGGCAAGCCAGCTAGCTTTTCTTTGACTCATCTGCTCCATTGGAGAAAGGTACACTGAAAGAATTTTAAAATAGGAATGAAGTAGATGTCACAAGTTCCTGGTCTTAGAGAAATGTGCTGCCACCTGTAGGTGAGGACAAATCTACAAAGAAGCCCCTCTTTCTCTCTGATTCATTTGTAACAGGCTCTGGCTTGGGGACCTACCAAGTTTCAAAGGCACGCGTTAGCTATGATTTTGTTAATTAGTTTGCAACCATCTATCGTAAGTGTTCCATGTCTGACAATTATTCCAACAACAAATAAATGAAAATAGCCAGTTTATCTGTCGTAGGAGTTGTTTTAACTTACTTTTAGAGGAGGATTAATGAGGTCTATCTAATTTTCTTTTGCCACAATTACTATTATCTAATAGCCTTTCCTCATTGAAGGAACATACAAATTTTCTATAGTCTTCTGCAAATGTGTGAATAATGAAACCATCGTGCCACCCCATTGACTGATTTCATTTAATCTATTTCTGAAGATTTTGGGAGAAAGTTTTCAGATGGAAAAAGGATAAATATTCCAGAATATTTAGTCTTATATTATGCAAGATAGTCTTATAATATGCAAGATATGGCTAGCTCATATTGATGGCTTCAACTGGCCTATGATTTTTCACAAATTACCAGGAAAAATTAACATGACAAATTATTTTTAGTGAACTGTAGAACACTTTGGTCTTTAATCAGATATACAGCATTTCCTCTGTGTGTTCTAAGAGCTTCACCTCATTCTATTTAGCATGGTTCTGTCGGTCCTTCAGTACAATAAGTCGTTACCTTTTTCTATGTACATAAATTAAAATACCAATTCTGTGTTTAGCAAATCATTTCTAATTATAACTTTTAAGTTTGTGACAGTCAACAGTGAATGCTAAATTCCTTTGGCAAGAAACAAGTTGTTGCTGTTGCTTGCCGTTGAGTCGGCCCTGACTCATAGCGACCCCTCCTTGGGTTTCCGAGGCAGTATCACTACAGAAGTAAGAAACAAATAGACATTCAAAAATGTGGCTGCTGAGTATGTACACAGCTTTCTCCTTAACCTGTGAGCATGATTCTATACTGTCTTTTTGACCTCTGAAATAAGACCTGTAATAGAACAGCATTGTGTCCACAAGATGGGTCTATCCTTTGGTGTTAATTTGAGAGTTCACAAAGGAGCCTAAGTTAACACTTATAGGCAGTCTTTGCCAAACTTTGTCCCTTTACTACAGGCCTCATGTCACTAATTCCCTAAGGCAATCACTGCTAAAGCAGTGTTTATCAGCTGTTCAGCACCCACTGAGACATATCTAGCAGTACTTGCACAGTCCCCATGTTCTGGCCTTCTGAACATTCTTGGCTAACCTGACCACCCTGCCAATAGTGGATGGAAAATAGAATTCTATTATTTATCCTGTCACAAGCAGTTGGTGGCAGAGTCCCTCTAAGTCCCAGGGTCAAAAATCCTCTGGAACACATAGAGAAATATGAAATAAAGTTAGAGCAGCATCCAACTAATCTAGCAGACTCTTATGGCTGTTTTGGAGAGCTGAATCCTCTCTTGAAGTCCCTTGCCTTGGTGTTGTGTCTGTGCTGTGTTTCTTACTTTGTCCACGTGACTCTGCTTCTTCATGCCTCCAGTGAGGTTAGGTCATCCGTTATGCTTTCTGACGTCCAACTCTGGGTTGTTCCTGAATCTGTGTGTACTCTTATCACTCAGCCTTGCTCAGCACTTGCTCACTCTGGGGCCAGGAGATTGGAGCCATCTAGTCTCTGCTGCCTGCTCCAGATTCATCCAACCTGAGTCTACTGTTTGGTGCCCTCACTCAAGTTATAGATGAGGGAGGAGCCATGTCAAACCCCAGAAAACTCACCTATTATTCTGACTATCTCTTTACAAATCTTTGACTTAGAAGTCTGAAAGCTATTCCCTTTTTTTCCAACCTCCTCCTGACAATCATTTACCTTCTACTGGGTCTTTTTCACATATCCGTGCCCTACATACCATGTTGTGCTTCAATCTGGATAGGAGCACAGTAGGATAGTGCCTTAGTTTCCTAGTGCTTCTGTAACTCAAATAGCATGAGTGAGTGGCTTTAAATCACAGAAATTTATTTTCTTACAATTCAAGAGGCTAGAAGTCCAAACTCAAGGCATTTGGCTTTAGGGGAAGGCTGTGTGTGTGTGTGTGTGTGTGTGTGTGACCTCAGGAGAAGATTCTTGCCTCTTCCAGCTTTTGTATACTCTGAGTTCCTCAGTTCCTTGGTGATCTTTACATGACATCTGTCTCCTTCAGCATTTGCGCTTGTGTCTAATCTGATCTTTTTATAACTCAGAATTGATTCTGTTTTTTATGAAGACTACACTGATGTGGGCTCATTAATAAAACAAAGAACACC
>NW_006921611.1:10637782-10655614 GCF_000298275.1 Orycteropus afer afer
AAAGAAAACTTAGTTCCCAAATGAGATTATTTTCAAAGGTTTAGGGATTCCAACACATTTTGTGGGACACAATTCATTCCATACAGAAATAATTTTCTGAATCACATCTGAGTTCGCAAGGTCATCTGGAAATTGTTTAATATCCAAACTATTCTTGCTGTAGCAGTTTGTTTATTCTCCTCAATCTCTGCCCAGATGCAGCTAGCTCCTAAGCTGGGATGTATGACAATGTTCATCATTCCACAGCATAGTAGCATCATCAGAGGTGTCCATGGCAGATCAGGCACAGTCAGTGACCAGGAGGTCACAGCCTCTCCTTTTCTAAAGGTCTTGTGTTGAGAAGGTGTGCACATTTGGAACAGGAAGTTGGGACAAAACGAAGTTATCCCTCTTGATAAAATGGAGGGAGTTGTCATTCTTAATTTGTTTTGCAGAGAAGGTGGAGCTCAGTCAAATGATTCTTGTGATACTTGGAGAGAAGACTAGGTAGGGGCATGGGTTTCAATGAACTGACTGAACTAGGAACGGATGGAGCATCACAGACAAGAAAATAAGGTCCAGAGAGGAAAAGTAACTTTCTCAGAGTCTCAGCATTGATGGTAGAACTGGAATCAGAACTCTGAAGCTGGAACCTTTTATGGGCCTTGGGAGGTGCCTTAAAGGATGCTCCCTCCACAGGCTTCATACAAATCATAGGCCTTTCTTCAGTTAGGTGATACTGATATAATTTAGTTCTCAACTTATCCTCTTTACCTAAAGATAAACTTGCTAAAGAAATTTTAAAAAATTCATTACACTTTCCCTTTTGCATAGGTCCTGATTTAGCCATTCCCCTTCATTCCTACTCTCACCCCTAACAAGCTGGAGCCATTGTTCAGCTACTGCAGTTTAGCAGAAACCAGTCTTCCCCTCCTCCCTTGTCCTCCCTTCCTGGGAAGTGGAACTAATACAGTGCCTTAATATTTCTAGGGAACATTATTATCATTTGATATGTAATGTGATGTTGGGCAGTTTGCCAATCTTGTCATTTTGGAAGTAAATTGGCTTAAGTAATCACCTAAAACATTTTCTTCCTATGCAACCCCTCCCCCACCTTTCTTTTCCCCCACATAGGAGGCAGTGTCTGTCATTACCAATGTGAGAAACAGAGAAAATATTTCCCCTACTAAGTGATACAACAGATTTGCTTGATGCCTTTGCAGCTTTCTTTTGAAATAAGGCTTTTTTTTTTTTTTAAGAATTCAATGCATGCTCACAGGATTTCAGTGTTGTCAAATATTCAATTTAAATTCTCCCTGTTATTTACATTCTCCATCCTAACAATCATTATTTACACAAGCGAGTTTTCTCCCTGCAGTGAGCATTCATCCTACATGGGGCTTGTGGAACAATTCTTTTCTTCCTATGCTGGGTTCCAAAGCTTTATCTCCATTGTTCCTTTGTACCATCTTGCTCCATGTGGGCATTCTCCACAACAGGAGGTAGTGATTTCAAGTCTGTCAATAGTGAGGCAGATTGGAATGGATCAATACAAGAGCTAGAAGCATGAAAGGCACCACCGCACTGTGCCTGAGGATACAAAGGCTCACTTGCTCTATGCCCTGTTCTCAGCGTTGCTGTCCAAAGTGAGAAGTGATCCCTCCATCTTCTACTCTCTTGCAGGCATTTACTATCATACCTAAAATGTAGGCTAAGGAATCCTACTTAATTCTTCTCTGGTGTGTGCCATTTCTTTGTGACTTAAGTGCAGGGAAGTAGTAACAGAGCATTTTGTTTGTGCTGCAAACAAGGTGTCTGGCAGGCAATGGGATACCTCTTGACAATGATTGATGGTGACCACACATCTGTGTTTTTGACCACACCTCCACTGTGAAACACAGTCTGGTTGTCAGTGGCTGTGATGAGAGCTTTCCTTCTGCTGCCCTTGAGCTATGTGTTGCTTCGATCCTGGATTAAATGCTTTTTTAAAATAGTTGTTTTAATTGGTAGGGTGTCTGACATATTATGGTTAGAAAATTAAGGTGGCTTTTTCATTGTGAGCTGAAACCAGTGTAATATTGGACAACTGCACATTCAGGATAATAAAGAATGAATGAATCAGAGATCATATTATTAGGCGGTAAATGGAGAGGTACCAGTTATCATCCTGTTATAACTAAAGGCAAGGGGAAAATGCCAGAAACTTGCTGGACATCACTGGGAATTTGTTGTTGTTGTTGTTATGTGCTGTTGAGTCAGCCCCAAATCATAGCGACCCCTCCTTTGGTTTCTGAGGCAGTATCACTATAGAAGTACATTGCCCAACCTTCCTTACAAGGAGTGGCTGGTGGGTTTGAACTACCAGCCTTCTGGTTAGCAGTCAAGTGCCTTAGGCACTATGCTACCAGAGCTCCCTCACTGGGAGTTTATGATAGTGAAATATTGTAGGCAAAGTAATTGCAAACTCTATTTAATGATGCAGGTGGTATCCAAGTTGCACTCTTATGATTTGACCTTATCGACACTTCTGAGTTTAATTCACATTCCTGAATACTGAAACAATCTTAAAACAGAAGGTATTTCTTTGTAATGTTCACGATGGTAAAAATGCATAGTCACTTTCTTTAAGATTCCATTGACTTCATATTTCATTCAGTCAGTAATGTCATCTAATCCATCTTCCTTAGCTTACTCAAGAAACCTGAGCCTAGAGAGAAGAAAGTAACTTGCTTCATAAGTACCCAAATTTCTCTACTAGCAGAAATGGCTAAAACACCAGCTCCTCGATGTCAACTCCTTTCTTTCTATTGTACTTTGATATCTCCCCAACTTGTGGGGAGAGCTACAAATTAGATTCATGATTGTTTCTGTGAATTATTTCTTTGACTCCTTCAGGGAACTGTATACTTTTTTTTTTTTTTTTAATGTGTGCACACCATGTAAACTAATTCCTCTCCCCCCTCCCCCTTACCATCTGTTAGGGCTGTTAAGGTCCCATCCACAGATAATGAGAAGACTCCTAGCAGGAAGAGGGTTGTAAGCTAAGAATGTCTGGTGCAGAGGAACCAACCAGGAGAGCCAAAGCCACCCCTTGAAGAGAACAGTCATTATTACATACCATCAAGACTGGGACCAAACAAAAGAAAAACAAACTCACTGTCATCGAATCGGTCTGACTCATAGCGACCCTTCCTTGGGTTTCCGAGGTGGTATCACTATGGAAGTAGATTGTCCGATCTTCCTTGTGAGGAGTGTCTGGTGGGTTTGAACTGCCAGCCTTTTGGTTAGCAGTTAAATGCTTTAGGCACTACGCCACCAGAGCTCCCACAGACTCTAGGGATTGGGCTCCTGGAATGGAGAGAAAGATCTGGCTTTGGGGCAAAGCAATCAGGTTCACTGGATAAAACATTGTAGTTTGTATAGGAGACTGTGATTGAGGACTGTTATTAGGAGGCTGCAGCCTGATATTTGTTTCAGTACCTAGTACTCTGAGCAGCTTCAGGTTTAGCAGGCTCTAGGTAGAAGAACAACAGTATATTCCAAGGCCTCATTCATGGTCAAGCAGAGGTCTCATTGTCATGATTGTTTTGCCTCATTGTCTCATTGTCAAGTGGGCCTCCTAACTCTATGGTACTCCCAATAGGACTGGGCTCTAACTGCACAAAACTTCCAGTGATGAGGATTCTGACTATATACAGCACATGTCTGCTGCTTTGGTCTCAGGAACTTATCTAACAAATGGGGAATCACAGAGGAGGTTTCCGAGCAAAGGAATAGAGAATTCTAATCCACTAACAATGAATAAAAATAGAATGTCAAAGGGCAGACATATCTGGAGAGCTGAATTTTTAGATCTTCATGTCCATTTGTAGTCAGCTAACTTTCTGGGGTGGGAGTGGGGGGCTCATGTGTACTAAGCTGATTGATGTAATAGGTTAGCCTCAAACTCACCAAGTTTATGACTCAGCAATGTCTGTCTGACATTTATTACCACTCAAACAGACTGGCGGTCATAAATCCCACTTCATTCTTGCAGTTAAATGGCTCCTATCATGATGCAAAAGAACAAAGAAGAATAATCCACAACTATGCTATTCATCCTACATCTTTATCAAAGAACAGAAAAGAGTGTAGAAGTGAAAACGCCATAGTGTAACAGATTCATTTTGATATGCATACATGAATGTATACAACAAACAAATACTCTATAAAAACATATGAACTCTACTCTGGCTGCAAAAAAATATTATACTTATATTCTTATACTCTTCTGTGCTAGAGCAAAACTCATCACTAGCTCTTCTTACTAGCTGCTCCCAAAACCCGTATCATACTGCCTTTCCTTCAGCCATGCACTAGTGTGAGTTCCTTGTACTGATTAAAAGTCCAGAGGTGCATAAATCTGTTTTGAGACTTGATTAATAACCAGATGGTGATGTAGGAGAATGGAGGGGCAGACAAGAAAAGAAGGTTTTCCCTCTAGAATTCACATTGACTGTGTCTAGAACGCTCTGGGCCCTGTTGCTCTTCTGGGAAGCCATTTACCACAGAAGTTATACTAGCACCAGATCTCTCCATGGAAGGTTCTATTTTATCACATATTTTAAAAATGAGAATGTTCAAAAATGGGAATATGGATAAGGTTGTCTTAAAGGTCTTCTACAGCAGGGGGACAGAAGAAATGCAAAGAGAGTTTATTTACTCTTTCCAACTGTTTAAGGAAAGCATCATTAGCCTCACTTTGAACAGTGAGAATTAAAGCTCAGAAAAATATACATGATTTGCCCAAGATCATGGAGAAAATAAATGGCTTAACCAGATTCTAAATAGATCTCCTGTACCATTTCCCTTACAGCAGCAGATCCCTTGTCCAGCACTTTGTACTCAATAAATAATTAATGTATAAGTAAAAGCATATATGATAAATATAACACATGCAAACTCTTTAGTACTTGTTATAAACCGCATTACTAGAGCTTGCAAAAGCAAAGTAGGTTTTTGTTTGTTCTTTTCTCTTTGGATACTCTTTTCTGCTCTCAGAAGAACTTTGGCTAAAGAAGATAATTGAAAAGGCAAAATAATTTGTTCTCTTCAAATCAGTAAAATGAGACATTTCCTGTAAGTAGGGTCTGTACTCAACATATATACATAGATGGGGCCCTAAAGTAACTAAAACAAGTGTTACTATATGAAAATGGATAAGTATTGAGTCCAAGTCTATGCAGAGAAAGGCTCCTCACACTTTTGGGAACATGGGCAGCTTCAGGACCAATGAGTGACTGAGAAAATGCAACTATTTCATTCCTTTACCCCTCAACACTATCAAAGAAGTAAATGGCTGATATGTCTCCAGGTGGAATGCTCACTTTATTACATGCCCTGTTGGTAGCTTGTAAAGAGTACTTGATTTGCTTTCATCTTAATTAAACTCTCTACATCTAAAGGACATAGAGAAATGGAAGCTTATATAAAGCAGGTAGAAGATGGGCTTGTAATTGGCTTTCAATTAAATGGTGAAGAAGGGGAAAATAAAGAAAGAGGGTTTAAAAATATCTATATGTCATAAAAAATGGAAAATCACTGTCTTTTAAAATATAGTCTTCAAAATGGCAAATGTTCTACATATATTGATTTTGTTTTCCTGTTACTGGTCACTTTTCTTTCTTTCTTTTTTTTAAATATCGAGGGCTGTTGTTGTTATGTGCCGTCAAGTAGGACCCAACTCATAGCGACCCCTCCTTGGGCCTTCAAGACAATATCACTATGGAGGTAGATTGTCCAACCTTCCTTCTGAGGAGTGGCTGCTGGATTTGAACTGCCACCCTTCTGGTTAGCAGTCAAGTGCCTTCTGGTTAGCAGTCAAGTGTCTTAGGCACTATGCTGCCAGAGCTTCCAATATGGAGGGCTAGTTAACCAAAAACAAAAAGAAAAGTGATGAACAAAAGGACAGTCCACCCAAAGTTCTGAAGATGTGCTTCTTATAACCAATCTACCTGAAAGCCACAAAACGGATCTAACAAGTGACAAATAGATTTATTCACAAGAAGAAAGGAAGGAATGAACATTTAAGCCATTTATCAATATTCTCAAAGATGGATGTGAACTCTATCTAGGGTCTTTTCTCTACAGGCTCTCTCTTAGGCACCGACCACCTGTCAAGGGGTAAAGCTTGCTGCTGATTGCCCTCATTGCATAATGATCACCCTCCATTTCATTATTCTCAGGCTCAGCAGATAAGGTTATTTTGTTGACAAAATAGGGAAGCATCACTATTACCTTGCTTACACATACGTAGTATTCAAAATTTCCTTGCAACTAAGGAGGCTAATCATGTTCTTCCACTATGAGTTTCTTGGAGACTACTTAAAAACATACAGTGGATTGATGGGGCATGGAATTGATTGAACACAACAAATCTTTGAACTATCAACAATAAAATCATTAGAACAAATGTTCTTGTGTATGCTGATTGTTGTGGTTCACTAGTGCCACTCTGACAAGAATATATACCACAAATGGGATGGCTTGAACAAACAGGAGTTTATTCTCTTATGGTTTGGAGGCTTTAAGTCCAAGTTCAAAATGCCAGGTTCTAGGGGCTGGGTGAAAGCCCCTCAACCTTGGGGTCCAGCTCTGCCTCCTGCTTCCAGCCCACTAGAGCTAGAGGCATCTCTTCACTCAGACAGCTGCTGGCTGCTGAGGCTGACAACCCAAGGTTGACAAGTAAAAAGGCACAGTCCCTATGTTACCAAACCACATGGCAGACCATTAATTTAAGTCCATTGTAAGTCTCAAGGTCTGCAGAGCATGGCAGGCTGCTGAACAAGACACGGTTACATGAAAGGTTCAAACATACCATAAGCTAGAGACCATTCCCAAAGCTGTTTCTTATATACGTAAAACAGACCACGTATCCAAAGGCAGCTACTCAGCTGCTCACAGTTGATTACCAGTCTCATCATGGCGAATACTACATCCAGTTGCCCAACCACTCAACCAGGCCCAGCCAAGTTGACACACAAATGTAACCACCACACTGATAAGATTCCATCCCTGCTATGAAGATAATTTCAAGAAAAATGAGAATATACAAATAAAAAAATAAATAAGATTTCCAAGTAGAATCTTTGACCACTGAATTGGCCACCCCAAGGAAACCTTATCTGGTTCTTTATAAATGGTGTTATAGTCAGCTAATCATTTGAGGAGCAATAATTCAAGTAGAAGGAGCTCTGGTAGCATAGTGCCTAAGGCATTTGACTGCTAACCAGAAGGCTGGCGGTTCAAACCCACCAGCCACTCCCCAGAAGGAAGGTTGGGCAATCTACTTCTGTAGTGATACTGCCTCAGAAACCCAAGGAGGGGTCGCTATGAGTCGGGTCAGACTCTACGGCAAAACAACAACAATTCAAGTAGAAAATGTGCTGGGATTTCTCAAAATAGAGTTGTAAACATGATGGGAGAGAGAAATTCATTATTGTCTGCAGTGAATTCACCTTTTCTTCCTTTAATTAAAAAACAAACTTTACCAACCAAATATGGCACACTGTGCATTACTTTAAATTCCTGAAGTTGACTCAGCCCCCTTGTTGTGCTAGTGACTGACCTCAGTGGGCTGAGGGAAATTTAGCCTGGACTTTCAACACAGTTTATGTGAAGGTTTGGCACATAATAATAGTTTGACTGAACTTCAGAAACAATGTAACCTGCTCATGGTGGTTGAAGGTGAGGGGCAGGTAAATTTTTTTTTTTTCCTTTTCTCCCTTCACTCATATAATTTGAAGACTATAGAATGTGGTTTTTAAAGGTCAGAATGAATTGATAATTAAATTGAGCTATTTGAAATTAGCACATAAAACTGTTACTCAGAGTAGTGACTAAGGAACAATTAATCATACAGCGAAAAATGGGAGCAAAGTAGAGCCAGAAGTGAAATTATTTTTTTAACTAGTTTCCACAGAGCCTTCATAAAACATTACCACAAAACTGTTAGATAGTAATTTTCTCTTTAGAGTATACTATTTAAAACAACAGTGTTCTACATTTTTCTACAAAGACACAAATCAGGGCAAGTTTTCATCTGCATGCCCTCACTTGTAGGTAGACAGTAACATAGCTGTGACACTTCCCCTTATCTGTTACTCAAAACACATGAAGGAAGTAAGAATCACTATAGGCATAATTTTAAACACTCTTTAATTCTTTTTTTAAATATAAATCACTGAGAAAAATTTCAGCATTTTAACTATTCTAATACAAAATTATTTAATATACTCTTTAAAACCAGCCTTGATACCCCCTTTGGAAAATGCTTATCTTAAAATCTGCTAAAGAAATGAACATTTTGCTTTTGCTTATAGGTGCTTTTTGTTCCCTAGGTGCTGTCTGTGCCCAATTTGGGGTTGATCCTCTCAATCCATGTGGTGACTTGCAGCATTTCCTTTTACAAGATATTTGTAAACTAAACTTAAAGCCAAATTTATAAACATGAATATTGCAGTGGCACATCCAGTTAGTTGATTTGGCATGCATATCTCAAGCTAGAAAACAAATGAAGGCAGCATTTATATATTTATATTTTGAAGCACTTGACATTTATTAATTAGCTAATACACACTGCACCCCTATGAGGTAGTTTAGCATTTGACTTTAACTGTAAGAAGCAGAAAGAGAAATAAGCTGTCCTCCAGTAATGCTCTCTGTTCAGACCCTTCTTATTCTGGTCACAAAAGAAAAACAATCAATTCCTTGTACAAGCTGGTCAAATGAGCAATGAATATTTAGCTTGGATGGAATTAAAGAATGTGGCTATTTTATTACCTGACAGTTGAGAAAGGTTACTTTCTTTTTTGGGCTTCTAATATGCAGTGTTCACACTGACCTGTCAGAAACATCTCACTTAAATATCAGTTTGAGAAGAGATTCGATCCCCTAAGGGCTCAAATCCCCCTATGGGAATATTAGCATTTTTCATCCATTACATATTTCTTTTCCTCTTTTTGACTGGTTGGTCTAATAAACTCACTTCAATGGAAAGATGTTCCGACACTTGCAGTTCCAACTTATGTTTATATGTCATCTAAGAGGCAAATTAGAAACAAATTATATTGGCCTTTGAAGTCAAGCAATTGCAGAGGAGAGTTTTATTGCTACTCTTACCAGCCCAGGGGCATCACTGTGGTTCTCTCTACTTTGCAGATTGCTTTAGGACCATATTTACTAGTGCACTGGGCTACAGAGAATGTATATAATGAAAGCTCATTAATTTGGGTTTCACAATCATGGCATTTGTGGACACTGATGCAGGTGCTAGCCTGAAGCTCGCCTCTGGACTAAAGAAAAAAAACTCTTTGAAAAGTAAATGAATTGCATGGCCAACTATAGTGTCTTATCTGTTTAAGAAAAGAGACTACTTCAACCACTTAACAAGTTTCTTATAAATCATTTTCCTCTAATACAAGGAGGCCATTAGGCTTGTGTATTGTGTTCATTTTTAATCATGTTTTCCCACTGGAGCAGAACATCAAATGGATAGTACTTGGTTCGCTGAGGTGACACTGCCATAAATACTCTGAAATAGTAAAAGTACTTTAAATAGTGATAATTTTGACACATTCACACTTTCAGATAGATTGGTTTCTCCCCTTACATCCAAACCCAAACCCCTCGTCTTTGAGTCGAATTCTGACTTCTCCCCTAGTTCCTCTGAGTCTCAACTTTACTGAAAAGCCCTTGACTGGCCCTGTTCTGTGAATTGATGCTGTAATCAGGTGTTCCCAGAGCAGCTCCAGGTCCCACTGTGCCATAAAGCAGTGAAGGGGCCATGTCTACTTGGAATGTCCTCTTTCTTTCCACCAGAAGAAATTTGGCTATTTGAGGCTATTACCTCACATTCCCTGGGAATACATACCATCCATTCACAATAAAATTGGGAGGTAAGACTATCTAATTAAGCAAACATGACAAAACAATGAAAAACAGCTAGCTTCCAAAGTAGGAATGTTTTCATTCAAGACTTCCCAAAATATAAGTAACATTCATGGGCACTTCCTGCATAAAGCTGAATATATCGCCTCCTGGTACATGGGAATAATAATCGCCCTTACCTGCAAGGGTAAAAATAAAGAACTTTGAAAGCAAAACTAAACTAACACAGTAATCACTTGGACTTGACAGGTTGCCAAGGAGCAATGGTATCTAGATGAGGCATTCTGAAATAACCTGATTATTATATGTGGGATCTTATCAATAAAAGGCTTGTCATAGCTTCTCTGTAAAGCAAAATAAATCTGTGTTTGTAAGATTTTCTGTATTAGGCTATTTAGACACACACACACTTCAGGGTATCAATTCACTCACTAAACACATATGGAAACAAAGACTTTTTTTTTTTTTTTAACTTGGACAGTGCTTATTTTACAGCAGAATTGACAAATAAAGCCTTATTTTACACATTCGAAGGAAAGACATTGCTGGGATTTTGTAGCTCTGTTGTGTGCTTTCCAAAACTGCAAAATAGATTGTTTCCCATCAAACTCTCATTCCTTCCAATGGGCAGCATGTGGCTAGTGTGGCCGCTTCTCCTGACAGGCACAGAAATTGGCAGCCTCGGGTCCCCTTGAGTGGCTACACACTCAGGCAAATGGTGCCAAATTTCAAACACAGGGAAACAGCCACCTTACTAATAACATTGTGCATTTCTATGTCATTTCATTTATTGCTCACTGAGTTATAACCACCTCAGCTCTCTGTGGAAAAGCCCTGGATGTCCAGAATTGTCTAACACCAGAGCAATTGCTTGTGGTCACATATACAAAGGGCATCCCCAGCCAGTCCCAGCTGGAGCACTGATAAGCATCATTAATAGAAGTGAAATGTACAGTTTGAAGTCAGCTGCCAGGGCACCAAATCCAGTCACTTTGGCAGACAATTAAACCTAAAGAGTTGTATGATTTGCACTCAGAGACGTTCCTCATCAGAAAGGAAGTTTTCCAGTCGGCCATACTGGCTGGTGATGTTCTTTCCCAAGTAACTGAAGTTATCTTGGCTCAGCAACATGACTTTGGTGATAAACAGGAAATAGGAAGCCTCACCATCCCCAAGGCTGCCAGTTCTTCAGGTTTTACACACTTCTTTCCAAATAACCAGTACCCCAAACAGAAATTCCAGGATTCAGGCTAACTTCACAAGAAACGTTCATTTATTTCCATATCAAACCAGGGTTTAAAATTCTTCTTCTGGGTACTTTGGGGAAAACATATCATCAAAGTCATCTGGTGTTAAGACATTTTTGCCTAAGAGGAACATCATGCAGGCAAACTAATTCTTTTCCTAATCTATTATTTTGGCAGCTTGCAAAGAAAGGGAACTTGGCTTAACCTTGAGACACTGTTCTTGAGTGATTGGAAAAAATGATGAGGATTCTACTTTTTCCCTCCTCATTCTTGTTGTTCAGATGGCCAATCTGGTTCATATTTTTGAGGTGAAACAAGATGGACTGATATTTGTCTCTTATGTATATTCCACTGCATAAGGATTCATCCTGGTTCTGTGCCTGTTGTCACCAATCATGTTCAACATAACGAAGAAAGATGTTTTTATTTCTGGATGAAGGTGGTTTACATCACAATCATCAACAGTTTAATAGAATAATTATACTCTGAAGAAATCTAGAATAAATAGGAAATTTAAAGTTTTCCACTGTCTTTAAGTTGGCTACAGGATTATAACTTCAAACATGTGCTGAATACGTTATTAGGAAAAGGAAAGAATTTAAAAAAAAATCCATCCAAATATTATAACTTACCATAAAGTTAAAAAGAAAAAAAAAAGAAAGCGAGAAACCTCATTCACTTTCCAAAACCAAGATTAGTCATATGTTAATCTGTGAATCCTCATAAGAAATGTTCATTGTTCAAGAAAGAATCCTCCTCTGGTGGTTGATAAGCAATTCTCCACAGCAGAGAAATCCTGACATTTTCTCTTATCTCTTGATTGATGTTTTCACTACTTATTCTTCAGGCTATAAAACAGAAGGGAACATAGTCTTACCTTCTTTCATAATTATATATTCCAACTTCTCTCTCTCTCACTCTCTCTCTCTCTCTCCTCTCTCACTCTCAATCTCTCCATAACCCCACATCACTTTAGGCACCAAATTCAAAGAAAGCTGAATTTATATGGTGAGTATTTTAGGTTCTGAACAACCTATGTATTTAACAATTCAATTATCAATGCCATCTCTATGTATGTGGAAGCAAATTCATACTTTTACTGTCAATTAAAATCCTAAATTCATTTTGGGTATTCTTAAAATAAATACAGTAAGTTATTTTTTTACTTAATGGCATGCTGCATATGCCATCTTTACATCTAGGGTATAACTGCATGCAGATACCTCTACTAGGACAACATTACAACATTTAGATTTCAAATTATTAGAAATCTCATTCTCCATTCATGCAGAATTTTCTCAGTTAGACTGAGGAACAATACTTCTGGCTTTCAGAAAGTATTGATTAAGTCCAACTGATGATTTTTAAAGCACTATTAGTTTAGTTTTGGTAAAAAGATGATATTATTTATTGTATGTCTACTATGTGTCATTTGACTGCTAACCAGAAGGCTGGCAGTTCAAACCCACCAGCCACTTGTCGGAACACTGGGCAATCTACTTCTGTAGAGATACCACCTCAGAAACCCAAGGAGGGGTCACTATGAGTTGGAGTCGACTCGACGGCAGTGAGTTTAGTTTGGATTTGGTTTACTATGCATCACGAATTTCACATTTACTTTCCAATGATAATTTTAATTTTCACATAGACATCAAAATAATGTGGGTGCATTTTCCCTCCATTTTAAAGATGAGAAAGAACATTGAGTCTTAAATTGAGTGAGTTAATGGCAAAAGGTCAACAGAGGTGGGAGCTGAAGAATGGAAAAGATGAAAATCAGGAAGTAAAGGGGCTTTGTTGACATTATATGTGTAGGAAATTGCTCACATGCTATCGAACAGTCCCTCTGGCTACAATTAGACTATAGAAACAGTATCTTCTAGTAGGTGACACCTGCCCCCCAACAACAACAATCAAAAAACTCATTGCCGTAGAGTCAATTCCAACTCATAGTAACCCCATGTATGCAGAGTAGAACTGCTATACAGCAGTTTTGAAGGCAGTTACCCTTAATGGGGAGGGGGATGGTAAAAGTATTGGAGCTTGCATAAAATTTCCTATCCCTTAGCAGATCCAAATGTCTTAATGGCAAAGAAATAAAAATTCTCAAACTAGAAAGGAAAATTCTACCACTCACCTAGAAACTAGAAACACAGCATTTCTTAGAATTTCATTTTCAAGAAAAAGTGCTGTTATAGAATATTCTTATGATCTGGATAAAAATTTTGGGTTGTTAAAATATAGACCAAAAGAAAAGTGAGTATATGCCCCCCATTTATTTTTAAAAAATAACTGATATTTTGCCTTGCAGTGGCCTTGGTAACCACAATGCTTTAAGAAATATTTGTTGTAAAAAGAAAAATACTGTTCTAAAATCTCATATTCAGTTTCCACCACTATCTCATTCATCACCTAAGGAAATTCTGCAGTTGTTGTTATCTTCATGAATTAATATAATATAAAGGTTGGAAGTTCTCACTGAGCAAATATCTCATTTTTTAATCTGCAAAAATTAACACTTTTCAAATTAAAATGAGTTTGAAGTGCAGTATCCCCATGTAATAGTAAGAACCACCAAACATTCTGGCAGCTGAATAGGTTTCAAGTCATGATTGCATCATTAGAGGAAGCCAGAGAGAGATTTTTTTTTTTTTTTTTTTTGTAATTTATAGTAAAAGTGGTATATTAAAAACTTAATCCATAATGAGGAAAAATATCACACTCTTCCTTTTTATAGTCAGCAAAATTATTCAAATCCTTTCTGAACACATAGAAGTAATGACAAACTAAAATGCCTTTCAATTCCATATAGCTTTTATAATTACTCATCCATTACTGTTATTATTTCTGGGAAGGCACCTTCATATTTTAGTCAGCATCCCATTTGATACAAAAGAACATGGAAAATTCTATTGCTATTAATAAATATGCAGCCCTCCAATCCAAAAAGAAAATTCTTTTTCATCTGAGAGATAAGCTGCATAATTCATATATTTTCAAAAATTTCTTTAAATAGAAAATTGAAGAAAGGCATAGGGGAAAAGAATTCATTACATATTCTGCATTCGTGATGAGGGACAATCTTTGTCTCAGAGTCTGAAATTTTATTTGATTTGAAGAGACAATTTCAAATGCATCCTATAGATATTGATCACACTCATAGAGCCCACCTTATTTTTGACACATAAACCATCAGAATAATGACAGCATTATCTCTATGTCACATTTTCCAACTTTCTAAAATAAATAAATGGATATTAATAGGAACTTTTCTTGGGGTCTTGGAATGTGGCTAGAACAACAGAACAATTTGGAATGGGTACTTCCACCTTCCACAAAGGGACATTTCCATGTCAGGTGTAAGGAAGCAGTCCTTCAGACAAGCCAGATGGCCACGTCTTCCCTGTTCTTCCCCCTGATAGCATCTTTGGACTTCAGGAAGAAACAAACCACAGCCCCTCCCCTCTGAAGCTTAATGGTTTGTCTAAGTGTCAGCAGCGTTAAAGAGACATAATCTCAAGCTTGGCACCAAGGTGTTTGATCACCTTCACCTGCTACTCCCCATCCTCATACTCAGACTGGGAACATCTACCTTGCACTTCATGTACTGTGTCACATAGGCTTACCAAAACCCAAATGAAACTCATTGCGGTCCAATGGGATACCACTCAAAGCAACCCCTCCTTGGGTTTCTGAGGCCGTATCACTAAAGAAGTAGATTGCCCAATCTTCTTTCCAAGGAGTGGCTGGTGGCTTTGAACCACCAGTCTTAGGTTACTGCGCCACATAGGCTTAGGGGTATAAAAATGGCTGGGGGAGGCATTTTCTCTGTCCTTCAGCTGTGGTATTAGTGGGACGCACACATAGCAGAAATTCTCAGTCCACTTAATTAAGCCTATCTGGCTAGGGGGGACCAGCAGAAGGTAGATTCCTTTTTGCGACCCTCATCCATGATGCTAGGAAGAGGTATGCATGGTAGAGTTTCTGTAACTGTCCGCTTTGGATTTGCCTCTTCTACAGCACAAAGCGAGGGGTACATAGAAATTTTCCATTTATGCCTGAATAGCTTTTGAGCCAGTGTGGACTGCTGTTGTATGCTTTCTGTTTCTTTTTGTAATTAATAAAAGTTGTTTTCATGTGCTAATGTTATTTTCAGGAGCCCTGGTAGCACAGTGCCTAAGGCACTTGACTGCTAACCAGAAGGCTGGCGGTTCAAACCCATCAGCCACTCCTGGGAAGAAGATGGGGCAATCTACTTCTGTAGTGATACTGCCTCAGAAACCCAAGGAAGGGTCGCTATGAGTCGGGGCCGACTCGACAGCACATAAAAACAACAACAATGTTATTTTCAGACTCTGATCAGAAGGACATGCTATTCATGAAGAAATCACATTTAGTGATTTGCTAATGGCCTCTGGCTATTTAGAAATTTGGGCTGACCGGTGAGCACTCTGAAGAATTGGTGCGGTGTCCCACATCAGGGCCCTGTAGAGCATAGAGTTCCTGTCGGACTATCTCTAATGCTTGTTTGGGTGAGCCCCATTGGCACTCCTACCCCTTTGCAGGGATGTGATGGCCTTCCAGAATAAGCCAAATAAGAATCACATGCACAGAACCAGTCAAGTAAAAAAAAGTCTGCTTATCCTTCTCCTCCTATATTCCCCTATTCTAATCTACAAGACCCAGAAAAGGGTTAGGGGTTCTAAACTGGATATGAGATGCTAGTCTTACCACAGTCTGGTCACAATATCTTAGTACATGAAAAGAAGTCTTAAATACTGAAATTAAACTTCATTCTCCAATGAAAATGATCAGAAATGTATGCAATCTTCCTGAGATATCATTAAGGTGGGGAAGAGGGGTTGGGAAGGTGGTCTGTCCATATATGTTTGAAGGTGATGGCTAGGGAGAAAAAAATAAATTGTTTACTTATACAATGTTGAATTTAAACTATTTGATAAACTAATTAAGAAGCAAAGCAGAACATTCGTAGCCATCATCAAGCTTAGTTTTTGACAGGCAAGTAGCAAGTTTACAGTGACATGGCAAATGAAATCACAGGTCATGGCTTATAAAAAGCGATATGGTCAGAATCTGTTAGATGAGGAAGAGTCATGCACCAGGCATTTTTCACAAACGTGGCTAAACAAAGTCATGCCTTTGAACTTGTCTAACCTACTGCCTGAAATGTGCAAGGAATGATATCCAAGAAAGACTTTATATCTTTGTTTAACTTATTCAGATAGTACAATGATAAATCAAGTTATGTTATACTTCAAAACTGATCATCTCTCAATTTTTGTTCTTTTTCTTCCTGAATTATTAATTTGGCAAATAAGTATTAAAGACAAAACCTGGGTGTTATCCAGGCTGTTTTCTCCCTCTTCCTCACTGCATAGTCAACCAATCATAAATCTTATTGACTTCTTATTTCACTTTTAAATATGTTATTTTCTCTGCATCATCCTAGTCTTCCATCTGACCTCTCTAACCAGCTGTACACCTTCCTCACACTGTTGCTGTAGTGCTTTACTGGCCTCCCGCCACCTACCCGAGAAAATGTAAATTTCTTAGTATCATATACAGAAGTGTTTCATGATGTAACTGATCCTTGCCTTCTCCACAAGCCTACCCCTACAACAAATCTAAGCTCCAAACACAAATAATTACTAGAGGTTCCTCAACTTGCAGTGCTCTCAAATTCTTACAAGGTTTGCACAGGCTATTCCTTCTACCTGAAAACTAATTCCCACTCCTACATCCACCAGTTTCCTTCCTCAGTTTCCCTCTTCCCTCTAAGTGGACTCAAGCTTCCCCCAGAAATCCTTCCTTGAACTCACTTTGACAAACAAAATGTGTGTGGAATATATCGAGCAGCCAACTGGCAGTAGAGAACAAATCCATAAAAAAAAAAAGAAAAAAGAAAAAAAGAAAAAAAAAAAAAGCTTGAGGAAGGGATTAGTCAATAACTATGCTTAAGAAAAGGCATATAATTTATTTTGCTTTTAAGAAAAGTGGAGGGCAGATAAAGGAAGAGGTTTGGGGTAAAAAGGGGAGAAAAGAAATAGAATGTGGGAGAAGGGGAGGAGACATGAAAAGCATGGAACTAGGTTAATGACTTATCTCTCTATGATGTTCAAATAGTGAATGCAATTGCATAAACAAATAAAATACTTGGAAAAGGTTATTTTCAGCGGAATTCTATGTACTGTAATTGATATTGTGGGCGTGAGGAGTGGCATTCACATGCGTGGTGCAAGAAAAATGAAAAATGATGTCTATGAGGTAGGAAGTGCACCCAAGACCATGGGTTGGCAGACAATGGTTCTACAAGTGTATTTGTATGTTCTGTAAGAATTCCCAGGTGTATAGTAGAACTGACAAGGGACAAAGTTGTAGTCATTTCTTGGCCACAGCTAGCTATCCAGAGGGAGTGAGTAGTTGGACCTGTGGGCTCGGGACCATAGTCGCAGGGACATCAAGGTCATTTGGCATAACATGCTACACAAAACATTGTTCTACCTCCTACTTTGGCAAGTAGTGAATGGGATCTTAAAAGCTTGCAAGCAGCCACCTAGATGCAATGATGGGTCTCTCCTTGTCCAGAGCAAAGAAGAATGAAGAAAACCAAAGATTCATGGAAACAATTAGTTCTAGTGACTGGTACACCATGCAATCC
>NW_006921611.1:10655889-10667074 GCF_000298275.1 Orycteropus afer afer
CTAAACATTTACCTCAAGTAGATACACTCCTTGGAGAGAACAATCATGGGAGAAAAAAGGGCTGCTTATGCACAGGGAGACAGCTCAGGGGGCAGGAGTCCATGGAGGCATGGACACAGGGAAGAGGTAACTATGGGGAGGAAGTGAGAGGGGGGTTGTTGCATTGGGTTAAATTGTAGTCAATGTCACGAGACAAAGGGTATGTGAACTGCTGTTTGGAAAGTGAATTTGCTCTGTAAATTTTCACCCAAATCACAATAAAAAATTAAAAAAATGAAAAATGACCACAAGCCACTGGGAGTGAAAAGTGCAGTTGAGGCATTGGATCATAACAGGTTGTAGACTTTGTTGGGTATTCCTGCACCAATTCAAAGTGACTGAAAATGGGGTAGAGTTCAGCTGACATCTCTGACATCTCAATAACACAAAGATGAATTTATCCAAATCCTTCCTAGAAAAACAAATTCTGTATACATGTAGCCCATTGAATAAAGAAGTAATCTGAAGTGAAACAATATAGGCTAACTGAGGGGAAAGTCAGATGTTCTGAGTGCTCAAGAAATTGTAAACATTCAAGAGCACAGAATATTTAAAATAAAGGCAGCTCTATTACCTCCTAATACATACAGACAAGAAAAATTGACCAGAAGAATTTGTAATTAACTTACCAAACACCTAAGAAAACAAGCCTCTTTGGCTTATATAGAATTTGCATTGTTTATATGCAAATGAATGCTCTTGATGTGCTGGAGAAAAATTTATTCCCTTAAGAAAGCAAATATTCTCTTTATAATCTTGTTTACACTATTCATTTGCTTTGCAAAACATTTTTCATAAAAATCACAAAATAATGAAATGTTAGAGCCAGAAGGGACCCCTGAGACCATCTAAGGAAGCCCAACATCCTCATTTTACAGATGAGAAAACTTAATGGGGCCCCTAATGCACACATACAACCTCACCACTTTGGGTGACTTCATTTCCCTTTCTTACCAGGTCCTGGCCACAGCTGAGGCAGATGCAAACAGTGTGGAAACTGCAAAGTGCTAGGCTTTGGGATGAGAGAATCCAGTTCCACTTTCTCATTCACTTATAGATCTGGAAGCCTGGTCAGTACCTATCAACTTCCAATCCTCAGCTTCTACTGGATCTTCCCCAGGAAACCTTTCCTAATGCTCCCAACCCCACCCCATCCAAATGCTTTCTAAGTGCTGTCCTAAGTGTTTTCCTCTATTGTTGCACTAATTACATTGCATTACATTCTTTTGTTTGGCATCAGTTCCCTCTTCAAAGAAGCCTGGGACTGTGTCTTTTTGTTTCTGTAGTTCCAGTGTTTGCTGCAAGGCTTAACACATAATAGACGCATTGTTGTTAGTTATCATTCAGAGTCTGCCATCTGACTCACAGTGATGATCTACACAATGGGGTTCTCTGCCATCCCAGCGATCAATTGTGGATCAGACCATTGCATCCCATAGGGTCTTCACTGTCTGATTTTCAGAAGTAGATCCCAAGTCTTTTTTCTTTGTCTGTGCTAGTGGAGCTCCACTGAAACCACAGCATCAACCACAGCATCACAGCCACAAGCAAACCTCCAATGACAGATGGCTGGGGCTGGGCTAGAGCTGCTTTACCTAGGAATCAAGCCCAGGTCTCGTGTGTAGAAGGCAAGAATTCCACCACTAAACCACCACTGCCCCCAGTAGATGTACAACCTTTCCTAAATAAACAAATAATGAAAACCAGAGACGGGATCAATTGTGATATTGAGAAGACATCTCATTTCTCAGATCCATACATTCCTCACTCATGGTCTTATCCTGCATGAGTCCATCCCCACCCTCCATTTTTAAATAAAAATAATTAAGTATTCAAAGCATCTTTATTTCTCTTCTGATATCCTCCTACTATTCTTCTTATAAGTTTACAGGGCTTGCAACTAAAGTTAGAAAATCTGGTTTTGATCTCCCACACCAATTATTACTAACTGGGTGTTCGTGTACAGTGCTTCTAACTTTATTTAGCCTCAGTTTACTCATCTGTAAAACAAAAACATTAATAATTTCTTCCTCATGGGATTGTCATGAAGAGTATGAGATGATATATATGAATGCTCCTGATAAGCATTAACACCTGAGGTGTGATTGTTTTCTTCCCTTTGTTCTTAATCACTTTTGTTGTTGTTGTTGTTATGTGCCGGTGAGTCGGACCCAACTCTTAATCACTTAGAAGAAACATATTCCTGTGTAGCAAACCCATCTGATTTTGTTTCTGCTTTACAGTTGACAGAGCCAAGCCCCACTTCCATGTTCATTGATTTAAACATTTCACAATCTCGAAACTTAAGAGAGCAGGAGAAGGGGAAATATAGGGTATGCACTGAGGGAACCCAAGATGCTAGGCCAGGACTTCTCTGCAATAGAGGATAGACAAGGGAGAGGCAGTTCAGTTGTGGTCAGAGGGTGATTGTAATAGTAAATATCAACCTCACAGTGTTGTTATGGAAGTATTATTCATCTGGTAATATGAAGCAAGGAATAAAAGCTAGATCACCATTATTATTATCATTATTATTCTTTACTCTGTTAAATGAGCTCCTGTCTTAGGCTAAGTTGATTGCTGTGTCTTATATAATTGTCAGAAACAGAGGTAAATTCAGATATGCCTTCTAGACACCTAAACTTAGGAAACAGGAGAAGGAGAAATGTCAGAACTCTTGATATAATTTTCTTCCCCTTCAGCTCATGTGCAAACATTTTGGGGTGTGTGCCTTTCACAATCTGCAAGCCAGCAATTCCAGTTGACTTCTAGTAGTCTAGGGAAGTAAATTTAGAATGGAAAGGAGCTTGCCAAAACTAGCTGTGGGGCAGAGAGGGGTTGAAAGGTGAGGGAAACAGAGTAGTATAATCAAGGAAAGATCTGAAGAAGGATATTTCGTCAGGGAGGAGTGTGGAAAGGCCAGAAGGGGGAGAAAAGGATGGAGAACTGAAGAGATAAGAACTGAGAACTACTATGTGAGGCAGATGGCTGAGAAGACTGGGAAATATGGTGCTATAGGATATAGCCCAGCTTGCAGAAGGGGACTGAGGCTGGGATAGAGAGAGAGGGCAGGAGGTGTCTGCACCAACGAGTGGGCTACTGTGGGATCAGCGAGGACTCTGGTACCTAGGCTGGCCTGTGGTGAAAACAGTAGGGACATGATAATGAATGTGCATAACAAGTTATTTCACAAAGATAATTACTGTATAATCAAAATTCCAAAACAACATTATGTGGTGGAACAAACGAACTCAGAAGGAGTATTAACTTTGGGTCTAGATCTGGATTCACTGCTGCATGGCTACATTTCCCTGCATGTGTAGCTTCATCTCCCTAAGCCTCAATTTCCTCATTTACTTAAGAAAAAAATAAAAAATGGGCCAAGTTATTTTCTAGGTCCCTTCCACCTCTGACACGCTGAAATTGTGTGGCCTTTCATAGGTTACTGCAGCACAGCTGGACTCAATCTTTTAAGTCACTCAGTTCCAAATTCAGCAGTTTTCTGTTAGCCCCATCTAAATCATCACAAACTCCAAATGACAATTTCACAGATAGAGAGGATTCTCTACTAACTTGCCTTTATTTTATTTTTTCCCTTCAGACTCAGAGTCTATGTAGCAACCAGCACCAAGTACAAACAGTCAATTCCATCAGCAGATGTCCAAATCCTCTACTGAAAACTGTCAGCACATTCTGCAGTCAGAACTAAACTCTATCAGGTAGGCCAAGGAAGAGGATAGAGGAAGTCAGTGTGTGCTCATGGCAAGTCTCTGAGAGCCTGTGGTTTGGATGGGACCCTCCAGATATCAAAATAAAAAGCGAGCTGAGGAGTTACAAAGGCAGTGATGTCCACAGTGTCTATGTTAGATAACTAGGATGTTGGAGACAATCCAGCTACATCTACAAATGCTGCCAGTAAAACTCCACCCAAATGCCCCTTCCCCTTTGCCCCTTGCATAACAAAAAAAAAAAAAAAAAAAAAAACTCACTGCCATCAAGTTGGCCCTGACTCATAGATACCCCTCCTTGGGTTTCTGAGGCAGTATCTCTATGGAAGTAGATTGCCCAGTCTTCCTTCTGAGGAGTGACTGATGGGTTTGAACTGCCAGCCTTCTGGTTAGAAGTCAAATGCCTTAAGCACTATGCCACCTGTGATACAGAGTGGTTACATTGCTATTGAGTCTGGAACCCTGGTATGACCTGATATTATCTCACTCACATAACCTATAGCAAATGCCTTAACCACTCTGAGCCTCAGTTCCCCAATCTCTAAATTGGGGATAAGACAGCTACTGCATAGGATTTTTGTTAGAAATAAGTGATTTAATGAAAACATTTTGTAAGTGGTAAAGTTAGTGTTGGTAGTGTATATAATTAATTTTACCCAAAGAATTTGGTCTTTGCTGTTAGTTCCTGGAAGGTAAGCTCTAAACAGTTGGTATTTTGCCAATGATTGAAGTCATTATTGTTCATGGACAATGCATATCCCACTTGACAGCTATGCTAAGGATGTGACCTGTGGGTGGGGGCTGGCTATGCTAGAAAGACCCACCGTGTGATAGCAACCCCACTTCTGGAGAGAGTAGAGAGGCTGGAGATGGAGCTTAACTACATGGGCAATTATTCAATCATACCTACATACTAAAACCCCAATAAAAAGTCAAGACAGGGAAGTGCAGGTGAGTTTCCTAGTTGGTGACAGACATTGATGCCTGGGAGGTGATGAGTCCCCTGGACTATATTGGGGACCCTACCAGACATTACCCTATGCATCTCTTCTTTATTCTAGTCCTGATTTATATATTTTATAATAACTAATTTTAAGTACAGTGCTCTTCTGAACAATGTGAGTCATTCTAGTGAATTATCAAACCTAAGAAGTAATAAGAACCCTCGAATTTATAACCAACAGCTCACAAGTTAAGTTTTCATGAGGAATAACAAATATTCCTCTGGGGTCTAAAGTTTTGGACAGACTTGGCCATCTAGAGGAGTGTGCCCTTGAATGTGTGAGATTAGATCTAACTCTGGGCAGTTAATCTTAGAAGAAGCTGGTGTCAGAGAAGATATTTATAGTTGATGTTGGAAGACATACACAGAGTTAAACACAGACACTTTAGTGGTTGTATTTTTTCTGAGGGGGGGAGGTGCTTCCCAGGTATAGTGACCCTATGTAACAGAGTAGAAATGATCCATAGAGTTTTCTATGGATCTTTATGGGGGTAGATTACAAGCATTTTCTCCCAAGAAACCACTGGATGAGTTTAAACTGCCAATCTTTTGGTTAGCAGCCAAGTGCTTAACCTTTGCACCACCAGGGCACCTATTTTAGTGGTAAAGTTATTCAAATGGAAATTATTAGCACTATAACTTTATATAATATGACTTTATCACTCCTTAAAGACTATCGTATGCATTTTAATTGAGCTAAAGTAATAGGAGTAGCATATTAGCCAACTAATAAATTATCAATTATTTGCTTCCCTGATGGATTTCTGTCATCAAGGATTTCCAAGTGTCCAAGTAACTGAATATAAGGTTTTTGATTTAGCAGAAACAAGACATTTGTCAGACTGGGATTGCTGAAAACAATGGCCTGCGTAGCCAGGAAATTCAAAGGGCAGTGGAGTCAGTGGTAGAGAGGGAAGGGGGAAACAGGGAAATGCCAAAGGGAAAATCCATATATGAGGAAGAAAACTCTCACTCCCATCAAGTCGATTTTGACTCATAGCCACCCCATTGAGCTTCCAAGGTGGTTTTCACTCAATAGATTGCCGCATCTTCCTTCTGTGGAGCAGCTGGTGATTTGAACTGCCAACCTTCTGTTTTAGCAGTGGAATGCCTTAGGCACTGTACCACCAGAGTGCCACATGAGGAAGAAGGTCTTTTAAAACATATTTTCCACCTCACAATTCAGCCTTCACCAGCATTAATGAGCTTGGTAATTTCCAAGGAGAGTGTTTAAGGTGCCACATAGCATCATATTGCTCTTTATAATAAAATCTGAGAGGAGACAGGTAAATTGAAGGAAGGACTGTTTAAGGAAAAAAAAAAAAAAACCTAGACTTAATGATTTTGAAAATTCTTAGTCTCTCTAGACAGCAAAAGATGCTAAAATTAAGAAATGGCTTCCAAGTGCTGTCAGGAACAATGTGGTCTAAAGATAAAACTAAGTGTGAGACTGGACAGTGAACTTAGGACTCCAAAAAGCTCAAAGAATCAAAGGATCAGAGTGTTTATTGAGTCACATAAAGGACTCTTTAAAGAGGTGAAGACTATGTGTCCCAGACTGACTGAATGAACAATAGGCATTGTCTCTCGGCCTTTTCAGCAGGAGCTAAAGGCAGAGAAGGGCTCAAAGAATTTGTGGGTAGGGCTTCTAACGCAGTGAACTCCAATAAGATTCACAAGATTTTCAAGAAAAAAAAAAAAATGTAAGAAATATTTCCATCTTAAATTGAAAGGAACAGAGAAAGTACACAACAAAAGTAAGAGAGTAGACTCCCAATATTCTACTGTCAGGAAGCAGACTAAGAAAGTGACTTGAGTGCAAACACATGATAGCTTTCATGAGAAAAGGAAGGCTAACTCAGGGACTGAAGTAGCAGCTTCTGAAATGGCTTTCCCAAATCCCCACCCATTGGTACCCATGCCTTTGTGACATTTAATCCCTTTGAGTGTAGGCTGGATCCGGGGATCTTTTTTTTTTTTTTTTTTTAATGGAACAGAATATAACTTCAAATATTAGGTTATAAATGATTGATTTCCACCTTGTTCCCATACCCTTGTTGTACTCTCACTTGCTCACTTTGATGGTTGTAAGCTACCTTTAGGGAAGACCCATGGGGTAAGGAACCCAGAGATATATGTAGTCAATACAGGCACACCTCATTTTATTGTGCATTGCTTTATTGTGCTTTGCAGCCACTGCATTCTTCACAAATTGAAGTTTTGTGCAACCCTGCCTCAAGCATGTCTATTGGTGTCATTTTTCCCAGAAGCATACACTCACTTTGTATCTCTGTATCACATTTTGGTAATTCTCACAATATATCAAATTTTTTCATAATGCTTTTGCACACTTAATAGACTACAGTATAATATAAACATAATTTTTACATCCACTAAGAAACCAAAAATTTTATGTGACTTGCTTTATCGTGATACTCTATTGCAGAGGTCTGGAACCAAACACACAATATCTCCAAGGTGTGCCTTTAGTTCACAAGAACTGAGACCTCAATCCAACACTCATAAGGAAAAATCATTTGAGGGAGCTTAGAAGCAAAATCACTCCCTGTTGAGCCTTAAGATAACCACAACTTTGACAGCAGCCATGCAAGAAATCCAGAGCCACAGGATCCAGCTAAGCCATGACTGGATTCCTAATTCACAGAAACTGTGAGATAGTAAATATTGTTGTTTTAACTCACTAAGTTCTGGGAATTTGTTAAACAACAATATATAACTGATACAATCAGTAAATGGGAGGAAAAGTGCTATTATGGGGTATCAAGGAGAAGAAGAACAACCCGAGAATGATTTTTTTTATCCCTGTATTCCTCTGAAACCTAATATCCTCTCACTAGAGAATAAAACGTCCAATCTGACTGGTTGTCCCCAGTCAAAAAACAATACCATGAGATTCTTCTGATCATGACAGAACTATAGGATCAATGGAATGAGTTAGTCAGGTAGGGTATGCCCCTTACATAGAGACTTCCTTCACACACCTCACAAAAGCAAATGAGGTAGAGCAGTTGGAAGAAAACAGAGCAAAAACCCACGGCAGAGTAAAATCAAAGGTCAATCTTAGAAGAATCCATGTTTATGAGAGCCATTGTATTCCTCCTTCTACATAGATTTTTTCCTAAGTGGGGGGTGGAGAGAACATTTGTCTCCCTTCTTTGTAAATTAATTTACATTTTCAATGCATTAGCTGACCCAGTTAAAGAAATTACTGTGTGAATAATTTTAATAAGCAATAAATTCATTTTTTAACATGTCTTTGACATAAATTTGGACTCTATGAAAAACACAGTCAAATTCAGCTCTGAATGTGACTGAGTGGTCTCCTAGGCATCAGGATCCATCAATGCTCAAATTTCATAAATATTCACTTTCAATTAATAGACAAAAAGAAATTGATTATGGAAAACTCAGGGCAGGAAAACAGGCTCTCTGATTAAAATTCATGCTGACGATTCTCATCCAGTGCTGGCAAGTCCTGGTGGTACAAAATCCTTTTTTGTTGACTTTGTTAATGCTCTAGAAGAAAGACTGAAGGAATCAATTACATTCCACTGTCCTCAGAGGAAAATACCGATTCCTGAGGCAGCATAATTATCTGTTTCCAGCCATTGACCTTCACTCCCTGGAGTCTGACACAGAAAGGGAATGGAACAGGAGAGCCAAAGTTCTCCACATCTCAGTGTGAGCTACAAATGCCAGAGAATTGCTAAACTCCTCACTGACTGCTACAGGAATGTAGGTTATATGCAGCACGTAAAACTGCATTGAACTATTGCTCAGTGTTTCTTCTACCAGATCCACTGAACACAGATTCAGATACATCCCTACTCCAGGGGATCATTGTAGTCTAATATAATTTTTAAAGTCATTTAACACACAAACATATAACAAACTAACATGAAAAAATACGGAAATGCAATCATGATAAAGAGTGACATTTCTCAAGGTGCATCATTTGCAATATTTTGATTAACTCCCATTTCTGAAAGGGAAAGCAGCTTATGCTAATAAACAGTAAATTCCAATTAGACATCTGTGTGTGCAATAGAACCCTTGGCTGGCTCACACATGTTACCAGTTTTTGCAGTCTGTGAGCAATCCAGTCTGGGCATTGGAAAGAAGGCTTTTAGTGATTCATGAAAGTTAGCATTCAAAACACCCATTGCTTTGTTGTTATGGATTGAATTGTGTCCCCCAAAATATGTGTTGAAATCTTAACCTTTGTACCTATAAATACAAGTCCCTGGATGGTGCAGATAGTTAAGCATTCAACAACTAAAAGAAAGTTTGTCAGTTTGAACCCACCTAGGGGCACTGGTAGTGTAGTGCCTAAGGCACTTTACTGCTAACCAGAAGTCTGGAGGTTCAAACTCACTAGCCACTCCTCAGAAGGAAAGTTGGGCAACCTACTTCCATAGTGATACTGCCTCAGAAACCCAAGGAGGGGTTGCTATGAGTTGGGTCTGATTTGATGGCACATAACAAAGGGCACCTTGGAAGAAATGCTTAGCAATATGCTTCCTCAAGGTAATAGCCTTGAAAAACCTGACAGAATTTTGAAAGATCAAAGACTTATTCATTACAAATACCTTTTCTCAACAACATAAACAGCCACTATATATATGGACCTCACCAGATGGAATACAAAAGGAACCAAATCAACTACATTTGTGGAAAGAGACAATAGAGAAGTCCAATCAAGTCAGAACAAGGCTAGGGGCCAACTGTGGAACAGACTATCAATAACTCATGTGCTAGTTCAAATTGTAGGTGAAGACAATTTTTTAAAGTCCACAACAGCCAAAGAATAACCTTGAGTATATCCCGCTTGAATTCAGAGACCATCTCAAGAGTAGATCTGACACATTGAACGTTAATGACCAAAGCCCAGATGAGTTGTGGGAGGACATCTAGGACATCATACATGAAGAAAGCCAATGGTCAGTAAAAAGACAGGAAAGAAAGAAAAAAGCAAACTAAATGTCAGAGCAGACTCTGAAAGTTTCCCTTGAATGTTCAGCATCTAAAGTGAATGGTAGAAATGTTGATATAAAAGAGCTGAATAGAAGATTTCAAAGGGCAGCTTGAGAAAACTAAGTAAAATATTATAATGAAAGTACAAAGACATAGAGTTAGAAAACCAAAAGGGAAAAACATGCTCGGTATTTCTCAACCTAAAAAAAAAAAAAAATCCCACAAGCCTCAAGTTGTAATACTGAAGGATTCTATGGGCAAAATATTGAATGATGCAGGAAACAAGGAAAGAATACACAAAGTCAATGTACAAAAAAGAATTCATTGATGTTCAACCATTTCAGAAGGTAGCATATGATCAGGAACCAAGGGTACTGAAGGAAGAAGTCCAAACTACACTGAAGGCATTGGTGAAAAACAAGGTTCTAGGCACTAATGAAATACCAATTTAGATGTTTCAACAAATAGATATAAAGTCTGGAAGCACTCACTTATCTGTGCGAAGATTTTTGGAAGAAAGTTTCTTGGCGAATGATTATAGGAAATCTCTACTTCTTCTGCCCATTTCAAAGAACGGTGATCCAACAGAATGCAGAAAATATCAAACAATATCATTAATAAAAGGAGCTCTGCTGGTGCAGTGGTTAAAGCATTTTGTTGCTAATCCACCAGTTTGGTGGTTTGAACCAGCTACTCTGCAAAACAAAGATGAGGCAGTCTGCTTCTGTAAAGCTTTATAGTCCTGAGGAGTTCCAGCAAGATGGTGGACTAGGCAGAAAGACTGCACAGACCCTCTTCAACAAAGAAAAGGAAAACCAATTAACACAGACACAGAAGATAATCTTGGACCCCTGAGCCTTGAAGGGAAGGATACAAAAGTGGACTAAACCCCAACCAGCAGAAGAATTTGTGTGAAAATATCAAAAAAGGAGACATACGTAGTTGCGGTCTGGCAGTGGTCCTGATGGCACAGGCAGTTTAGAGATTCCCGAGTGGTGGTAGGACCTAAGAATTAACCTAAAAATCACCCTGCTAGCCAGGGACTACACGGAGGACTGTGCACGGTGGATGGGGAATAAACAGAGAAGGTGAAGAGAAAGGCAGGCTGAACTGTGGACTTTTGCCGGTTCAAAGGGTGCCGCCATTTTGAACGTTTAAAAAGTGGCTTGACTACTTTGGATATTTAAAGAGACAGTGTTCTTGCAGATTCCTGGGGCTTAAGAACACGTTCTGCTTTCCAGCAACCCCAAGGACACTCAGGACCTGCAAGACTGAAAAGATACAACATTCCCTTTGTTACTCTTATACCCCACACCCCCTTGGTGAACAGAGGTTTGGCCATTCCCCACTCCCACCTACCTTCTGAGCCTAAAGGAACTCCATCACAGTCTGTGTGCTCAGACGGAACCTGGGTGCCCTG
>NW_006921611.1:10676141-10697374 GCF_000298275.1 Orycteropus afer afer
AAAAAAAAAAAAAAAAGCTTTATAATCCTGGAAAACCTATGCTGTAGTTCTACTCTATATATAGATTTGCCACATGTTAGAATCTACTCAATGACAGTGGATTTGATTTTTTTGGTTTTAGATGATTAATATCACACACAAGTAAAATTTTGCTTAAGAGAATTCAAAAATTGTTGCACCAGTGTATCAATAGGATACTGTCAGAAATTCAAGCCAGATTCAGAAGAGGATGTAGAACAAGGGATATCATTGCTGATAGCAGACAGATCTTGGATGAAAGCTGAGAATAGCAAAAAGACGCTTACTTGTGTTTTACTGGCCATGCGAAGGCATTTGACTAAATGAATCATAAAAATTATGGATAACATTGTGAAGAGTGGCAATTCTAGAAGACTTAAATGTGCTCATGAGGAATCTGTAGATAGACCAGGAGACAGTCATTCGAATAGAACAAGGGGACACTGTATGGTTTGAAATCAGGAAAGATGTCCACTGGAGTTGCATCATTTCACCATATTTATTTAATTTGTGTGCTGAGCAAATAATCTGAGAAACTAGACTATATGAAGGAGCTCTGGTAGCATAGTGCCTAAGGCACTTGACTGCTAACCAGAAGACTGGCGGTTCAAACCCACCAGCCACTCCTTGGAAGGAAGATGGGGCAATCTACTTCCGTAGTGATACTGCCTCGGCAACCCAAGGAGGGGTCGCTATGAGTCGGGTCCGACTCGATGGCACATAACAACAACAACAACAGACTATATGAAGAAGAATGCAGCATCACTACTGCAGGAAGACACATTAAAACCTGTCATAGGCAGATGACACAACCTTGCTTGCTGAAAGTAAAGAGGACTTGAAGTACTTACTGGGGAAGATCAAAGAACACAGCCTTCAGAATGGATTATACCTCAACAGAAAGAAAACAAAAATCCTCACAAATGGACTAATAAGTAACATCATGATAAACGGATAAAAGATTGAAGTTGTCAAGGATTTCATTTTACTTGGATCTGCAATCAATACCCACTGAAGTAGCAGTTAAGAAATCAAGCAATGTATTATGTTGGGCAAATCTGCTGCAAAAGATTTCTTTAAAGTGCTACAAAGCAAAGATATCACTTTGAGGACTAAGGTGTGCCTGACCCAAACCATTATATTTTCAATTGCCTCATATAAATGCAAATGTTGGGCAATGAATAAGGAAGACTGAAGAAGAATTAATGTCTTCAAATTATACAGTTGGGGACGAATACTAAATATACTGTGGACTGTTAGAAGAATGAACAAATCTGTCTGGGAAGAAGTAGAGCTGGAGTTCTCCTTAAAACCAAGGTTGGCAAGACTTTATCTCACATCGTTTAGACACGTTATCAGGAGGGACCAGTCATTGGAGAAAGACATAATGTTTGGTAAAGTAGAGTGTTGGCAAAAAAGAGGAACACCCTCAATGAGGTGGATTGAAACAGTGGCTGCAACAATGGGCTCTAACATAGAAATCATTGTTAGGATGGCACAGGACCAGGCAGTGTTTCATTCTGTTGTACATCAGGTCACTATGAGTCAGAATGAACTTGATGGAACCTAGCAACAACAACAAAATATAACCCTTCTTGGAAATTGAGGTTTCCTTTTGTTTTCTTAACAAAGCCATACAAGTAGGTGGGATCCTAAACTTCATCAGTTCTGATTATAAAAAGAGAAAAAACTGACAGAAACACACAGGGAGAAGACAATGGCAGGGAGTACAAGGAAAATGAAGGAATACCTTAAGAAGGCATTAAAAGAGAGGCGGATAGAAGCAATCAGCATGATCAAATCCCTGATTTGGACTTTTAGCCTTCAGAACTGTGTGGCAATAAATTCTGTTCTTTAAAGCCACCTGTTGTTGTTATGTGCCGTCGAGTCGGACCCGACTCATAGCGACCCCTCCTTGGGTTGCCAAGGCAGTATCACTATGGAAGTAGATTGCCCAACCTTCCTTCTGAGAAGTGGCGAGGGGTTTGAACCAGCAGCCTTCTGGTTAGCAGTCAAGTGCTTTAGGCACTATGCTACCAGAGCTCCCTTAAAGCCACCTACTTGTGGCATTTCTGTTGCCGCAGCACTAGGTAAGTAAGACGTTGTTTCTTTCCTTTCTTGGCCTCTCACACAAGTCTCTCACAACCTGCCTCCCTGGCCTAATATCTGGAGCCTACCAAACAAAAACCTCCCTCCTGTTGATTTGAATATGACTCACAGCGACCCTATAGGATGGAGGGGAAATCTCCCACAGGATTTCCAGGGCTATACTCATTACAGAAGCAGACTGCCTCATCTTTCTCCCATGTAGTGGCTGGTGGGTGATCCAGAGCCTAGAAAGCAGCAATCACCTCCAAAGAAGCCTCCTCCTGATTCTATGAAAGTATTTGGCTGCCTATTTGGAAATGAATGAGAGCATAGAACTGTGGACCTTGGGGCCAGACAGACCTAGATTTGAAATCAACCTTGCAATTTACAAATTATGTGTCTTGGGAAATTGCTTAAGCTTTCTAAGTCCAGTCACCTGATCCACAAAATGGGAATACTAATATCTCCACTTTACATGTATCTGGATTCAGGCACTCTTTTACTGTGCTGAGAACACAGCAGGAAATAAAAGAACCCATGCCTTATATTTTAGTATGGGGAACACTGGCAATGCATAAAAATGAGTAAATTATAGAGTGCATTAGAATGTGATAAGGATGAATTTGTAGAAGAGACTCTAAAAGAAAACAAGGTAAAGGATATGGAGGATGTGAGAAGAGTGGGTGCAATTTAAATAGGGTGATCAGGAAAGGACTTGCTGAGAAATTGACATTTGACATATAGTTATCAAGGTGACAAGCAGGCAGAGAGATCAGCAAATTCAAAAGCTCTGAGGCAAGAGTTCACCTGAAGACCTCAAGGAGTTACAAAGAGATCAGTTGGCTGGAGTTGAGCGATGAGGATGAGAAGCTGGGAGGAGATCAAAGAGATAACTGGAGATAGGAATGTTCAGATGTATAGGCCCTTGCCGCATGTTGTATGGACTTGGCTTTTATAGGTGAACAAGATGAGAAATAATTAGGGTGTTTTGAACCAACTAGTGTAAACTTTAAGGATTTAGTGAACTAACAAAAAGGAGAAGGGATGTATTTAGCACATCTCCTGACAAATATAGGTGTTTAACAAATGTGAACTCTGTTCACATTCCCCAGAGAATCACAACAATCTTTCTTTCCCCGAAAACCTGTGTGATTTAGGTATACAATTTTGGCTGGAAAGTTTTATATTGCCTAAATTAATGCCATAACACCTAAACAATGGAAATGAACCAAAGCATGCTGCTTTATTAAAGATTTTTATAATTTCTGAAGGCAATTTCTGACTTTTTGGGTCAAGGAAATCAGATAATGTTTCCTCATCCATCATCCTCTTTTCAGAGATAAGCATATTCTTGCTTGATACATGCAGCTTCTTGCCACATGTCTGCATGGAGGGGGCAAGTAGGGATTCTCCCAAAATGAAACATGGAAGACAAAGACAAGGAGAGCACTGATATAGTCCTTTCTCCATCTGGTGACAAATTTGTTTTAGAGTGTCTCATGATCTTGTAGTTATCACATTCATCTATGTTTGTCTTTCTCTTTTGTTCCTGGTTGGTGCAAATGGTTTGCACTCATCTACTACTGGTGGCTTTGAAGCCATCCAGTGGTGCCATGGAATAAATACCTGGCAATCTGCTTCTGTAAAGTTTATAGCCAAGAAAATTCTATGGAGAAATTCTACTCTGTAACACATGGGGTCACCATGAGTAAGAATTGGCTTAATGGCAGAATTTTTTCCCCCTCTTTCCAGACTTTTGCTGAGTAGATGGAAGTCAAAAGAGATATGAAGACACAACAGAAACAAACTTATAATGGACTCCCTTTATGAGATCTGAGGATGCCTGACAGTTTTAGTGTTCACACTTTCCTTAGGTTTTATACAGTAGAAGATGCATAGGTATAGCCTGTATGTTCAAATAAAGTGGGAAATTAGTAGTTAACAAAATGCAACTATACTTCTGAGGACACAGGCATGAATTTGTAGAAGAGATTCTAAAAGAAAATCATCACCCCACTTTAAGTGTTACTACAGTAACTGGGCTGTCAAGAACAAAGTACTTGACACGAGATAGGCTCATAGCTTACTCAGTACTAGTCTTTTATTTAGAGAGATGCTGTACTTTAAGAAATTTTATTTAATCCAGCATGTATCTGTACTTGTAATATCTCATTTTCAGAATTGAAAGTTGTGGCATAGGAAGTTTAAAAACTTGGATTCAAATCCAAGTTTTCTATTTGCTAACTGTATGACTTTGAACAAGGAACATAACCTCCCAGAGCACTAATTCCCTATGAAATAAGAATAATAATAAAACTTCCCATGCAGTGTTTGTGATGATTGAATGAGATAATGAATGCATACTCCAAAAGAACAGTGTCTGACACAGAATTGCTGCCGCTCAGTAAATGTTGGCTGAATCTACAGCTGAGGCTATAATGACATCTAATGGATTTTAAATGTCCAAGATGAATTTACAGCTTGGTATTTCTCCAAAACTAAAGTCTATTTGGAAAGGTTTTTCATAATAACCCTTACTATTGCTGAACCTGCTTACTCTTTTGGTTTATATTCACAGCTCCAGTTCTGAATAGAAATCTTCTCTTTCAAAGTCCAAGAAATTTCCCCAACTTGGTTCCCATTCTTTAGGTCATCTTACCATAACCCAAGCTGCTACTATCATTTATCAGAGAGTTTAGTCCCACCTTAAGGCCTCACGGTCTACCCCTCCACAAACAAGTTCACGTGTAAAGCCACGATTTGAGTACCAAATCTTCAAATCTCCCATCATTTTCCCATTTTGCTCCCTTCCATATCCCTGTCCCTACTTGCCAAAATCTTCCATCCTCCTCCTCTTCCATTTACTAAAACTTGTCTCTTGGAAAGGATGAGATAAACCATTTGCATTAAAGATCTTCAATAAATTTAACTAATATTTACTAAACTCTTATTTATGCCTTGGCAACCTACTTCCATAGAGATTTATTGCCTTGAAACCCCAATGAGGGTCACTATGAGTTGGAATTAACTCGATGGCAGTGAATTTTTTTTTTTTTTTTTTAATACCAGGGATCATGTTTGGCTCTGCCAGAGACTTTTTATTTTAAAAGGGATAGCATATACAAATACATACAAATAACCATAAATAAATCTCTATTGGGAGAATTTTGAGCTGACAGTCTGAAGTGGTCCTGTGGGAGAAAGAGTGCTCTTCCTCTGTCAAATATATGGCCAGCAGGGTCAGCCACATATACACTTGATGCCCAAGGGCCCTGGGTGATCACACCTTGACTTTGACTACAGAGAAGTGTAGTGTCTTAAAATATGTCCACAAATTCACATTGCTTCCTTCAGGAGGAGAAGCTTCATTCTTCCCTACAAAACTCCTTTTAGTGTGACTGGACTAGATGGATCACTTCCAATGAACAGAAAAAAAAAAAGGAAGCTACTGTTTATAACTTTGGAGGCTAGGTAATTCAAGACACTGTGTCTTCTTGCTCCATTTCTAGGACTGCTCACTCAGGAAGAAGCTAACTGCAGTCTCATGAGGGGAAAGTCATGGGAGAGGAACAGAGGCCCTGTGTCAATGCTCCAGCCAGATCTTCCAGTCACAGTCAAGCCTTCAGATGACTACAGCCCCATGCGTTCCTTATGTCTAAACTCTAAGAAAAAACCACCTGAATAAACCACTCCTTAATTCCTGACTCATAAAAACTGAGATTATAAATGTACATTGATTTACACTACTTTGTTTTGGGGTAATTTGTTTCACAGCAATAGGTAGCCAATCAAGAGAAAACCTGAATTCTGTTTTGGGATTGGTTTGAGGTAAAATGTAGTATTATTTGGGTTTCAAGATAGCTGCTGGGTTTCATCACCTTTGGAGCCTAAAAAAAAAAAGAAGTAAAAAAAAAAATCATAATCATGATTGAGTCTCTTCTCAGCATAAAGAATGGCTGTCTGGGCTCCAGGAGATTTTGTAGACCAATGGCATCTTACATTCATATAACATTTTATACTGATGTAATTTGATCCTTACAACTATCCTACTTGGAAAGTAGGAAAATTATTACTCTCCATTTTATAGATGATATTAAGTGAATTGCCTAATGTTTCATAGATAATAAGTAATATGGATGGTATAAGATTTCAAAATTAACAGATTTCAATCTAATATAATTTCCTGTACTTTATACTCTTTACATAAATTGTTTCCAAAGCTAAATAAAGACTCTACTAGTTAATAACTAATAGTTAACAATTACAGGAGAGGAAAAGAAATCAATACTTACTGATTATTCATTCTGTGCCAAGAAGTATACCATATAAAGTATAGCAAATACTTAGCATACTTTATTTCATTTAATCATCATATCAAGTGATATGGATCTTGTTAACATTGTTTTTCAGGTGAGGACCCTTAAGGGTGAGAGAAATTAACGAGAGTATTGTCCATGGCCACTTGTGCCACTTAAGAGTAGAGGTATTCTAGGTATTAGATATATATCAAAGCCACTATGATTCAATTTTTGTATTTATATCCCTGTTTAGTCCTTGTATTTATAACTTGACATGATATAAGGTGGCATTATACCCGAATAATTTTTGTCACTTAAAGGCTATTGCATTTGGATAAGAGGTACACAGAGTTTTCTAGAGATTGTTGAACAGTTATCCAAAAAAAGAAAGAAGCAAACACTGCTATGGAGTTGAGTCTGACTCACAGCAACCTCTCTTTGGGTTTCCGAGACAGTACCACTATGCAAGTTGATTGCCCAGTCTTCTTTCCGAGGAGTGGCTGGTGGGTTTAAACCACCAGGCTTCTGGTTAACAGTCAAGTGCCTTAAGCACTATGCCACCAGAGCTCCCTTGAACAGTTATAAACATACTGAAATCAAGCATAAAACTTTTGGGGAAATGTCATCCTGTCTCGTATCATTTTACTTTGGGTCATCAGTCACCTTGTTCAATCTTTTTATTTGTCCTTCATTAACTACTTCTCAAATATTTTTGGTCACAATTTTAAATATCCCCCAATATCTTCAAGGTTAACAACAAGAACAACAATGACAACTAACAGTCATTGAGAATTTGCCCAGGCTAAGCACTATGTGAAGCTTTATAGTAATGAGTTTATTTAATTCTCACAACTATATTAATTAGTATTCACATTTTACAAATGAAGAAATTGAAATTGAGGGAGATTAACTGGTATTCCCTATGTCATACATCTAGTGATGCTAATATCAGAGCCCATGTTTTTCACCACAGGCTATACTCTCTCTCTTCTCTCTCCACTCCATCACTTTCAACAGAACTTCATTCCTTCTTCACCGATAAGATTGATTTCATGTAATACAAACTCCCCCAGTCTCCTTCTCTTCAGTGAATAATGTCCTTTTTCTTCATGCTCACAGTCTGAGTGTGAATCCCTCCTCGTGCTCAAGGAGAGGACCTTTGCCTTCAGTCTTGAACTCTCTGCTCCTATCTTCTCTACTCTATCTCTCCCACTCTATTCAACACTAAGTTATTCAAAGAACAGTCTATACCCTCATCTTCCCTCCCTTATCTTTCATTCATCTGTTAACATACCACAATCTATCTTTTCTCGCAACCATTCCACAATTTAGCCTCTGCTAAAATCACCAAAACATCCCACTTCGACTATGCTGACAATAATTAGATTTCATCTTACCAGATTTCTCTCCTGCATTTGATACTGCCTATAATTCCCTCTTTCTTAAAAGGCTGTCCTATATTTTCAGATATCAACAACCTGATTTGCCTACTTAACTATTCCTTTTTGATTTCCTTTATGTGATTTTCTTTTTCTACCCGTACTTAAATTTGGCTTTTTTCCAGGGTTTCATCCTTGTCTTTTTCTCATTAGGTATGCTCTTTTCATTCAATAGCACTCATGCTCATGGTTTTAACTGCCGCTATATGAAGTTTCCCCAATCTATATTACCTATCCCTAGCCAGCTTCATGTTCTCTCATACTCTTATTCAAGCTTGAACTTAAAAATGTTTTTTAATGCTCCATGGCTATCTGAAACTTAACAGGAATAAAATTGAATTCATGATTTTCCTTTTTCTCTTAAACTAGTTTTCTCTCCCTTATTCAATTGATGCCACCACCATCTACCCAATTTTTCAAGTATGAGTCTGAAGTTTTTTTTTTTTTTTTTTTTTAAAAAAAAAACCTTTGTCTCGCCCCTTTCTTCAGCTCCTAGTATTCAGCTCATAGTATTGTTAATGCCTTAGACAATGTCAATACCCCTTATTCCTCCCAGTTCTACACTAACCTCTTATTCAGAAATGCATTCTCTCTTACTTAGACTACATTAGGAGCTCTGGTGGTATAATGGGTAAGGCACTTGACTGCTAACTGGAAGGTCAGCACTTCAAACCTGCCAACCACTCCGTGGAAGGAAGACCAGGCGATCTACTTCCCTAAAGATTTACAGCCTCGGAACCCCAATAGGGGTCATTATGAGTTGGAAATGACTCAATGGCAGTGAATTTGGGGTTTTATTTATTTATTTTTGGTTAGACTACATTGGTTCTACTTCTGTAGTGATACTGCCTCAGAAACCCAAGGAGGGGTCACTATGAGTTGGGTCCAACTCGATGGCACATAACAACAACAACAACACATTACTAACTTTTTTTTTTTGAAAGGGTGATACCTGCCCGGAGTGCCAGACAGTGGTTTTTACTTTATTAAGCATTCAAGCACAAATGGAGGTCCCCTATGCAGGACAGTAAAGGACACCAGGGAGGAGAAAGGGATACTTGGGAGAGTCATACACTAGAGCCCCTCTTCCCAAAAAGGGTTCAATATTGATTTCCAGGGAGGAGCAGGGCATGGTCAGCTCAAATTTGGTGATGACATCAGGGTGAAGGACCCCTAGCTTCCCGATGCTCTGACCCCGGGCAAAGATCTCAGCACACCGCCCAGGGAAGGAACAGAGCCTTCTGATGCTTTGATCACGTAACCCCCCTTCTTTTCACCAGGAGGCACATCTAGCAGCCGCATGATTCTGTTCAGAAGCCCACGGATTATCTCAAACCCAGGGTTCTTGTTATAGTAAACAGCACAGAGATGCCTGTAGTTTCTTGCACCCACATCTCGGCTAGAATCTTTTACTACAATGTCAGAGATTTCAAACAGTTTCAGAGGAAGGGGCATCTTCCGATTCGACACTATGTAAGTCTTTAGGAGGCCAGGAAGAAGGGTAGTGCATGGTACCTGAAATTCAGCAGTTTTAGGGTTACTGATGTGCACTGCCTTTGTTGTGGAGACATCCAAACCAAGTTTATCAGCAATATCTTCTTGGGAGCACAGAGCAAAGGTGAGCGCCTCTGTGAATCCCACGGCCACCATGTCATGTCTTAGAAGTTCTGTGAGCTTATTAAGAGGCAGCTATGGTGTATGTTCTCGGGAGACCCATCTGAATGTTGTTGTATCCATAAGCAATAGCAGCATCTTCTACAATATCACAGGCATGCATAATGTCAGCTCTAGCTGAAGGGATCTCAATCTCTATCCGATTCCCATCACCTATGACTTCTGACTTTAAATACATCCTGGCCAGAAGCTTTGCAAGACTTTCTGGAGTTTCTCTGATTCCAACTTTTTTGTTAATTAGATCAGCTCTCACTATCTCCTTTCGATAAGCCAGTTCTGGAAAGGTATGTGACTTCCCATTAGGAAAAACTACCTCGGCTGCTTCGACAGTAAATTGATTGTCACAATATTCACTGAACATGGTGACAATAACATCGAGGACTCTTTTTGCCTTAGTAAAGTCAGTTCCTGTGCATTCAATGAACACGTTTCTAGTCTTCACTGTTATTTTGGAATGATCCCCATTGATGATTGGAGGCATTGAAAGGACACCACCATTGCTATCATAGATAACTGGGTACAGAGGTTTATTTTCAATGATATGTAAATAATGTTTAAGGTGGTTGTCAGTCTTGTATATGTTCATTAGTTCACAGGCTGTGTACTCCTTGGTCTTATTTAGAGGCTTAAATCTGATATCTGAAGGACGCTTCGCAGTGTAAGTAAATGGGCCTGACAGAGTATCCAAATCATGAGTACCAATAGCCACCAGTGCTCTTTTTCTTCAAATATTCTGATGTAATTTATTCTGAAGTTCAATGAAACTGTCATATCGATCTTTAGTAAACTTTATGTTGCGGAGCACTGCTGCTACAGTGTAAGGGCGCACTTTTGCTGTCTCTTCCGTAATAGTCAATTTCTGGATTTCTCTTTTAGGTATTACCCATTTATACACTGGATCCTTTATTCTTTCTTTGAAGACCTGAAGTCCTCAGACCAATCCTTCCAGACACAGGTGAGCGGATCTATTGGCAGGGACGTCAATTTTATAAAGAACAACATCAGAAGCCCCGGCTGCCTTTTCATTACTTTGCTCCTTACTTAAAAGTTCCTTCTCAGAAGTGATTTCATCAAGTTCCAGGCCAAATTCAAAACATAGTTCATCAAATTCTTCATCAGTGTAGGAGTGGCCCAGAGCTTGTAAGAGCAAATCTCACTCCACGCTGACAGTCGGCATGGCTGTCACATTACTAACTTTTTAACTGTTGTCTTTCTTTCTAGAAGGCAACTTCCAATTAACTGCTAGAGTGATCATTTTAAAATATCTTCAATGTGTGTAATCAACTGACCCCAACTGACACCAACTGTAAAAATGGCAAGGAGGCCACATGTTCTGACCTCCTCTAATCTCACAAGAGGAAGACAGCAGTAACCCAAGGCCTATTACTGCAAGGCCAAACATGCTGCCTCCCTCCAGCTCTTTCACCAACCGTTCCTCCCAAAGCACCCACCACCTCTCTCCTGGGTTCGATAATTCACTGCAGTGGCCACACAGAACTCACAGATTACAGGGTTTATTAGGGAAGCACCAGGCTATAACTCAAGTTCAGAAAGAACGCTCAGTCTCTCTCCCAGCCCACCGTCCCTCAGCCAACAGTCTCTCGCAGTCTCTTTCCCAGCAGTGCTGGTCCCTCAGTGTCTCACTCAGCAATGCGTCTCTCTTGCATCTCTTTCCCAGCAATGTGTATCTCAGGAGCCCGTGTCTCTTTCAGCAGCACGTCTTCCTCAACCAGCAGTCAGAGAGAGTTCTGCCTCTAGGAGGGCTCCTTTTGAGCCTGGCAGGGTGGTCAAACTAGCCAATCAAAGCATCAGAACTCTAAGCACCTGAGAGAGAGTGGGCACCTCCCAGAACACTGTTTTGTGCCACTCCCAACAGAAATACTCCAGGTGGACAACTTCAGCAATCAGGAGCTCCTCAGTTGCTCATAGAAAATGCCACCTTGGAGTTTACAAAGACTTATGGGTAGAAAAGCCACACTAAATAATTTACTACACCACAATGTGAAACCCCACCACCTGTAGGATAAAATACTCTTTCCTTTTATTAATTTTTAAATAGCATTAGGACTCTATTCTCTTGTTCTTGCTAATGTCTAAGTTCTCCCCCTCACCTTTCTCTGACTACAAATTCTTTTCTAGCTAGATTTTAATAACTTGTAGTTTTCTGAAGACACCATGAAATGTGACTCCAATAAATATAAAGCATCCTTTACTTATGCTGGTGCCCATTCTTGCAACAACCTCTTTTACTTCTTTTCTTGCACATCTACTCATCCTTCAACAACTAAAGTCAAGCATTACTTCTTCAACTAAAGTCAAGTATTATCTATTTTAGGAAGTTTCTCAGGCTAGGTTGGCTGCCTCCCTTTTATGTTCCTGTAGCACTTTCTGATTTTCTTTGACATGGGATTAGCTACCTTATATTACCATTATCTGTCCATGACTGTCTCTGATACTAGAATATAATCGATGCTTTCTGTGTGCTGACTCCCTTTGAGGCACTGGAAATACAGCAGTGAAAAGGACACACAGGATCTTGTTCCTCTGTAATTTTTATTCAATTATAAAAGATACCCATCGAGTCAAATCCAATGCATAACCACCCCTCCTTGGGTTTCCGAGGCGGTATCACTATGGAAGTAGATTGCCCAACCTTCCTTCTGAGTAATGGCTGGTGGGTTCAAACCGCTAGCCTTCTGGTTAGCAGTCAAATGCCTTAGGCACTATGCTACCAGAGCTCCATAAAATGATACATACAGAAATTTATTTTTTTCACCCTTTAGGAGGCTAGAAGTCTGAAATCAAGGCATCAGCTCTAGGGGAAGCCTCTATCTATCCACTCTGGGAGAAAATTCTTGTCTTACCTTTTGTCACCCTGGCATTGCTCTGTTTCTTGGCAATCCCTACACCACATCTATCTATCTTTCCCCCATTTGTGCTTGCTAGTCTTTGGGCCTAATCTGTTCTTTCTACGTTTCAAAAGTGATTAAGTTTAAGACACCCCTACATTGGTATGGCTTCATTAACATAACAAAGAAAATTTTATTTTTAAAATCAGATTGCATCTATAGGTAGAGGGGTTAGGATCTTGACACTTATTTTGGAGGAATACATTTTCACTCATAACATTATGCATTGACCTTTTCCAGGCAGAAGCTCTAGAAGTTGGGCTGTAGAAGCTCTAGAAGCTGATGACTACTGTAAGTTTCGTACATTTTCGTTGCCACTCTTCAACAAATGCCTGTCTTCATGCCAGCTTCAATCAATGGCTTCCTGCCACTGCTAGCATTTGTGCCACTGAGCAAGTTTCAGCTCTATACAACCACAAAGGCTATGCTTTTTCTTTAAAATGGTCTTCTGTAATCCTACAACTTCAACTATATAGACAATATTATCATAACTGATTGCCCTGAACAAATTTCATAAATAATAATACTTCCAATCACAGATGGTCTATTTTCCATGAAAGCTCGGCAATAAATCCCTAAGCCACAACACTAGCAGAATTTTTTTTTTTTTCCTTTTTTACTCGTCAGTGCTCTGTTTGAAAAATCAAATCATTGTATCATTGCTCTAAAATTAATCTCAGTATGTAGAAAAAACCATGTATTTTCCAGGTGATATTTGAATTCCTTAATATCTTAGGTACAATTCTTTCCTAATTATTTACACATATGATTCTAGAATATTTTCATTAAATGTGCATGATTCAGTTAAAAGAAGATGGTCTTTAATTTATAATGTTTATATGTAGCTAACGCAAAGAGATTCACAATGTCATTCATTAATAAAATAAGTTCATTATGTTCAGAAAACTGAAGCATCTTAAGTCACTGTATCTTCGATTTGTTTATTTATTTCAGAGAGGAGCAAAATGATGCAGCACTATGAACCATTTTTTCATTTGGAATTTTAACTATTCTACCATATACTTTATTGGTGTAGTGTGGTGATTTTGGTTAGGCAGAACTTCATTTCTAGAATTCCCTTCTGTGTATGTTTCTGGCTTTGTCTTTATATACTTGGAAGGTCAATACTTCTGTAGTTTATACATGCAAGCACCACATTTCCTGAAGAACACTCAGTTCATTGTGGTTAGTACTAACACAGGTTTCAGTTCATCCTCATAGGCTTAACTAGAACTAGCTTCTAGTTTGTCCTTACTCTTCCCTACTTAATATCCATCATTCCTTTCCAACTGCTTGCCCTGTGGACTTCAAGTTCCAAAATCGGGCACAAAGACTTAGAGAATGTTTGCTTAATTAGCTCCCACAATTGCCTGAAGTCAAATTCTTTACAAATTCACTTGTGTCTATATCCAAGTCTGTGTGTGTGTGATAGACACACACTTCCTAATTGTTTTACCTCTCTAATTGAACTCTGACAGACACAATGCCCAAGGCACCACTTTCTACTTTCTCCTTTCTCTACTTTGGAAGATATTTCTACTCTCCAGCCTTAACACTCATCTCTTTAGCTGACTCTAAAATCTTCTTTTTAAGTCCCAGCCTTCTATCTGCATACCAGACCTGTTACCTACCTACCTACCTGATATCTCACTTGGCTGAAGTTAACATTATCTCAAAAGAAATATATTTAAAATGTAACTTACTAAAGTCTCTGCCAGTCTCTACCACTTTTCTGTCCATTTTCCAAGCTAAAGAATGGCAGGCATCTTTGACTGTTTCATCTCTGTTATCCTATCAGCAATAATTCTCAGATAGTTCCTCAAAGCTCTAGAGTTCAGCAGGGGTCAAAGAAGTTCAGTGAGTGGTACTTTTGGCACTTCTCATAAAAAGATATCTGATGGGAGAAGGAAGGGCTGCTTATCCACAGGGAGATAGCTCAGGGTGCAGAAGAGTATGAAGGTATGGACACTGGGAGGAGGTAACTATGGGGAGGAAGTGGGAGGGGAGCTGCTGCATTGTAAATTTTGGTCAATGACATGAGACAAAGTATATGTGAACTGCTGTATGAAAAGTGAATTTACTCTGTAAATCTTCACCCAAATCCTAAAAAAAAAAAAAAAAAAAAAAGACTGATGGGCCTGGAAAATCCATTTAGAATGATTGAGAAGCAAGTTGTAAAGAAAGAAATATAGAACTTTTACTAGAATTTTGACAGGGAAAAAAAAAAAAAATAAAAAAAAAAAAAAAAAAAAAAAAGATGTTTTTTTTTTCTTTTTTTGTAATTCCACATACTATTTATTTAAAAAGGGGGTTCTGTTGTTAAGTTTTGAGTTATGCAAAATCCCTTTCTCTTTGTAAGCCATATACACATCACTTTCTGCTCTCTTCATTGCTATAATCTATGGGGTTCCTGGTCACTCTTCCACATACAATGAGAACAATGGTGGACGTAGGAAGGATCTTCCTACCATTGTGATCTTCCTAGCCATTGTGATTTTCACGGTGTCAAAATTCCAACAAATCTCCCCTTGAAAAGAATCAACAATCTCTGCCTCACTGGCAAATCCTCTAGAGTTTTCAGTCCTCTTCCTACTGAATCTTTCTGATATTTAATTCGTTTGTTCTAAACTTTCCATCTTGAAATGTTTTTCTCCTTTAGCTTTTGAAGTACTATTCTGCCCTGTGCTCCTACATAAAGAAGAAATAGAAAATATCTGATTAAGAAATTAAAGTGTTGATTTTTTTTCATTCCATGAGTGTATGTTGTGTATGTGCATGCATTTATCCCTGATGTTCTTACTCAATACATACTCTTTGTTGTTGCTGTTAGATGCCATCAAGTTGCTCCAACCGACAGTGATGCTATGTACAGCAGAACTAAACACTGCCCAGTCATGTGTCATCCTCACAATCCACATACTTCTTACACTCCTTGAATTATCTTATCTACTCCCATCTCATTCACTTCAGCAATTGTCTATTGGCTGATGACTCTCATATATGTAGCTCCAGTTCTCACCTATTTTCGGAACTCCAGGTCCATAAAGGCATCCCCACTGACATCTATACCGGAACATTCCCTGGGTCTCACAACCTCATAAACTCAATCCACCCAAAACTAAACTCACCCTTCTTCTTCAACCCAGGTGCATCTCATTCACAGCTTAGTTTCCTCATGTGATTCATGACTGCCCTTATCTCTTCTATTAGGCCTTTTTTTCAGTGAGGCACCTCTGGGTAGATTTGAACCATCAACTTTTAGGTTAATAGTCAAGCACAAACCATTTGCACCACTGAGTGACATTCTCAACTCCTTACATACTGTTACATAAAATCACTTTCATATACATCTCATATGTAAATACCTGTAAACAACACGTGATGTTCTTTCATTATTTTCTTACTGTTTAGTTCTTCAAGTAAACTGTAGGCTTACTGAAGGTAGGAATCATACTCTTAGTTGTTTCTATATCCCTGCAATATCTTACAGTTAGTTAAATAGAGTCAGCACACAGAAAACATTCTGTTGGATTGAATAATTCTCAGGTTTTATGGCCTCCAACAAAGGAAGAATACACCAGGAAATCATAACCACATCTGCTGCCTACATCCAAAGACAACAGACAAGTCATTTTCTTTGAGCACTCACAAACTCAGTTCACCCAACACAGAATTCATCCTTTTCCTAGTAAGAAAAACAATTTTAAGGAGAAAAATATATAAGAAAAATAAATGTTCTAAACAAGTCTTTAAAATTTAACAGGTTATGCCTTATGAAAATTTTCCACATTCACGATTCCATGTGACATGATAGCATAGCTCCCTTTACCTCCAATTCTCTGACTGAAACAATACATATGAGGATGGAGGGTAAGAAAGTGATATATTAGACTGCCATAGTTTTTAGAAAAGATAGCTCTTGCTTGACTCTGAAAACTAGTCCAGAAACCAGGATTAGGGGGCAGGGAGGCTGGGTAGCAGCAGGACTTCTTAGAGAGAGGGAGCATGTGTGTCCCTTCCAGCGCCTACCTCTGCTTCCCATGGTTGAGTCCCTTACTGAGGCAATCATTAATTTCCTCCCAGCCCCTGAATGGAGGAAGGGTCTTCTCCATTTTTTCATCCCAGGCTCCCCTAGGTCTTGCATCTGCTACATATATACTAACCTTTCTCTGACTGGAGATAATGTTGAAGCTTATTCTGTTTATTCTACCCAAAAGAATAAAATGGGTGGCTCATGAGGTAGGACATCTGAGTTTTTCCAGAATACTTGAAATCTTTGATTTAGGGACATTAAACTAGAAGAGCTAGCAAAATCAGAATGGATACAACCATTATGGTACGGGAGTATAGTAATAGTCTCTTGCATATACCCACAACCAGACATATAAGTTTGGGAGATGATATTTCTACATATATATCTGTGTGTGCTATAAGAATATCCATGTATAAAATTTAAAGAAAATCATAAAATAAAATAAAAAAAGATATGTATTTCTTACTCCTCTTTTTGTAGGCCCAGAGTATATTGAAGATGCTGCTTTCTTTTCAACCGTAGCTGGCCATAGAGTCAAGCAGGCTAAGATTGTCCTTGCCAATCCCAGCTTCTTCTTTCTGCCATCTCCGCTACTCAATGATGCACTTTATATTTTCTCCTCGAGTCCCTCCCATCCAAATTTTTCACAAAGATTCTGATATTTGTTATTTACATATTTCAGTATGCAATTATCCCTGAATCTTCTATGGGAGAGTAGACTTTTTTTTTTTTTTTTCTTTCTCTGTCAAAGAACTTTTTTGTCAATTAGTGAGCAGGTATGTATGTAGAGAGATGGTATCACTTTGAGACAATAAAGTAGTTTCCTAAAATCACATCAACAGGTAGGTCCAGTGTTACAACTTGCCACATCCTCTCATGGGAATGAGAAAATCAGTCATAATTAGCAGAAAACAATTTGGAATGACATTCATGATATTCATTGACTTTACTCATTCAAATTCTGTGTTGGTCTCAAACCTAATTTAACAGTTGGGAAAAGAAAGACTATTAATTGTTGAGCATCCATTGCAGGCACAGGATAATATTCTAATCAAAAGATACAGAAGAAATCCTACTTTGAGGTTAAAAGAAAAAATACCTGCATGAATAGTAAAATATCTGCTTCAGAACAATAAAGTGATTTTTAGGAAAATTTGAGTTATCAGTCTTTTTCTTTTATCTGTGCATTATCTTACAGGAGCTAATCATCTGCTATCAATTCTGTGAATCACACACTAGAAAAAGCATTGTAAGTATGAAGGGAGGAAGAATAATTAGAGTGATTTTTCAACAGAAGGTGGACAGATAACGTTTCTAAACATCATTTTTTGATCGCAAATGTCATTTATTCTGAGTATAATTTCCATCTCTGGTTTCTTCTCTCACTTAATAGCAATAAACTATCCTATCAGGTTCTACAAGATTTAAATCATCATATATAAGTAATGAGGACTTTTCAAAGAAGGCCCAAAAAATATGAATTGATGGGTGAAGAAAGTAATTTCCTCCAGCTAAGGTTTTAGAAGTCGAAGCAGTACTCTGCCCCTACAACAAAACAGCAAGTCTTGCCCTAGTGTTTTCATTTGGTTCATACCTGACTTCCCACTTAATCCTGAGCCTTTCTTCTTTCCTTCTTTTCCACTCATATCCAAGGCTATCCCCTTTGCTAGGTGGCACAAGAAGTTCCACCTAGCACCTACATCCCTGGTGATGACATGCTGTTTGGACGCACAGTAGATGAAAGTTTGGGCTCAGTTCCTGGTAATTATTCAACTTCTCACTGACCTTCATTTCTGTGAGCAGCTACCTATATTCTCTACTGAAGTTTCAGTGGACCAGAGACTCTGGGTATCTTCCTCTGGAATCATAAGCCTTTAGTATTTAGGCATTGAAAGGCTGACTAAAGAACATCTTAAAGGCAGGAAATGAAACTTATTTGCCATTCTCTACTAAGTGATATAGAACCTAGCACATACTGAGCACCTTAGTAAATGTTTGCCAAACTATTGGTCCAATTAATGAATATCCTAGTGTTCCCTCACATGATATGCTGTCTCACTGAAACATGCAGATCATAAGTGGACCAAATTGTGTCCACAGAAATGAACTCTCTAGATTCCTACAAAAATATTGATTACTCATTCTAGAAGACAGACCAGTTAGTTAGTTGCCACTAGGTTTCTTCTACCACCCATTTATCAGTTTTTCATACTGTGGAAGCTTTTTGCTATGATTCTGGAAATTATGCCACCAGTATTTCAAATAGCAGCAGCGTCACCATGGTCGACAGGTTTCAGCAGAGCTTTCAGACTAAAACAGACTAGGAAGAAAGGTCTCTACTTCCACAAGTTTGCCAATAAAGACCTTATGGATTCCTTGCCACCAGGAAAGATCAATCACTGTAAGAGGGCAACATCTTTGTAAAATAGAGGGCCAAAAAGGGTGTGAGAGGTCCTTGGTGAGACAGATGGGCAAAATAGCCATAAAGATGGACTCAGATACACTGGCAATCATGAGGACACAGAACTGGGCAATATTTTACTTTGTTTTACATAAGGGGTTCATGAGTTAGAGTCAACTTGATGACCGTTATCTATCTATCCATCCATCCATCTGAAAAGTTTCTTTAGGTTAATTTTAAAGTTAAATATGCCTCTTCAAAGTGTACATACAATGAAAAACATTAATAAATCTTTTACTTGTACCAATGCTTTCCTGACATGCTGGTGTGAGAGAGCCTGTCCCCTTCCCCCCTGATCTTTAGAAGCAGAAACACAGATGGTGGTCATTCAGATTTCCACACTTTGAAGACCTTCTCCTTTTACACTTTGACCTGGCCTCTTCTTTTCCTGGTATGATTACCTTCAGGATTCTTACATGATGTGGAATAACAAAAATGATTTCATCTAGTTCCAAGATTAACAAATGGAAATCTATGTGGGTTGCTTCTGAAGCTGCCAGGTGTGAAGGCTGCTGAAAAATCTGAAGCTCCCCTGTATTCAGTTGCCCTGAGTAGGAATTATGCTTTCCTGAAGCTGGATTTAAGATGAGAAACTTTGGACACCCATACAGATGCATCTACAACAGAGACATAAAGTGCCCTTTCTGATATAGATACTCAAGGACAACTAGATTCCAATTTAGTGAGTTGTCTGCCCATGAAAATTTGAACTATATAGCAAGTTTATCTTATTTTGCACTGGGAAAATGTTAGAAAACTAAATCTGCTATTTGAACTTCATTCATTATCAAGGAAATAAAATCAGAGGTCTGCAACTCATCTATTTAAGGCTATTATAAGATCTTTCTGTTGGAACAGAAATAAGTTCAGTGGTGATGGTTTTAGAAATCAAAGAGTAAAGTGCACATGTTATCCTGCTAGGTGTCTTTAGAAGGAAGGGCACTTAAATAAGGAAAAGACAGAGATATATCTCTGGAGAGTATAATAGCACCAGAGGCTGTGGATAGGACTTTGAACTAATTGTGTGTCAGAGCTTGAAATATCACCATTTCTGAAAGCTACTTTTGTAGATTTTGATTTGTATTTGACTACTCAGCATGAAATGGGCTGAGATTTTTCTGTGACCCTAAGAGCTATGAAAAAATGAAAAATAAAAAACATGTTTGCAATTTGCCGGTAAGGACTATTGTGGTGTCAGCTACATATAACTATAACAATGCTTATATAAAATATGTTCTATCTGAAATCCAAATTCTAGCTGCATCTGGCTATTCTTAATATAAAGGAGCTCTGGTGGTGTATTGCCTAAGGCATTTGACTGCTAACCAAAAGGTTGGCAGCACAAACCCACCAGCCACTCCATGTAAAAAAGACTGGGCAATCTACTTCCATAAAAATTTACCACCTTGGAAAATAAAAGTGGGTCACTATGAGTCAGAATCGACTCGATGGCAGTGAGTTTGGTATTTTTTGTTTTGTTTTGTTTTGATTCTTAATATAGAACGGCTTAGGTAATATTCATTCAAAGAAAACAATTAAAATTTTCAAAATGTTTATTACTTCACTAAATTGTAACTTAAATATCAGTAGTTAATATACTTAAAGAAGTGTTACCCACATATTTGAAAACTTTTTTTTGGGGGGGACAATCTTTTTAATTCTGGATGATATAACTTTTATCAAATACTGTGAGTCAAAAGCAGCTTATGTTGAGATTAGCTAGACTTCTATTTAATTTATATATATGAGCAATAATATTGATACATGAATAAAGAGGATATGTAATTTTTTAATGGTAAAACAAAAATAGGAAAGAAAAATTAGATCCATATAGTCAGAATGATAAAGATATTCTATCCAGGGATTACCCTAGAATAGTGGAAGGATTATTTTAGAAAATCTAACCAGGAACACAGTTCAATGTATTTATTTTCAACAACTTGAAGAATATTGTGCTAATTGCATATGACTGACCAAATGCAGCTGATAATCAAAGAACTAGATAAAGTAGGAAGCCAGAGGACAGAAGCAGGGGTGCAAAGACTATAATATAATTGGAAAAAAACAGGAAGTGTCCTCTCTGATGTTGCAAAATTGAACATCAATTTTAAAACTTCCGTAAAATGAGGACTAGGAGCAGATAGAAGGCGTACAGCCACAAGAAAATCAGAATGAGAATAGTTTTTGGAGACTAGATCACTCCTTAAATCCACTGGAGCTCTGGTAGCATAGTGGCTAAGACACTTGCCTGCTAACCAGATGGCTGGCAGTTCAAACCCACCAGCCACTCCTCGGAAGGAAGGTTGGGCAATC
>NW_006921611.1:10698404-10700225 GCF_000298275.1 Orycteropus afer afer
CAGTGGCTGCGATGATGGGCTCGAGTATAGCATGGATTGTGGGGCTGGCGCGGGATCGGGCAGTGTTTCGTTCTGCTGTGCATGGGGTTGCTATGAGTCAAAAATGACTCGACGGCACTTAACAACAACAACAACAAAGACCCTCAGAAACCCAAGGAGGGGTCGCTATGAGTTGGGTCCGACTTGACGGCACATAACAACAACAAAGACCCATTTCAAATGCAATATTATTAATAAAGAAAAATAATTAATAATTATTAAGAAATAACTTCATGCCAAGTAATATCTTAGCAGTAATTTATTTTGTTGTTCTTAAAACTATCCTCACTAGAATCTGTTTTAGTATTTTTATAATCTATTTTATAATTTTTATAATCTATATGATTTTGAGAATTCCACATTTTATAAATGTGGAAACTGAGCTACTGAGAGGTCTTTAAGTAATACAATCAAGGTCACATGGTAAGTAAATTGTAGAGCCAGAATTGAACCCAGACAGTCTCATTCCCAAGCCATTTTACTTCACTCACTCCACATATACTTTTTCTGTCTGCCTTAGTCACATGCAATTGTTTCTTCTTCTGAATCCCAGTAGTACTTTGTACTTTTTACCATATTCTATGTTGAGTTCAGCTGTAATGGCCTGACTACTTGTTACACGTCCTCACATGGATTATAAACTTCTCGAGAGCCATAATTATTTCAATATCTCTTCCTATTTTCTCCAAGGCCCAATTTAATGCACCAAACATAGTAGCTGGGAGCTCTGGTGGCGTAATGCCTAAAGCATTTGACTGCTAACCAGAAGGCTGGTGGTTGAAACTCACCAGCCACTCCTCAGACGGAAGACACTGCAATCTACTTCCATAGAGATACCACCTCAGAAATCCAAGGAGGGGTAGCTATGAGTTGGATCCCACTCAAGGGCAGTGAGTTATCTTTTTAACATACTAGCTGCTCAATTGACTTTGGTTGTGGGGTTGAGCTAATTGGAGAGGGAGTTAATTTGCCCCAACCTCCACCCCCATCCCATTCACAGCAGAAATCCACTCAAAATGGACCCACTCAGTCCTTAACTCCAAAGCTAGACTCACAGGAGCTAATCATCTGCTATCAATTCCTTGAATCACACACTAGAAAAAGCAATGTAAGCATGAAGGGAGGAAGAATAATTAGAGTGATTTTTCAACAGAAGGTGGACAGATAATGTTTCAGTTTCAGACTCAGTAACACAATAAGGATATGTTTCCATTCCTCCCTTATTTCCTCCCCTACTTCCCCAACAAACCTAAGTGCACGTAGCCAGGTCCATCATTTATTAAATAACCTGATATACCATATTCCATGCTAACTTTTAAGAGTTTACATAGATAATGACAAAACTCAATATTCTACTAAAATTAGGTTGAATTAAAAGTCCATGTAGTGAAAAATCATTTCCAAATTCCCATTCTCATCAAGAGGATTCCAACTCATAGTAACCCTATAGGACAGAGTAGAATGATCCCATATGGTTTCTAAGGTTGTAAATCTTTATAAGAGCATATTAACTCATATTTCGCCCATAGAGTGGCTAGTGGGTTCAAAGTACTAACCTTTGGGTTAGCAGCCAAATAGTTTAACCACTACATCAGCAGAGATACTTATTTCCAAAACTGGTATATTCTAATTTCTAATTAGATCCATATTTGTACCCATTCTAAAGAAAAATGATCTCACAGAATTATAGAACAACATCATTAATATCATATGCAAGTAAAATCTTACTGAAGATAATTCAAAAACAGTTGCAGCAGTATATTGACAGAGAACTTCCAGAGG
>NW_006921611.1:10701175-10720064 GCF_000298275.1 Orycteropus afer afer
AAGAAGAGTTGATGCTTTTGAGTTGTGGTGCTGGTGAAGAATGCTGAAAGTACCGTGGACTGCTAAAAGAACTAACAGATCTGTCCTGGAGGAAGTGTAGCCAGAATGCTCCTTGGAAGCAAGAATGGCCAGACTTCGTCTCACCTACTTTGATCATGTTGTAAGAAAGGACCATTCCCTGGAGAAGGATTTCATGCTTGGTGAGGTGGAGGGTCGACGAAAGAGGGGAAGGCCCTCAACGAGAGATTGACACAGTGGCTGCGGTGATGGGCTCAAGTATTGCAGGGAACATGGAGCTGGTGCGGACTGGGTGGTGTTCGTTCTGCTGTGAGGTCGCTATGAGTCGGAGATGACTCTACGGCACCTAACAACAACAACAAATTTCTAACGAACTTCAGCAAAATGTGTGGGAAGGGGTTATAATACTGTACAGAAGATGCAGGATGAATGAAAAGCTTGCATCTGCTTTAAAATGTTCATGACTGCTTATCTACTCGTTTATCTGAGGAGTCATCAGAATTTATACTCTTCATACACAGCATGGAATAAAGTTAAAATAAGCTCTTTCTCTGCTTTCTTCCTGTACAATCAACTTCACACTTTTAGCCCTAACTCATAACTATTTGAAAAGTCCCCTTTGTCTTTTGTTTAAGGACAGAACAAACAGGCTGTCAGCAGTCCTTTCCTCACACTGGCCCCAAATTTTAAAGGGCTTTGTTAGCTCTGGGCCACCTAGCAGTTGAGAAATAAACACTGAAGATGAAAGATTGTATGATCAACCTTTTGCTAACTAGAAAACATTTTTTTTAAAAAAGTTAAAGAAGTAAAACATTGAAGCCATAAAATGAGAAAATGTTAAAATTGATAAGGACTTTGACTACCCCATAATCCAACCCCTTCATGTTTCAGATGAGGAAACTGAAGGTCAGAGGTAGAGCATAATTTGCTCAAACCATCACATTGAAGGCAAGGACTACTGGGACATGCAAGAATGTGAAGAAATCTCAAAAACATGTTGAGTGAAAGAAGCAGACAGGAAAGAGTAGGTACTGCATTAATCCATTAAGTTCTGAAACAGGCAAAACTATGCTATAGTGATAAAAATCAGAAAATGTTTGCCTGGAGTGGAGGGAACTGATTGCAAAGTGGTCTAAGAGAGCTTTTGGTGACTATGAAAATACCTAAATTTTGATTAGGCTGGTGGTTACACTGTATATATATATATGTGTTAAATCCTGTCAAATTGTACAACTAAATCTGTGTTTTTTATGATATGTAAATTGTATCTCAATAGGTGAATTTAAAAGTAATTTTTAAAGTTGCTAAAAGCCACAGAGGGTGTTTAGAGGCACAGCTCACAATGAGAGTCAAGGCATCTGCTTCCCAAGATAGGCCTGTTTGGCTATACCATCCTCCTTTGCATACTTTTCTTTCTTGATGCAGATGGCTTATTGGAACCATGTCAGGTAATTGCCTTGTACCTTTGGTGACTGACATTGGATGATTATCTGAAGCAGCCTCACAAAGAACATAAGAGGTATTCAATGGTGTCCACAATTAAATTTGAGGCATTAGATTACCAACTCAGAACTCCTTTGGAGACAGCTATGACTCTTGCAAATTTCAGGCAAGACAAAATAATGATTACAAGCCCCCAAGAATGAGAGTGGAGGGAGAAAATGAGTGAGCTAAAGAATATTAGGTGTCATTGGTATTTCTAGAAGTAATATGAAAGTGCTCCCCATTTAGTTCTTTTCAAGCCTGCAAAAGGCCTAATCTATTCACATACTGTAATTACAATGTATCCCTATGTATGGAATATATACAAAAAGTATGCAAGTGATACTAAGAAAAATAGAACTGTTAAAATTGTCTGTGCATTAATGCTACATATACAGATAAATAGTTTTTTCTAGCGTCTCTGGAATTTTTCTCTCTTCAGGCTCCTGTCTCTTCTACTTGAGAATTTGAACTCTTGTTTATCCAAGGTCCAACTCAGAGAAGGGAGGACACTTGACAGTAACAGACTTGGATATTCTGTCTATTAAAGATAGGGCTAGACAGAGAATGATTTTTGACCCACAAGCCCTACCCCAGCTGCCACACAGGCCCTATATTTATTGGTGCTTAAAATTCCCTTTTATTAGAAAGCCTTGGTAACACTACTTCCTGCAAGAAGAGGTTTTTTGTGAAGCCAGAATCATAGATTCTAACAACATGGTCTAGTTTTGGGTTCCAGATTTCACTCTTTATATTCCCAAACCTATGCAAGCAATTTACAATGGCTTGATTATCAGCTGAAGAGAAAGAAATAAATTTACTCCATAGGGAAACGGCAACTCTATTTTTAAAAAGTTCTTATGTCCTGTTCACTTAAGAATATTATTTCTGATATTTTACATTTTTCAGAGAAGAATTTTTTTTTTTTTCCCTATGGAAAGAAAGCCAAAAACCATAGGCCAATTCCAAAGTCCCAAGCCCCTTAGTGTTGGCTTTCTTGGTTAACACCAGTAAAGACACTAAAAATTCCACAAAGAATACCTCAATTTTTAGCATTTGAAGAAGTCCATGCACTGATTTGTTATTTTCAAAGAAAATATTTTCTAGAAGTTTTAAGCTGCTTTTATTTATTATTAAGTTTCAGGAGGTCCTTGATGGCTGCTATACCTTGCAAAACCACTTACTATTGAATGTCCCTCAGATGACTCACTACTATCTTGAAGGCTGGAATTGAAGGTATTTAAAAGCAAACTCATTCCAGGACTGAAAATTGGGCTGCACATCAATTCAAACACCTCATAAATAAATGAATACAAATGTAAAATGAACAATATAAGACCATTGTCTGGAGGATTCCCAGTTGGGAAAAACACTAGAAAAGGCAGTATTATAATTTAAAGATTCACAAGGGAACAAGCAAATTTAGAAATTATTGATTTCTGGTCAGTCAGATTTATTCTTTTAGATGCTTATGTCACATTTTCAACCAACTGAAATATCAGAGTAAATAATGACAACTTTTACATCCTTTATTTCTAGGTAATATAACATCCTGAGGCCTGGAGGGTTCCCTAAGCTCAAATTTAAGTACATTAAGGGAACATCGTTCATTAGTTCATGGTACAGATTCATGTACCTTTACATTTCATTTTAATCATTTGTACAAATTGACAGACTAGATCCCCTGGAAACCCTGAAAAATCTACTAATAGGAAATTGCTTTATAAATCAGTGTGAGTATTTGCATTTCTAAACCTTTAATCTCATTAGCTATTTAATGTTTCTCTTACTATTTAACAATGGAGAGAAGCTGGACTGCCATTATGCTGTTTATAACATTTGGACGCACACACACACACACACACACAAAGCTGGTATCTGTGTTACTTAATGGAGAGCAATATAATCATAATATCAATAATTATTATTAAACTAATAGTATTGATGGCAGATAGCATCTAGACTCTGCCAACCAATTATCTTTGGGGCCTTGGACAAATCACTTATCTAACAGTCAATTTTCTGACTGATAAAGCAGATACTCAAAACAGGATGTAGTATGAGGAATATCATTGCTGATGTCAGATGGATCTTGCCTCAAAGCAAAGAATACCAGAAAGATGTTTACTTGTGTTTTATTGACTATGAAAAAGCTTTTGATTGTATGGATCATAACAAACTATGGATAACATTGAGGAGAATGGGAATTCCAGAACACTTAACTGTACTCAGGAGGAACCTGTACAGAGATCAGGAAGCTGTTGTTCAAACAGAACAAGGGGATACTACATGGTTTAAAATCAGGAAAGGAGGGTGTCACAGTTGTACCCTTTCACCATACTTATTCAATCTGTATACTGAGCAAATAAGATGTTGGACTATATGAAGAAGAATGTGGCATCAGGATTGGAGGAAGACTCATTAGCAATCTGCAATATGCTGACAACACAACTTTGCTCACTGAAAATGAGGATGAATTAAAGGACTTACCGATGAAGACTGAAGACTAAACTCTGCAGTATGGATTACATCTCAATATAAAGAAAACAAAAATCCTCACAACAGGATCAATAAGCAGCATCACCACAAATGGAGAAAAGATTGAAGTTATCAAAGGCTTCATATTACTTGGTTCTACAATCAACACCAACGGAAGTAGCATTCAAGACATCCGACAATATATTGACAAATCTGCTGCAAAAGACATCTTTCAAGTGATGAGGAGCAAAGATGTCTCCTTGAAGACTAAGGGGTTTCAAACCTAAGCCATGGTATTTTCAATCACCTCTTAACGCATGTGAGAGCTAGACAATGAATAAGGAAGACTGAAGAAGAGTTGATACTTGTAAGTTGTGGTGTTGGTAAAGAATACTGAAAGTACAGTGGACTGCCAAAAGAACTAACAAATCTGTCCTAGAAGAAGTGTAGCTGGAATGCTCCTTGCAAGTGAGAATGGCCAGACTTTGTCTCACCTACTTTGGTCATGTTGTCAGGAGATGCCATTCCCTAGAGAAGGATATCAGCTTGGTAAAGTGGAGGGTCAATGAAAAAGGGGAAGGCCCTCAACAAGATGGATTGGCACAGTGGCTGCAACAATGGGCTCAAATATAGCAAGGATCATGAAGCTGGCACAGGACAGAGCAGTGTTCCATTACATTGTACATAAGGTTGCTATGAGTCTGAGACCACTGGATGGCACCTAACAACAACAAAGTAGAAATGCAAACATCTGATCAGCTATAGGTATGCTGCAAATATTACATATGATAATAGTTCCAAAGTATTTGATTTAATGCTGTATGGAAGTTTTACTCAAGTCATCAGTGACAACATCATCATCTTCTTCTCTTTATTCATCATCATCATCATCATCATCATCATCATCATCACTGTCATCATTGGCATAGTGATGCAAGTTACCTACGGAATAGTAAGCAGCTAACTATGAAACTGTGACTTGTGGAACAAGTAAATAGGTTTCACATCAAAGCAACTCCAATACATTGGTAAAGGTTATCTAGGGACAAATTGTGGGTAGAATTTTTAGGGTAAATTCAAGGTTTGTAGGAAAGAGTACCAGGATCATGAGTCATCCTGAAATCAAGAATAAGACAAATACATACTGAGGACAGAGTGGATTTTAAGGGTGGAAGTACTAATAGTGATAAAGAAGGATAATTCATAATAATTGGAGGCAATAAAAGGACTACTTAAATATGAATCCTAATACAGCTTTAAATATATACACATATGCACATAGGAATATGCATATATATGTATACACACATATATATATTTAAAGTTCATTTTCAGAGTTTTAACTTATTCTTTCCTATCAGTGAATAGTGTTCCATCTATTAAAGAACATTTAATAAAAATCTTCCTACAGTATAAACCTCCATGCCTACATGGCTTCACTAGTGAATACTAAATATTTAAGAAATAACATCAACCTATCACACAATTTTTCAGGGACTAAAATTTTACAGGTTATTTAATGAGAGCAACAAAAATTTGATACCAAACTTGACATACACATTATGGAAAAGGAAACATTCCAGAAATATATAAAAGAATAATGCATCACAGCTAAATGACATTTATTTTAGCAATGGAAAGTTGGTTTAATATTTGAGAATCATTCAAGGCAATGTAATATATCAAAAAATAAAGAAGAATCATCTGATCATGTAAATAGATACAGTAAAAGCATCTGATAAACTTCAACACCCATTCATAATGCAAATTTGACAAAACTATGAATAGAATGTAAACTTCCTAACTAGTTTCTTTTAATGTATCTGGGAAAATCCTGAAATCAAGAATGAGACAAGAATGTCTTATATCACTACTTGTATTCACCATTGTGTCAGTGATCTGAGACAATGAAATAAGGCAAGAAGAAGTATAAGAAAGAAAGAAAGAGAATAGTGATTCTTTGCAGATGGCATGTGTTTTACATAGCAAATGTCAAAAGTCTCTGGAGATGAGATATGAATTAGTAAGTGAATTTACCAAAGCCATTGGATAAAAGGTTCCTGTGTTTAGACAACAAAATATATTTTCAAGATCAAAATTTTAAATGATCTCATTTACACTAGCACCTGAAAACAAGTAATGAGGAATAAATCTAAATAAATGCATGACATTACTACAAAACACTAATGAAAAAATTTAAGACTATTATAAACGCTGTAATATACTATAGTCACGGACTAGAAGATTCAACATTGTAAAAATCCATTGTGTTTTTCTTTTTTTTCAATTAATAATGCTGGATCAAATGGATATCTGTATGGGAAAAAAAATAAGCCTCGACCTCTCCTTCACATTATAAATAAAATTAACATCATAAAATTAAAATAAGATGAATCAAAGACCTATATTTGAACAACAACATAATTTCCAGATGATATCACAGGAAATTTTTCTTACTAATTTTGGGATAAGCAGAGAACTATTAAATATCACATAAGACACTTAACTTTAAAAGGAACATATTGATAGATAGGACTTCAGTATAAATTAGGAACATTAATATCTATCAAGACTGATGGTGCAGTGGTTAAGAACTCATCTGCTAACAGGAAGGTTGGTTATTTGAACCCACCATCCACTCCACGGGAGAAAAATATGGCAGTCTGCTTCTGTAAAGATCTCAGCCTTAGAAACTTTATGGGGGAGACCTACTCTGTCCCATAGGGTCTCTATCAGTAAGAATCTAGTCAAAGGCAATAGCTTTAGGTTTTTTTTTTTTTTTTTCTGTATAACTATAGATCTAGATCTCTATATTCAGAACATCAAAGGACCCATATTCTGAATTTATAAAGCACTCCTATAACCCAAGATGCCTACAGATCACCAAAAAGGAGACAATCTGGTTTTCTAAATGGTCAAAGAACTTGAACAAGCACTTTACACACACGTATATACACACATTCAAATGGTAAGAACATATGACATAGACACTTGTGACAAGGCTATTGTAATTAGTTTGTGCACATTTATCTCATTTAACTTTTTAGAAGGAAAGTATCCTTTTGCTTCTGAAGTAAAAATGAATGCTGTAGATATTTCCTTCTGAAGTTATTTAGGGGTGGGAATATTCATCACAATGTGTTCTATTGTCACTTCTCCATTCCAAGCCTAGGTTTGTGGTAACTCAGTGAAATGGAGTAAGTTGAGGTATAAATCAGACACTTTGGGGTTCAGTCCTGGCTTTTCCATTTGTTAGCGAGGTAATTTTAGGTAAGTTACTCTTCTGAGTGTTATTTTTCTCATGTAAAATAATGGATCAGTAATGTTTATCTCAAAAATAGTTAGGGGATTCCAGCCAAGTAATAAACAGACATATGGGCTGAACATTTACATCAGGTAGATACACTACTTGGAGATCAATCATGGAAAAACAGAAAGGCAGTGTTTGCACAGGGAGACAGCTGGGGGGGTTGCAGGTAGTGCATGAAAGAGAAGGACACAGAGAAGAGGGAACTCCAGGGAGGATGTGGGAAGAGAGTTATTACATTTTGGGAATTGCAGTCAATGTCTTGAGACAAAATGTGGATGAACTGCTATATGGAAAATGACTTTTCCCTGTTAATTTTCATCCAAACCAAAATAAAAACTTAAAAACAAACAAATAAATAGATAAATAAATAAATAAAATCAGTATCAGATAAGAAAAAAAATAGCTAGGGAAAAGAGATATAAAAATACCTAGTATAGGTTCAGGTACATTATGTTTTATATATACAGCTAGAGAGATAGAGAAATATTTTCTAGAAGCTAGAGATACTATCTTCTTTCATCATTTATATGATTCATGTCACTGAAAGTTACCATTGTCTACCTTTGTCTATTCATTAAAAATAAAAACTATAACCTCCCAGAGGAGCTCTGGTAACACAGTGCCTAAGGCACTTGACTGCTAACCAGAAGGCTGGTGGTTCAAACCCACCAGCCACTCCTTGGAAGGAAGCTTGGGCAATCTACTTCTGTAGTGAAACTGCCTCGGAAATCCAAGGAGGGGTGCTATGAGTCAGGTCTGACTCGACAGCACATAACAACAACAACAACAACGTAACCTCTCATAAGATGGTCATTTTTGGATACAGTTACTTGTAATATGTCTGCCTGTACATGAGACACAGGTAAAAACATACTGGCTAGAGAGACAAGGAAAAAGAGTTTACTGAGGGGAAAGAATGTACATAATTGAGCTTCAAACCAGTTCCCCAGGGATCTTGTTAAAATATAGATTCTGATTGAGTATATCTGAGGTAGACATACAAATTCTCAACAGGGAATCGAACCAGAATGAACTAGTTTGAAGCCCTGGTACAATAACAAGCTTTCTAAACATTCCATAATAAATAGGGAAAATATTCATGAAGAAATTTACTCTGGAGTAGATTAGAGTAAAGCAAGCAATATTTTGGCTCTGACTCATTAGATAACACAATATGAAAGAAAACACAGAGAGTCAGTAACCAACCCTGTGTTTAATTTTCCTTATCTGAGCAAGGTCCTTCTGGGATCTACATCTTTACAATATTTTTTTGCAAAGCAAATTCCTTGCCAGGAATGCCCCTTCTTCATATCTCTACCTGGGAAATTGTAAGTCATCTTTCAAAATCACACATTCATTTAATCAAAAATGTTTATGAAGCCTCTAATATGTTTCAAATGATGTAGTAGACCCAAGGATATAGCAAAATCAGACCATGATCTTATCATATGTTATTCAAATTTTATACCAATGTTCCTGTGAAGCCTGTCGTGAAGCACCTAGTTAATTGTTCCTACCCCTGTACTCAGAACTGAAAATGACCAGCCTTACCAGTCTGACAGAGACTAGTAGAACTCTGAATTCTATGACTGTTAGTCACCCTTGAAACCTGGAACTGAATTCAACCCTGTGGCTCAACTTTAACCAAATAACAGACAGGCCTATAAGGTGAACAATAACACCAGGGTGGTATGCACTCCTTAGAACAATCAACCATAGGATATCAAAAGAGCAGCAGTCACTGAAGGATAGATAAAGCTCAGATAGATAGAAAAAGCAGGAAGGGATTGGAAAGGACTAATGGAAATGGGAAACACAAGGAAGAAGTGGGAAAAGTGCTGTTATAGTGTGAGGATTTCAGTCAATGTCACAAACAAAATATATATGAATTGTTGAAGGGAAAACCAATTTGCTATGTAAACTTTCACCCAAATCACAATAATAGGTAGAAGAAAAAAAAAAAACCTAGCTGTAAATCTTAAGGCATTGCAAAGCAAATCTACCTGTTTTTTGTCTCTTTCCCCAGCCTGGCAATGAGTTCCACAAGAAAAAGGACTACGCATATTCATTTTTTTCTTCCCCAATGAGTCTCTCAGAATCTGACACATATTAGGCACTCAATAAATGTTTATTGAATGAATCATTCATTATTCATGAGGCCTTGATACCGTCAAATGTGTTTCACCAAAGTTAAATTATTCTAATGAATATTAAGAAAATGATAGCAATTTTGCTTAGGAAAATTGCATCTTTTTGAAATATTTTTGTTTTCATTTTTCTATTTTTTTAGTAGTCCTAGTAGCTGCTTTACGAATGCACACAAAGCTAATATCAGAGATTTTTAATGAGATGCATAATATTGTTGTTGTTATTGTTGTTATGTGCCGTCAAGTCGGACCCGACTCATATTGACCCCTCCTTGGGTTTCCAAGGCAGTATCACTATGGAAGTAGATTGCCCCATCTTCCTTCTGTATAATATTAATGTAGGTGAAATGATGACTAGTTTACTTTTTTCCAGTTTAAAATCATAAGAATTTAGTGGAAAATGTTATGAGTTTCCATTTAAATGTAAAAAGCTATGTATATGATTTAATACACCAGAGGATTCATTAAGTTTCTATAATAATTGACAATATTTATCTAGAAAGGGAAAGTGACAGAAAAGATTTATAGAATCTGTCCTCACATCAAAATCTGGCACATCCTCCAAATAGGTATAAAATTTCTTATTTAAAAACTTTTAGAGTCTAAAAGTTTCCTCAAGTTTATAAAAGTGTGCTGAGCTATCCTTTAATTCACTAATCAATTTTAAAAGAAAAAAAAAAAAAACTTCTCAGGAATTGTGCAAACAAAAGGAAAGGAAGTCTATCTTCAAGTAACACTAGTTGGGCAATCCTACTTCCGTAGTGATACTGCCTTGGAAACCCAAGGAGGGGTCACAATGAGTCGGGGCCGACTCGACGGCAAACAAGGGAGTCCCTGGGGGCTTACCGGAAAAAAAAAGAAAACAAATGCCACATAAAGTCAAAGGAACTTCAGAGATAAAGAGTGATGATTTCCATCTACTTATTTTAAAATAAGTAAAATGGTTAGCTTTTATTCATCTCTCTAAAAATTACACTAAAAATGACGGAAGAGTGAAAGTAAAAAAGTACCTACTTGGTCTGGTGTTTAGATCCTTTCAGATGAGCATGATACTGTTCTATTGAGTTTAGAGAGACACTGCATATGGTACATCTGTAATTGCGCCTCAGACCTGTGGACAACAGACAAAGCTGGTTAGCTGCATCAAGTCATCAACCACCTGAATACATCCTAAAACAAACAAAACAAACTCACTGCCATCAAGTCAGATCGGACTCATTGCGACCCCTCCTTGGGTTTCTGAGGCAGTTATCACTATGGAAGTAGATTGCTCAACCTTTCTTCTAAGGAGTGGCTGGTAGGTTTGAACCACCAGCCTTCTGGTTAGCAGTCAAATGCCTTAGGCACTATGCCACCAGAGCTCCTGAATACATCCTAGAATCTCCAAATATTCAGGGACAGAGTATCATAGAGGGAATCTGGTCCACCCTTCCAACCACACTCTACTCTCTCTTCCAAGAGAGCAGACGAGATCGTATAGCAGAAGTGTGAATATGGTTCTGCGAGAAGCAGCCTGCTCCATTTCTGGGTGGCTGAAATTGTTAGAACATATGTCTCTAAACTGAAATTCCTGGACATAATTCAAACTAAAAACATTCTTCGTCTTCTCCCAAGGCATGTAAGTAGAATATGCTGTCATCTATCTAAAAAAAATTTGAGAGATTCCAGGCAAACCTCTGTCCAATCCTAGCCCTATCCTACCTTGATTTCAGTGGCAATCAGAAATTCAACTTTAAATATCATTCTCATGGGTTCTTCTTCTAGCATAATCTTTTAAAATGTGAATATACAGAAGAAGGATAATACATTAATCTAATGCACATGAAGGCTTACTTCCCACCAGAAAATTCAAAAGAAAATATATTCATTCATTAGTTTATTCATTTAAGTCATTCAATAACAGAATACCAACTTTGGGCCTACCACTAGGGATCATGAGATAAAGAAAATGCTCTGTGCTATCAAGTAAAAAACTTGACTATTTTGCAATATTGACTCATCTAAAGCCAACCCCCTAAGGAACTCTGGTGGTGCAGCACCTAAGGCATTTGACTGCTAACCAGAAAGTTGATGGCTCAGAGCTCACAGTCACTCTGTGAATGGAAGATGGGGCAATCTACTTCTGTAAAGATTAACCATCTTGGAAACCCAATGGAAGTTGTTATGAGTTGGAATTGATCTCATGGCAGTAGATTTTTGTTTTGTTTTGTTTTTAAGAGCCAACCCCCATCACACATTTGTCAGTTTCTCATACTGTAGTGGCTTGTGTATTGCTGTGATGCTGGAAGCTATGCCACTGATATTCAAATACCAATATGGTCACCCATGGTGGACAAGTTTCAGAACTGGTTACAGTCTAAGACAGACTAGGAAGAAGAACCTGGAGATCTACTTCTTAAAAAACTTGACCAATGAAAACTTTATGAATAACAGCAGAACATTGTCTGAATACACTGCTGGAAGATGAGTAGAGTCAAAGTAGATGATGAGATGACTCAAAGTAGAGTCAATTTTAATGACATTGAGGGAGTAAAGCTTTCAGGACCCTCATTTTCTGATGTGGCATGACTCAAAATGAGAAGAAACAGCTATAAATATCCATTAATAATCAGAACAAGGGATATATGGAGTATGAATATAAAAAAATTGGAAGTTGTCAAAGTAAAATGGACCACTTGAAGATTGACAGCCTAGGCATTTACTGAGTCAAACTTGAGTGGTATTGGTCATGTGGAATCATAAAAACATGGTCCACTGTGCTAGCAATGACAAATTGAAGAAGAAGAGCATCACGTTCATTTCCAAAAAGAACACATCAAGCTCTATCTTGAAGTAAAACGCCATCCATGATAGGATAATATTTATATGCTGATTGTGGAACAGACCATCAATTGCTCATATGCAAGTTCATGTTGAAGCTGAAGATAATTAAAAGAAGTCCAGGAGAGTAGAAATATGACCTTGATTATATCCCTCTTGAATTTAGAGACTATTTAAAGAATAGATTTGATGGATTGAACACTAATGACTGAAAACCAGAGGAAATGTGTGATGACATCAAGGACATCATCCATGAAGAAAGCAAAAGGTGATTTAAAAGATAGGAAAGGAAGAAAAGACAAAAATGGATGCAAGAGACTCTGAAACTTGCCCTTGAATGAAGGGTACACAAAACAAAAATACACTTCAGTACAATCAAAACCAACTCATAGCGACCTCTCCTTGGGTTTCTGAGGCTGTATCACTATGGAAATAGATTGTGCAAACTTCCTTCCAAGGAGTGGCTGGTGGGTTTGAATCACCAGCCTTCTGGTTAGCAGTGTAATGCTTTAGGCACTATGCCACCAGAACTCCTCTGAATGAAGAGTAGCTAAAGCAAATGGAAGAAATGACAAGATAAAGAGCTGAATGGAAGATTTCAAAGAGCAGCTCAAGAAGACAAAGTCAATTATTATAATGAAATGTGTAAAGACATGGAGTGGAAAACCTAAAGGGAAGAACACACTCAGCATTTTTCAAGCTGCAAGAACTGAAGAAAAAATTTAAGCCTCAAGTTGCAATACTGAAAGATTCTATGGTCAATATATTGAATGATGCAGGAAACATCAAAAGAAGATTGAAGGAATAAACAAAGTTGCTATACCAAAAAGAATTTGTTGATGTTCATCCATTTAAGGAGGTAGCACATGATCAAGAACCAATGGTATTGAAGGAAGAAGTCAATTTGCATTGAAGGAACTGGCAAAGAACAAGGCTCCAGGAATAGACTCAATACCCATTGAGATGTTTCAACAAATGGATGCCACACTGGAGGCACTCACTCAGTTATGCCAAGAGATCTGGAAGATAGCTACCTGGTCAAACTGACTGGAAGAGATCCATATTTGTACCCATTCCAAAGAAAAGTGATCCCACAAAATATGGAAGTTATCAAACAATATCATTAATATCACATGCAAAAACTTACTGAAGATAATTCAAAAATGATTCCAGCACTATATTGACAGAGGACTTCCAGAAATGCAAGCTGGATTCAGAAGATGATGTGGAATGAGGGATAATATTGCTGGTGTTAGTTGGATAGTGGCTGAAAGCAAAGAATACCAGAAAGATGTTTAATTGTATTTTATTGACTATGCAAAAGCATTCGATTGTGTGGATCATAACAAATTACAGGTAACACTGAGAAGAATGGGAATTATAGAACACTTAATTATGTCCATCAAGAACCTGTACATAGACCAGGAGGCTCTCATTCAAACAGAGCAAGGGGATATTACATGGTTTAAAATCAGGAAGGAGAGTGTCAGGGTTGTAGCCTTTCACCATACTTATTCAATCTGTATGTTGAGCAAATAATCCAAGAAGCTGGACTATATGAAGAAGAACGTGGCATCAAGATTAAAGGAAGACTCATTAACAACCTGCAATGCACAGATGATACAACTTTGCTTGCTGAAAGTGAGGATGACTTGACACACTTACTGATGAAGATTGAAGACTACAGTCTGTAGTATGGATTACACCTCAATATAAAGAAAACAAAAATCCTCACGACTGGAACAATAAGCAACATCATAATAAATGGAGAAATGATTGAAGTTGTCAAAGACTTCATATTACTTGGTTTTATAATCACCACCAATGGAAGTAGCAGTCAAGACATCAGATGACATATTGCATTGGACAAATCTGCTGCAAAAGACTTCTTTCAAGTAATGAAGAGCAAAAATGTTTCCTTGAAGGCTAAGGGGCAGCAAACCCAAGTCATAGTATTTTCAATTGCCTCATATGCATGTGAGAGCTGGACAATGAATAAGGAAGACTGAAGAAGAGTTGATGCTTTTGAATTGTGGTGTTGGTGAAGTATACCGAAAGTACCATGGACTGCTAAAAGAATTAACAAATTTGTCCTGGAAAAAGTGCAGATGGAATGCTCCTTCAAAGCGAGAATGGCCAGACTTCATCTCACCTACTTTAGTCATGGTGTCAGAAGGGACCATTCTCTGGAGAATTATCATGCTTTGTAGAGTGCAAGGTCTGTGAAAAAGGGGAAGACCCTCAACAAGATGGATTGACACAGTGGCTGCAACGATGGGCTCAGGTATAGCAAGGATCGTGAGGCTGGCAAAGGACCAGGCAGCATTTTGTTCTGTTGTACATAATGTCATTATGAGTTGGAGACCACTCGATAGCACCTAACAACAACAAAATGAAAAAGATGAGTTAATATGAAAATTATGCAAATTTATACACCAACCACTAAAGCCAATGATTAAGAAATTAAAAAGTTTTACCAATTTTCACAGTCTGGAACTGATCAAACATGTAATCAAGATGTATTGATAATTCCTGTTGGTTGGAATACAAAAATTGAAAACAGAGAAGAAGAATCAGTGGTTGGAATATTTGGCCTTGGTGATAAAAACAATGACAGAGATTGCCATTGTCTGATAGAATTTTGCAAGACCAATGGTTTATTCATTGGAAATATCTTTTCCCAACAACATAAGTGGTGACTATATACATGGGCCTTACCATATGGAATACAAAAGAATCAAATCCACTATATCTGTGCAAAGAGATGAAAGAGAACCTCAATATCATCAATTGGAACAAGGCTAGGCACTGGTTTAGAATAGGCCATCAAATGTTAATATGCAACTACAAGTTGAAGCTAAAGAAAATGAAAACAAGTCTACAAGAGCCAAAGTAAGACCTTGAGGATATCCCACCTGAATTCAGAGACCATCCCAAGAATGGATTTGATGCATTGAACATTAATGACCAGAAGAATTGTGGGATGATATCAAGGACATCATATATGAAGAAAGCAAAATGTTATTTAAAAGACAGGAAAAAAAGAAAAGACCAAAATGGGTGTCAGACGAGACTGTGAAACTTGCTCTTGAATGTAGAGTAGCTAAAGCAAATAAAAGAAGTGATGAAGTAAAAGAGCTAAACAGAAGACTTCAAAAGGCACCTCAAGAAGACAAACTAAAATATTGTAATGAATTGTGCAAAGACCTGGAGCTAGAAAATCAAAAGTGAAAAACATGTTCAGCATTTCTCAATCTGAAAGAATTGTAGGAAAAAACCAAGCCTCAAGTGGCAATACTAAAGAATTCTATGGGCGAAATACTGAATGCTGCAGTAAACATCAAAAGAAGATAGGATGACTCTGAGACCACAAGAACTAGATGGTGCACAGTTACAATTGCTGACCACTCTGAAAGGGATCACAATAAGAGGTTTCTGATGGAATAGGGCGAAATGTGGTACAAAAACCAAAATCATAAAAAAGACCAGACTTACTGGTCTGATGAAGACTGATGGACCCTAGAGACTATGGCCCTTAAACATCCTTCAAGCTAGACCTGAACTTAACCCCATGACTCACCTGGCAACCTAACTATTTGTTGTTGTTATGTGCCGTCGAGTCGGCCCGACTCATAGCGACCCCTCCTTGGGTTTCTGAGGCAGTATCACTACGGAAGTAGGATTGCTCAACCTTCCTTCCGAGAACCTAACTATAGGCAGATCTAAAAGGTGAACAGTAATATCTGGATGGTATGCACACATTACAACAATCATGTGCTTTATTGATAATGCAAAAGCTTTCACTGCATAGATCAGAACAAATTATGGATAACATTGTGAAAACTGGGAATTCCAAAACACTTGATTGTGCTCACAAGGAAACTATACATAGACCAAGAGGCAGTTGTTTGAATAGAACAAAGGGATGTTGTTGTTGTTGTTGTTGTTAGGTGCCATCAAATCAGCTCCAACTCAAACCAACCTTATGGACAACAGAACAAAATACTGCCTGGCAGTATGCCATCTTCACATTCCTTGCTATACTTGAGCCCATCGTTGCAGCCACTGTGTCAATCCATCTTGTTGAGGGTCTTCCTCTTCTCTGCTGACACTCTACTTTATAAGCATGATATCCTTCTCCAGGGAATGGTCCCTCCTGACAACATGCCCAAAGCAAGTGAGATGAAGTCAACTATTCTTGATCCCAAGGAGCATCTGGCTGCAGTTCATACAGGACAGATTTATTAGTTCTTCTGGCAGTCTATGGTACTTTCAGTATTCTTTGCCAACACAACTCAAAAGCATCAACTCTTCTTCAGTCTTCTTCTTCATTGTCCAGCTTTCACACACATACGAGGTAATTGAATACACCATGGTATGGTTAGACTCACCTTAGTCTTCTAAGTGACCAGGTCTGATTCTTGACTGCTGCTTACATGGATTTTGATTGTGGATCCAAATAATATGAAATTTTTTACAACTTCAATCTTTTCTCCATTAGTCATGATGCTGCTTATTGGTCCAGTGACGAGGACTTCTGTTTTCTTTATGTTGAGGTGGAATCCATGTTGCCAACTGTAGTCTTAAATCTTCATCAGTAAGTGCTTTGTCTGTCAGTTTGTCGTACTGCGGTGGCTTGTGTGTTATTTTGAGGCTGGAGACTATGCCACCAGTATTTCAAATCCTAACAGAGTCACACATAGTGGACAGATTTCAGTGGAGCTTCCAGACTGAGATACACTCAGAAGAAGGAAGGGGCCCTCCACTTTTCAAAGAATTGGCCAGTGAAAATCTTATGAATAGCAGTGCAATACTGTCTAATATATTACTGGAGCAGTTTATGAATAGCCATGAAACACTGACTGATATAGTGCCAGAAGATGAACCCCTCAGGTTGGAACATACTCAAAATACAACTGGGGATAAGCTGCCTCCTGAAAGTAGAGTCAACCTTAATGACATGGATGGAGTAAAGCTTTCAGTACCTCCGTTTTCTGATGAGATACAACTCAAAATGAAAAGAAACAACTACAAATATCCATTCCTAATCATGTCATGGAATGTACAAAATATGAATGTAGGATAATTGGAAGTTGTCAAGAATGAAATGGAATGTATAAAGATTGATATCCTAGGCATTAGTGAGCTGAAATGGACAGGTCTGGGCCATTTTGAATCAGACAACCATATGATTTACTATGCTTGGAATACGAACTTGAAGAGAAATGGTATCACATTCATCATCACAAAGAATGTTTCACAATCTACCCTGAAGTATAATGCTGTCAGTGACAGGAAAATATCCACTCACTTACACGGTAGACCAGTTAATACTAATATTATTCAAATTTATGTACCAACCACTAAAGCCAAAGACAAGGAAATTGAAGATTTTTACCAACTTCTGCAATTGACTAAATATGAAATCAAGATATATTGATTATTACTGCTGATTGGAATGTGAAAGTGGGAAACAAAGAAGAAGCATCAATAGTTGGAAAATATTGTCTTGGTGATAGAAATGATGCCAGGGATTACATGATAGAATTTTGCAAAATCAACAACTTATTCACTGCAAATACCTTCCCCCGCCCAATGATATAAACAGCAGCTATGCACAGGGACTTTGCCAGATGGGAACAAACAGGAATCAAATTGACTATACCTGTGGAAAAAGGTGATGGAGAAGCTCAATATTTTTAGCCAAAAAAAGGCCAGGAGCTGACTGTGAGGCAGACCATCAATTGCTCATATGCAATTTTAAATTGAGCTGAAATTAAAACAAGTCCAAGAGAGCCAAAATATAACCTTGATTATATCCTTCCTGATTTTAGAGACCATCTGAAGAATAGGTTTTACACATTGAACACCAATGACCAAAAACCCGCACTAACTGTGGAATGACATCAAGAACATCATATGTGAAGAAAGCAAAAGGTCATCAAAAAAGACAGGAAAAGAAAAAAAGATCAAAATGGATGTCAGAAGGGACTCTGAAACTTGCTCTTAACAGAGACTATTTAAAGCAAATGGTAGAAATTACAGAATAAAAGAGCTGACAAGAAGATTTTAAAGAGCAGTTCAAGAAGAAAAAGTAAAGTAATATAATGAAATGTGCAAAGACCCAGAGTTAGAAAACCAAAAGAGAAGAATACTCTGCATTTCTCAAGCTGAAAGAACTGAAGAAAAAATTCAAGCCTCGAATTGCAATGTTGAAAGATTCTATGAGCAAAAGATAGCTTTAGATTTTTTTTTCCTAATGAATACATATTATTTTCTTTATAAGAAGCAAAAGCAGTCTCTGGTTTTCTTAAAAAGAAAATAGTGCCCAGGGTTGGAAGAGTCTTGCAACTTGCTACCTGGGTACTTGATGCAAATTATTTGACTTCTTTGTACTTTTTTAGGATTGTGAGGAGGATTGAGTGTGACAAAGTATATATGACAGAATGCCTGGAATATAAGAAGGTATCGATATAAGCTAGCTATTATTATGTTAGCAATGAAAGAACTGGCGAAGAACAAGGCTCCGGGAATGGATGGCATACCAATTGAGATATTTCAACAAACAGATGCCCCATTGGAGGCATTCACTCAGTTATGCCAAGAGATTTGGAAGACAGCTACCTGGCCAACT
>NW_006921611.1:10721264-10727198 GCF_000298275.1 Orycteropus afer afer
ATGGGCTCAAGTATAGCAGGGATTGTGGGGCTGGCACGGGATCAGGCAGTGTTTCGTTCTGCTGTGCATGGGGTCGCTATGAGTCAGAAATGACTCGACGGCACTTAACAACAACATTATTATGTTTACAAAAAGATGTTAAAATGGAGCCTTCATATCTGTTTTGGTTACCTAGTACCACTCTAACAGAAAATACCAAAAATGGGATAGACTTAACAATAGGAGTTTATTCTCTTACAGTTTTGAGGCTTTAAATCCAAGTTCAAAGTGCTAGCCTCTAGGGTCTGGGTGAAAATCCCTTGACCTTGGGGTTCAGATCTGTCTCCTGCTCCTGGCCCACAGAAGCTAGAGATTTTCTTTACTCAGACAGCTGCTCGATGCTGAGGTTAACAAGCCCAAGGTTCACAAGTAAAATGACATAGTCCTGATATTACCAAATCACAAGTCAGTCCATTAATTCAAGTTCATTGTAAGTCCCAAGGTCGGCAGAGCATGTCAGGCTGCTGAACAATCACACAGCTACATGCAGGGTTCAAGGTGCCATAAGCTAGAGACCATTCCCAAAGCTTCTGCTTATATATGGGAAGCAGACCACATACCCAAAGCAGCTAATCAGCTGCTTGTGGTGGATCCCACCATGGAGCTGATTGCCAGTCTCATCATGGGAAATAACTAACACCAGCTGCCCAGCCACTCAACCAGGCCAAGCCAAGTTGACACACAAACATAACCACCACAGTATCCCAATGTCCCAGTTTCAATTGAAGCAATAAGGCACAGATGATAACAACACTGTATTATTAAAGTGAGATGTGGAGCACCAGCTCAGGTCATCGAAAGGAAGTAGACAAGAATCAGTTTTCAACTTTGATATGACCACTGACAATCAGATTAGAGAAAAAAAAATAGGTTAGAGAATTACTTAGGAAAGAGCTATATTGTGTTGTGAGTTACACTTCTCTTCTTCCATTTCAGATGGGGTAGTATTTCTCCTTCACCTCAAACCTATAGGAAAAGGATTCAATGGAACTACCTACAAAAGCTTGAGGAATGCATCCTTACACTTGAGAAACAAAATGTACTGACTCTGACACTATCTGCAAGATTTAGAGGGCTAGTGACTGTGACTGGTTGGATTCTCTCGTGGCAAAGATTGGGCATGTACATTATTATCAGGGCTTGTCAGAAGAGAAGATATATGAAAGTTTCCAATAGCTATGCAAGCAACATAAATGAGAGGGGCCTTTCTTAGAAACTACCCAAGAGTGCAACCTCAGGTTGGAGACAATGAGACCTCAACAGAAAGACGTGGAAGTGTTCAACTGGATATCTAAGGGCTTAAAGTGTCCTAAGAGAAGAGAAGATATTCAGATCATATCAAGTAATGGCAAGTGTCTGTAAAGCAAACCAATCCCAAAAGTACCCCATAAGGGGAAGAGTCAGTCTGCAACTCCTGTCAAGTCAGTCAACATTTATGGGAGTTTAGCATACATCTGTCAGGTAAATTTTATTCCTCTTGCCTTTCTAGCCTGCTGCCCTGTACCACTCAGCCCTGAGGAAACCAGAGGCAACCAGTTAAGGTACAAGAAAAACAAAAGCCCCAGGCAGAGAAGCAGAACAAAGTCTTCCACTTTCTCTTTTCCCATGGCAAATAGGTAGCCTCAAGAACTGAATGGATGGAGGAGAACAATTAAATTTTAATAAAGTTTGAGGACATTTAAAAATGATTGCTCTATCCTGGATATATTAACTAATAAAATGGGATTTGGAAAAATCCAGCATTGACCAAAGAACGCTTTATTCCTTAAAAATGAGTGGAAATTTATGAAACTTGACCTAGCTTTTATATAGGGGCAGGACCATGAGTGTTTGAATGGACTGTGGAGGAAAAGAATAAAGTTGCTTTCTGATTACTTTCAATCAGATCTGCTTACTCAATATTACAGCATCACTGAAATTACTCTTATGTCTATAATGTGAACAAAGAGCAGAATTTTCCAGTGTATTCCAAATTCTTATGATCCAATGCACCTTTTAGAGAAACATGTATGGAATTCCAGATGGTAAGCTCGGTTGGCCAGTGTGAGGAATGACTTTTTAAAATTTTGTTCCTTGTAAAAATAGAAACAGTATAACATCTGCCAATTCAACACTTTTCATGTGTACAATTCAGTGACACCAGTTATATCAATGACATGTTTGTAATTGTTTTTGTTTTCAACTCATAAATGGGCACTGACTTACCTAATTGGCCAATTAAGAGTCAGCTTAGTTATGAGATGATCTGAGGGACTCACAGCTTTGCAGGCATAGAATGACAGTTCAGAGATGAAATGGACAATTGTTGGATCTGTATTTCTTTGTGCAATGGCTCTCAAACTTCAGAGTGTTGCTGAGTCCTCTAGCAATCATGCTAAAATACAGATTTCCAGGCACCATCCTGGACATTTTGATTCTGAAAGCTTTGATGGGTGCCTGGAAATCTGTAACAAGTTTCAGAACATGAACATACACATATACTTAAATAACACTGCCTCATAGGCTCATGGGTACTTAAACTTGTCATAAACACACACACACACACACACACACACATGCACAAAACAAGCTCACTGCCTCCAAGTTGATTCGACTGATAGAGACCCCTCCTTGGGATTCTGAGGCAGTATTTCTGTGGAAGTAGATTGCTTAATCTTCCTACCGAAGACTGGCTGGTGGGTTTGAACCACCAGCCTTCTGGTTTGCGGTCAAATGCCTTAGGCATTATGCCACCGAAACATAGTATCTCTCTAAAAACAAAAAGGGAGCTCTGGTAGCATAATGGCTAAGGCACTTGACTGCTAACCAGAAGGCTAGTGGTTCAAATCCACCAGCCACTCCTCAGAAGGAAGATGGGGCAATCTACTTCCGTAGTGATACTGCCTTGGAAACCCAAGGAGGGGTCGCTATGAGTCGGGTCTGACTTGACGGCACATAACAACAACAACAAAAACAAAAAACAAACAAAACCCACTCTTCCATAAGAAACAACTGTGGTTATATCGCCTTTGCATTTCTCAGATGTACATGATTCACAAAGATTATCCTGGTTCCCAAACCCAGAGGCCATAAGTTATCACAACCAGCATATGGGCTGTTTGAATACTTATCCAGGGCTGATCCATTCTCCTCTTTTATGCATGGAATCAGAATATGAAAACTGGCTTCAGGCCTTATTCCTTCCAGAGGTCTCCATCAATCTTGTCATAATAAATGGTAACTACTGTTTATATGGGTCCTCTTCAGATTACAGACTAATCAAAGAGTTCCTCATAAGAGATGGAGGATCAGTATGGCAATGGGCATAAATATTTATGCTTAAAAATGGACATTTTTAAGAACACCAACAAATCTAAAAAATATTCTGATCTGTTGCTTTCAATTACTGTTCTCATGCTCTGCAGCCAAACAGAAGCGTGGCCAGAAAATATTTGGTACTTTATTGCGATGCAAACTACAGGGAGCATAAACTAGAAAGGCAGAGCACATAAACAAGAACAAAAGTAGAGAAGGGGCAGAGGAGTCCTCCTCCACACCTGACACAGTGCCCTTGGTGGGAACTTAGGGATTTATTAATATTCAGTCAAAATCCTAATTACTTTAGAATTACGTGCCTCCTTTGTTCCTCTGAGAACGAGAGAATCTTAATATTAAACCACAAATGTTAACTTTCTTATTCAATTCATTTTCAGTCAAATATCACATTAAAAGTATCCTGTGTCCTAAAACCTTTGCATACCTGAAGATTATTTTTACAGGTATTATTGAATGCCTAATATGTATTAGAAAATATAGACCCTGCCTGCAATGAGCTGACAGTCCAGCTGGAAAGACAAGACGTGTTTACAGTAACAGCATAATTAGAATATAAAATGTACCACAGGTCAGGATGAAGTGAAATGTTATGAAAGCTAGAGCAGTGCATTATTTCTAACTCATAGCATCTGAAAAAGCTTCTTGGAGATACATCACTTTTGTATTTATATTCCCTTGCTCAATGTTTTGAAAACAGATGGCTCTTGAGGGTCTAGCAGTATGTGAATACTCAAGTATCTTTTCAAGTCTAGCAAAGCTAGATGCCTCTACTACTTCAATTACATCATAAATCATAACTGAGCTTTTATTATGGTGCCAGATATTCTGCCAAGAATATAGGAGAGAATAATACAAGCAGAGTAACACTGCTTATGGAGCTAGTCAGGGAGAAAAACAAAAAATAAGTAAAAAAAAATTTAAAAAAACATAATTAAAGATTATAAAAGTATTATAAACGAAGTAAAAGGATAATGAGAGAGAAAATAATTAAGAAGAAGAATGATGTTAGACAGTGTGGTCAACAGAGTTTTCTGAGAACTGTGAAGTGAACTCACAGGGATGCAGTTTAGCCTGTGATGTGAAGAACTAGACAGAGTTCTCCAGGAAGAGTAAACAGCAAGCATAGAGAACTGGAGTGGAAATAGACTTGGATTGTCCAAGGTGCATAAGGTGGTGAAAGAAAAGAAAAAAGAAAGAAAGAAAGAGGAAAGAAGGAAGTCAACCTAGAATAGTATGTCCAGCAAAAATCCCTTTCAAAATTGAAAATGGAATAAAAAATTCTTCAATAAACAAAAACTAATTGTTTTCCAACAATCCTGCACTACAGAAAGACTATATAAAGTCTTTCAGGACGAAGGCAAATGACACCAGATGAAAACTCAAATCTCCAAGAAAAAATGAAGAACCACTATTAATGATTAATATGTGGCTATTTCTCAGTTAAAATTCCTGTTAGTTTATTTGAAAGACTACTGTTTATAGTATTGAAAGTAGGAACTATAATATTGCATTGTGTTTGTAGACCACACTGTCTAACATCACTCTTCTTCTTAATTATTTTCTCTCTCGTTGTCCTTTTTACTTCATTTATAATACTTTTATAATCTTTAATTATGTGTTTGAAAACTATATGATAAATACATCAAATGGAATGGGGGAATAAAATAAGAGTTAAAATTTATTATATATTATATCTTTGACATTGAAAGATATTTTTTTCTGGATATAGAATTCTGGTTGACGGTTGATTCTCTTCTCTCTTTTTTTGTTTTCTTTTCTTTCACCACCTTTTGTTCCTTGAACAATCCAAGTCCATTTCCACTCCAGCTCTTTATGCTGGTTTACTCTAAATACAAGAAAAAAACAACACAACAATTGCTGTAGAGTCGGGTACCACTCATAGTGCCCCTCCTTGGGTTTCTGGGGCAGTATCACTACGGAAGTAGATTACCCAACCTTCCTTCAGAGGAGTGGCTGGTCTAAACACACAGTGATAATTTAAGGGTGCAATACATGGGAGCTCTGGTGGTGTAGTGCCTAAGGCATTTGAATGCTATCCAGAGGCTGGCTGTTCAAATCCACCAACCATTCCTTGGAAGAAAGATTGGCAATCTACTTCCATAGAGAAACACCATCAACTTGATGGCAGCGAGTGGTATTTTTTTTTTATTAATGTAATATTTAATACCTGAGAACAATCACTAAATAAATGCAAAGAATAAAATTTAAAAGTCTATGAAGAACATAAAAGAGAACAGAAAACACTGGCTTAATTCAAAAGAAAGCAGGAAAGGAAGAATAGAACTGAATACAGATGCTGCAAATAGAAAACAAATGGCAAAAAAGTACAATTATATCCAACCAGGTCAATAATTACATTACATATAAGTGGACTAAATACTCAAATTAAAATGGTAGAAATTGTCAGACTGGATAAAAAAGCAAAATCCAAAATGTACCCTGTCTTCAAGAGACATGCTATGAACACAAATAAGTTGAAAGTAAGCAGATCAAGAAAGATAGATCATGCAAAGAACAAGCATGAAAAAGTGGAAAAACATATGGAAAAAAAAAAAAAAA
>NW_006921611.1:10727418-10732752 GCF_000298275.1 Orycteropus afer afer
CAGCCACTCCTTGGAAGGAAGATGGGGCAATTTACTTCCGTAGTGATACTGCCTCGGAAACCCAAGGAGGGGTCGCTATGAGTCAGGTCCGACTCAACGGCACATAACAACAACACAACAACCGACTTAAAGGATACGTTAGGCAAAAGCTGACAGACTAAAGGTAGAAATAGACAAATCTATAATCAGAGATATGTCACATCCCTTTCTCAGTAGTTGATAGATCAAAAAGACGAAGAAAAAAAAATCAGTAAAGTTTTAAAGATCTGAAAAATCAAAACTATCAACCCCATCATACTAATTGATATTTAAAGACCATTCCTTTCAACAATTGCAGAATGCACTTTCTTTTCAAGTGTACATAGGTAGTTAACCATGATAGAGCATGTGACAAGCCATTCAAAAGTCAACAAATTTCAAATAATTAAATTTTATAGAGTGCTGCTGCTGCTTCTTTTTTTACTATAATCAAACCAAAGTCACTGCAGTGGAATTAAATTAGAAATATATAACAAGAAGATTTGGAAAGGAACAAAGCACCTCTAAATAATTCATACCATAAAACCAAACTCATTGCCATCGATCCTAACTCAAAGGGACCCCTCTTTGGGTTTCCAAGGCAGTAGCTCTATGGAAGTAGATTGCCCAATTTTCCTTCTGAGGAGTGGCTGGTGAGTTTGAACCACCAGCCTTCTGGTTAGCACTCAAATGCCTTAGGCACTATTCTCCCACAGCTCCCAAATAATCCATAGTCAAAGAAAAAGTTTAAAGAGAAATTAAAATATATTTCCAACCGAATGATAATGCAAATGTTGTTTTTGTTGTCAGATGCCATCCAGTCAGCTCTGACTCATAGCAACCTTACATAAAATGGAACTAAACAGTGCCAGGTTGTGCACCATCCTGACAATCCTTGCTATACCTGAGCTCATCATTGCAGTCACTGTGTCAATCCATCATGTTGACGGTCTTCCCCTTTTTCGCTGACCCTCCACTTTACCAAGCATGAAAATATTACACAAAAATTGGGAGTTAAAGAAGTTTATAAAGGGAAATTTATAGCTTTGTACACCAAAAAAAGGAAAGCTTAAAATCCATGGTAAAAGTTTCAATTCTCTAAAACTAGAAAAAGCAAACAAAGTAAACCAAAACACAATATTGTTGTTGTTTGGTGCTGTCAAGTCATTTGCAATGCATTTCAACCCAATGCATAACAGAAACAAACGTTGCCCAGTCCTATGCCATCCTCACAATCATTGCTATGTGACAGCCCATTATTGCAGCCACAGGGTCAATCCATTTCCCTGAGGGTCTTTCTCTTTCACTGACCCTCTACTTTACCAAGCATAATGTCCTTCTCCAGGACTAGCCCCTCCTGAAAACATGTCCAAAGCACATAAAGTAGAGTCTCACATCTTTGCTTCTAAGCAGCATTCTGGCTATACATCTTCCCTAACAGATGTGTTCATTCTTCTAGCAGTCCATGGTATTTTCAATATTCTTTGGTAACATCAAAAATCAAATGCATCAATTCTTCTTCAGTATTCCTTATTCATATTCCAGCTCACACATGTTTATGTTGTGGTGATGGTTGTTTGATGCTGTCAAGTCAACTCTGACTCAGAGCCACCCTATGTACAACAGAATGAAACACTGCCTGGTCCTGCACCATCCTCACAATCCTTGCTATGCTTGAGCCCATCCTTGCAGCCACTGTCTCAATCCATCTTATTAAGCATTTTCCCCTTCTTCGCTGACTCTCTATTTCACTAAGCATGATATCCTTCTCCAGGGTCTGATCCCTTCTCACAACATAACCAAAGTACGTGAGACGAAGTCTGGCCTTTCTCACTTCACTTCTTCAAGGAGAGATTTGTTCATTCTTTCTGGTAGCCCATGATATTTTCAGTATTTTTTTACCAACACCACAATTCAAAGGCATCAATTCTTCTTTAGTCTCCCTTATTCATTGTCCAGCTTTTACATGCATATATTTGTTGTTATTGTTATTGTTGTTATGTGCCGTAGAGTCAGACCCGAGTCATAGCGACACCTCCTTGGGTTTCTGAGGTGGTATCACTATGGAAGTAGATTGCCCAACCTTCCTTTCAAGGAATGGCTTGTGGGTTTGAACTGCCAGCCTTCTAGTTAGCAGTCAAGTGTCTTAGGCACTACGTTACCAGAGCTCCTTCACATGCATATAAGACGACTGAAAATATAATGGCTTGGGTCAGACGCACCTTAGTCTTCAACGTGGTATCTTTGCTCTTCAACACTTTAAAGAGTCTTTTGCAGCAGATTTGCCTCATGTATGTAATATGACATCTGATTTCTTGACTGCTGCTTCCATGAGTGTTGAGTGGATCCAAGTAAAATGAAATCTGACAACATCAATATTTTCTCCATTTATCATGAAGTTGCTTATTGATCCAGTTGTGAGAAGAAGCTCTTTCTTTATATTGAGGTGTAATCCATACTGAAGATTGTAGTCTTTAATCTTCATCAGTAAGGACTTCAGCTCATCTTCACTGTCAGCAAGCAAGGTTGTATCATCTGCACATCACAGGCTGTAAATAATTCTTCCTCCAATCTTGATGCTGCTGTGTTCTTCATATAGTCCAACTTCTCTGATTATTTGCTTAGCATACAAATTCATTAAGTATGGTGAAAGGATACACCCCTGACACTCAGTCCACATCATTTTAAACCATGCATTTTCTCCTTGTTCTGTTTGAATAACAGCCTTAGTCTATGTAAAGCTTTCTCATGAGAACAATTAAGTGTTCTCAAATTCCCATTTTTTGCAATGTTACCTCTAATTTGTTATGATCCACCCCATTGAATGCCTTTGCATAGTCAATAAAACACAGGTAGACATCTTTCTGATATACTTTGCCTTCAGCTAAGATGCATCTGTCCACAGCAATGATATTTCATTCCACATCTGCTTCTGAATCCAGCTTGCATTTCTGGAAGTTCCCTGTCAATACACTGCTGCAAAGGTTTTTGAATTATCTTCAGCAAGATTTTACTTGCATATGATATTAATGATATCACCTGATAATTTGTATGTTCTGTTGGATCACCTTTCTTTAGAATGGGCACATAGATGGATCTCTCCTAGTCAGTTGACCAAGGAGCTGTCTTCTAATTTCTTGGCATAAATGAGTAAGCATCTCCAGCACTGCATCTGTTTGTTGAAGCATCTCAATGGGTATTCCATCATTTTCTGGAGCCTTGTTTTTCACCAATTCCTTCAGTGCAGACTTGATTTCTTCCTTCAGTACTACTGGTATATTGATCATATACTACCTCCTGAAATAGGTGGACAATGACCAATTCTTTTTGATACAGTAACTCTGTGTATTGCTTTGATCTTTTGATGCTTCCTGCATCTCTCAATATCTTGTCCATAGAATCCTCCAATATTGCAACTTAAAGCTTATTTTTTTTTCTTCAGTTCTTTCAGCTTAAGAAACATCAAGTGTGTTCTTCCCTTTTGGTCTTCTACCTCCAGGCTTTCCCAGACTTCATTATAATATTTTACTTTGTCTTCTTGAGCTGCCCTTTGAAATTTTCTGTTCAGTACTTTTATTTCAGCATTTCTTCAATTTGCTTTAGCTATGCTACATTTGAGAGTAAGTTTCAGAATCTCTTCTGACATCCATTTTGGTCCTTTCTTCCCTCCTTCTCTTTTAATGACCTTTTGCTTTCTTAATGGATGATGTTCTTGATGTCATCCCACAATTCATCAGGTCTCCAGTCATTGCTATTCAATCCATCAAATCTATTCTTCAGATGGTCTCTAAATTCAGATGCCATATCATCATGGTCATATTTTGGCTCTAGTGGACTTACTTTAATTTTCTTCAGCTTCAACTTGACTTACACAGGAGCAGTTGATGGCCTGTTCCACAATCAGCTCCTGACTTTGTTTTGACTGATGATATGAGCTTCTCCATCATCTCTTTCCATAGATGTCTTCTATCTCATTGCTGTGTATTTCATCTGGTGAGGTCCATGTGCATAGTCATGGTTCATGTTGTTGAAAAAAGGTATTTGCAATAAATAAGTTGTTGGTCTTGCAAAATTCTGTTATTCTGTCACCATCACTCATCTATTACAGTGACTTGCATGTTGCTGTGAGGCTGGAAGCTAGGCCACCAGTATTTCAAATACCAGCAGGTTCACCCAAGATAGAAAAGTTTCAGTGGAGCTTCCAGATGAAGACTGACTGGAAAGAAGTATGGGGTTATCTACTTCTGAAAAAACTGACCACTGAAAACCTTATCAATGTCAGTGAAACCCTGTCTGATAGATTACTGGAAAACTTTATGAAGACATATGTATATAAGATTAATTAAAATACCATGGCTTGAGTCAGGTATACTTTAGTCCTCAAAGAGACTTCTTTGCATTTTAACATTTTAAAGTAATCTTTTGCAGAAGATATGCCCAATGCAATATGTCATTTGATACTTGACTGCTGCTTCCACGGGTGTTGATTGTGGATCCCAGGAAAGTGAAATCCTTGACAATTTCAATCTTTCTTCTGTTTATCATAATGTTCCTTGTTGGTCCAGTTGTAAGAATGGCAATACCATCCTTGGCTTTTTTCATGATCTTAGAAGAAATTTTCCAGTACTTCACCATTTACCATAATATTACCTATAGCTTTCTTATAAGGAGCTCTGGTGGCGCAGTAACTAAGGCATTTGACTGCTCACCAGAAGGGTGGCAGTTCAAATCCACCAGCTGCTTTGTGGAAGGAAGAGTAGGCAATTTACTTGCATAAATGTTTACCACCTTGGAAACCCAATGGGGGTTGCTATGAGTTGTAACCCACTCAGTGGATGGGTTTGTGGCTTCTTGTAGATGCCCTTCATCAAATTGAAGAAGTTTTCTTCTATTTTGTATATATTCACATATACATACATGCACGCATGCATGCATCAGCTCTGTCTTAAGTAAAAGTGTACCTAATCCAAGAAGAAAACAAGATGATTCAGCATTTTAAAAGCAACTAATTCAATTCACTATATTAATAGACAAAAGGAGAAAATAGTATAATATAAATAGAGACAGAAGAAAGCATTTGGCAAAATTCAGCATTTATTCATGATAAAAAATTCTTGGCAAACTAGAAGAGAACTTCCTCAATTTAATAGAGCACATCTATGAAAAATTGACAGGTAATATTATATTAAATGGTAAAATACTGAATAATTTCTTCTAAGATCAGGTAAAAGTACAGAATGTATATGCCTATCATTTCTCTTCAACATTGTTCTAAAGGTTCTAGGCAGTGCAAGAAGACAAAAAAAAAAAAAAAAA
>NW_006921611.1:10733327-10808192 GCF_000298275.1 Orycteropus afer afer
TATTTTTAGAAATGCAAGAATATATTTAATGAAAGATGTGTGAGATGAAACCTACAAAATATTGCTGCAAGAAGTTAAAAAGAACCTAAATAAAGGCAGAGATGAAAAAGGAAAAAGAAAAATTTGAGGACTTACATTTGAAGATTTCAAGACGTACTATAAAAGCTATAGCAATCATAACAACATGGCACTAGTAAAAAGATAAAGACAAATTACATCATCAGTGGAACAGAATAGAGAATCCAGAACTAAAGCCACACAAATAAAGACAATTGATTTTCAAAAAAGCTGTCAAGGCAATTCAATGAGGGAAAGAATATTTCACCAAATGGTACTGGAACAACTGGATAAATATGTGGGAAGAAAAGAAAAAATGAACATCAATCCCTACAGCCTAACACATATTAAAATTAAGACTAATTACAGATGTAAATGTAAAAACTAAAGGTATTGTTTTGGTTCTCTACTGCTGCTCTAACAGAAAATACAAGTGGATGACTTTAAAAAACAGGGATTTATTCTCTCACAGTTTAGGAGGCTAGAAGTCTGAGTTCAAAGTGCCAGCTCTAGGGGCTGGGTGAAGGCCCCTCAACCTTGGGCTTTGGCTCTGCTTCTTGCTCCCAGCCCACTGGAGCTGGAGGCATCTCTTAACTCAGGCAGCTATTGGGTGCCAAGGCTGGCAAACCCAAGGCCAACAAGTAAAATGGCAAAGTCCCAAGATTATCAAGCAACAGGGCAGGCCACTAGTTCAAGTCCGGAAACAGTCCCAAGATTTGCAAAATCATGGCAGGCTGCTGGATGAAGACTCAGGCAAATGCAGGATCCAGATGTGCAAAAAAGCTAGAGACCTTTCTCAAAGCTCCTTCTTATACACTGGAAGCAGATCACACTCTTATGGCAGCTACTCAGCTGTTCACAGCAGACTCCACCATGGAGTTGATTACCAGGCTCATCATGGGGAATACTACATCCAGCTGCCCAGCCACTCAACTAGGCCTAGCCAAGTTGACGCATTACCTTAACTAACCTTGTTGTTGTTGTTGTTGTTATTTGCCATCGAGTCGGCCCCGACTCATAGCGATCCCTCCTTGGATTTCCGAGGCAGTATCACTACGGAAGTAGGATTGCCCAACCTTCCTTCCGAGGAGTGGCTGGTGGGTTTGAACCGCCAGCCTTCTGGTTAGCAGTCAAGTGCCTTAGGCACTATGCTACCAGAGCTCCTACTACCACAAATGTAAAGCTTCTACCTACTGCCATGGAGTTGATTCCAACTCATAGTGACCCTCATTGGGTTCTGTAGTCAATAAAACTTTATAGAAGTAGATTGCCTCATCTTTCTTCCATGGACCAGCTGGGGGGTTTGAACTGCTAAACTTTTGGTTAGCAGTCAAATGCCTTAGGTACTACGTCACCAGAGCTCCTTTGTCAAGCTTCTAGAAGGGAAAAAAATAATAATAATTTCTTCATGAACGCGAGGTAGCTAAAGAGTTCTTAGAGGAGACAGAAAGCGTTGAACAGGAAAAAAAAAAAAAAGGAGATAAATCCGATTTTATAAAAATCAAGAGCTTCTGCTTGTAAAAGACACCACTGAGAAAATTAGAAGGTAAGCCACAGCCTGGGAGAAAATATTTGCAATACATATATCTAATGCAGGACTTGTGTCCAGAATAAATAATCAACTCCTATAAATCAACAATAAAAGACAAACAATTGCATCTTTTTAAAAAGGGCAAAAGACTTGACCAGATATATCATGAAACAAGCTATAAAAATCAATAAACACATGAGAGCATGCTTAACATCATTTGTCACCAGGGAAACACAGATTTAAAGACAATTAAATACCCATTGCAACCACAAATGTTAAATAAAACAATGTCAAGTGAAAATGGCCATGTGGAATAACTAAAATTCTCATACATGCCTAGAGAGATTGTAAAAGGGCATAATCACTTTGTAAAACTATTGGATAGTTTCTTAAGGAGTTCTGGTGGCACAGTGTCTAAAGCAATTGACTGCTAACCAGAAGGTTGGCAGTTCAAACCCACCAGATGCTCCATGGAAGAAAGATGAGGCAATCTACTTCTGTAAAGATTTACCACCTCGGAAACCCAATGGGAGTTGCTATGAGTTGGAACTGACTCAAGGGCAGGGAGTTTTTTTGTTTTTGTTTTTAAAGGTCAGAGTTCTACTTATTGGACTTAGTTCTGTTTTTAGGGGATGGGAGTGGTGAAGCACAAGTTCATTCTCATCCCTTCAAATGCATCAAATGCCAAAAGTGATCATGTCTCCCGTTCATGAGGCTCTGTTCACTAGGCTGAAAATCTATGGCACTTTTAGGCTACATTATAATACAGGTTCAAATGTCTCGATCTAGGTAAGGTCTCCTGTCTGTCGATTCCTTTCTTAAACTGTTGTTGTTGTTGTTATGTGCCATCGAGTCGGACCCTACTCATAGTGACCCCTCCTTGGGTTTCCGAGGCAGCATCACTATGGAAGTAGATTGCCCCATCTTCCTTCCAAGGAGTGGCTGGTGGGTTTGAACCGCCAGCCTTCTGGTTAGCAGTCAAATGCCTTAGGCACTACGCTACCAGAGCTCCTTTTCTTAAACTACTACCCTCAAATTGAAAGCAGAGTCCCTACTGTGGCCTCATAAGTGTAAAGAAGAGCAGTGTCAGCACAGCCCTATGCACTATTTCTTCAACTGATAACTTCAAAGCTTTGTGTACGTGTGTATATGTGTGTCTAGAAATCTTGATATATTAGGATTTATATTCATGTTGAACGTGCTATCAATCAGTTCTCCTATATCTTTTCCACACAGGTTTCTGCTAAGCAAAATTTTCATTTTCTCTACTTTCATACTTGACTACTTAGATGTTGCTGTTTATCCCCATTAAGTTCCACTTCAATGAATTCTACCCATTCCTCTAGGGATGGCAAATATAAATCAGCTCTGTGTCAGTTATGATTGGTTGGTAGTAGCTGCCTGAAATGTTCTGAAAAGATTATGAGCTCTCACTTCAGCTTATAGGGAAAGATAGACTTGATCTATTAGCAAAGTCTGCCATAAGTGAGGAGCAAGGTGCTAGTGGCATGCTTGTTATATCTGCCATTCCACCTCCAGCATGTAAACATAAGTCATAGAAAAATCAGGGCAAGGAATACACTAGAGAATAAGAGAGTCATCAGCATATATCTAATTGCTATCAAGTGAATTCTGACTTATAGTGACCCTACAGGACAGAAGTAGAACTACATCATAGGTTTTCCAAGGCTATCATCTTTACAGAAGCAGTCTGCCATATCTTTCTCCCATGGAATGGCTGGTGGATTTGAACTACTGACCTTTCAGTTAGATGAGCACTTAACCACTGTGACACCAGGTCAGGTCTCCTTCATCAGCACATAGGTGGTATTTAAAGTTAAAGGGTCAATTATCTATGGTGAGGGTATAGATAAAAAGAGGAGCATTCAGTACAGAGTCCTGGGTCATTCCAATATTTAAGGAGAAGATAGAAAGAGAGAGAAGGAACAGCTACCACTTATTGATATGAAAATACTTCTGATCTTGATCTATGGGGTAGGAGCTAGCCCCTAGGCTTCTCAGTCTTCCACTAGATCTCCTCCTTCAATGTTGAGTCCTGGACCAGATTATGTGTGGCACAACCTAGTGCAAACTTTGAGACTATTCTGCAGGTTACCCATGCCATTGAGACTGGAGGCAGTAAGACAAAAAGGCAAACTTCAGTTTGTTCTGGTAGGTTCCAGTTTTCCCTCACAAATTCCAGTTTTTCCTTGCTCTTCCCTACCTCATATCCATTATACTTTCCTGACTACTGGCCTTGCTGCTTCAGTCCATCACTAAACACAGAAGAAACAGAACTACATAGAATGCCTTGGCAGCACAAGTGGGCTCAAATAATATCAAAGATCATGGAGACGGCGTGGATTCAAGCAACATTTTTTTTCTTTTGCTCTGTTATACATGAGGTTGCCATGAATTAGACTCAACTCAATGACAACTAACAACAGAAACACCAATGCCTATAATGGAGTTCCCTAAAACCAAACCAAACCAAGTTACTGCCATTGAGTGGAATCTGACTCATAGCAACCCCCACTGGGTTTCCAAGGTGGTAAATGTTTATGGAAGTAGATTGCCACATCTTCCTTTCACAGAGTAGCTGGTAGGTTTGAACCACCAACCTTCTGGTTAGCAGTCAAATGCCGTTGGCACTGTGCTACCAGAGCTCCTTTAATGGACTCCCTTGGTGGTGCAAATTGTTAACACTCTTGAAGGCTAATCCAAAGACTGGAATTTAAGTCTACCCAGAGGCACCGCAGAAGACAACTCTAATAACCTACTTCCAAAAAATCAGACACTGAAAACTCTAAGGAGCATAGTCCTATTCTTGCATACATGGGGTTCCATGAGTCAGAATTGATTCAAGAGCAATGCTGTTGTTGTTACTTGCCATACAGTCATACCAACTCATAGCGGCCCCTCCTTGGGTTTCCGAGGCAGTATCACTATGGAAGTATATCACCCAACCTTCCTCAACAGCAATAGGTATAGTTAATCCTTACAGTAAAGCCACCATTCTGTATCCTTCAGGGAGATTGTGCTCTGCTGATCTAACTTTAGGTGGTATGGAATTTGGTGATATCAAAAGGCTAATATAAGAAAACTTTTCTAGAAGGATGAAGAGGCTATTATTATCATATTTAATTCTCAAAATCACCCTGTGAACATATTAGCGCATTTTACAGATGAGAAAATCATGGTTTAAAGACATTATAGTCAAAAAGCTAGTAAACGGAAAAGCCAGGATCTGAATCTACTTATTTCTGATTTCAAAGCCACTGTTCTTAAATATTTACACAAAATTGAAGCGGAAAGAGAAACAGAAGAAGTCTGTTTTCAGAATAACTTTATTTTGAATCTAACATGTGTGATAGATAAAGCTTAGCTGCTCTGGTTGAAATGAGTTAATGTTCACTTCTCTCTCCTTTCATCTCTTAAGGAGCTCTGGTGGTGCTATAATTAAGGCATTGGGCTGTTAACCAAAAGTTGGTGGTTCAAACCCCCCAGCAGCTCTGTGGGAGAAAGATAACGTAGTCTGCTTCCATAAAGTTTTACATCCTTGGGGGCTGCTATGAGTAGGAATCGACAATACGGCATTTTGTTTTTGTTTTTTAATCTCTTATAATATAAAAGATGATGCAAGCCACACCTCAAGGAAACCCCTCTTACCTTGGATCAGACCTGAGACGTGAGTAAGGGCAGTGATTTAAGTAAGGGTGATGCATCCCACCTTAATCCAGCTTCATTAATGTAGCAAATTTAACCTAATCATCTTTAACATAACCTAACCCTGCCTCATTAACCACAGGCAGGTTAGGATTTACAACACATCCCCAAATGGAGGATAATCACACAATAGTAGGAATCATGACCTAGTCAAGTTTACATATGGGACACAATGCAATCCATGATACCAAGTAAAGGACCTCAAGTTCTGTGGAGCACACTTTTGAAACTGAGGCAATTTGCCATGCATGCTTCCCTCATAAGGGGCAGCTTATGCTTCTAATTGCAGACTTTGCACTATGGAAATGGCCCCTGCCTGCAAGTTTAATCCATGAAAACCTCACTAAAATCAGGGTTTGCCACAACCCATGTTAAAGAAGAGCCTGTCTCACACTGTACTGCAGACATTGCAATGTACATGATATTTAAATACTTAGCTCTGAATTCATTCCCTCTTCCTGCAGGCATAGACTGCAGGGTACCAAACAGTCAATTAAACAAAGAAAAAACACACATTTTATAAAACAATTCCTTCTCTATTTAAATAGTAATATGCAAAGCTCTGAAAATGGAATCTGGAAGGAAATGGCTTTGCATCATCAAAAGCTATTTCCAAACAAACAAAACCTAAAGCTACGGAATAAATTTATTCTCAGTAATTAAAAGACAATTTTAGCCATGTTGGATGCCTGACCCAAGAAAGGACTGGGAAATTGTCACCCTATTGTGAAGATTCAGAAAGAACAGAATAGTCTATCTTAAAAAAAGAGTTGTTTTATTGGGAACAGGTTTAGATGTATTCTATATGGAAGAGGATGTTGTTGTTGTTGTTGTTATTTGACATCGAGTCGGCCCCGACTCTTAGCGACCCCTCCTTGGGTTTCCGAGACAGTATCACTACGGAAGTAGGATTGCCCAACCTTCCTTCCGAGGAGTGGATGGAAGAGGATACACAATATATTTTTATACTTAGAGAACATCAACCCCCATACAACCATGATTTTAGCCTTGGAGATTATCACTATTATTGTGATTGGTATAAGCAAACTGCAAACAACCCAAGGAGTTGAACTGTTTCCAGTGATCTGAATTGAATGCTATGAAAACAGAAATAAATAGACCTAAACTGAAATAATCTATTCATTGGAAGTGTACTCAAGTGATTTTTATTTTTATTAAATAATTACATATGGAGGAAATGCCTTCTCCCTGGTCTGGATGTTGATATGACGCCAATGGAAACTCATGGAACATGAAAGGTGTTTTTTCCTTTGGGTCTCCTGGAAGTGCCTAGGATCTCAACAGACATTGGCAACTAGAAATGCAGCAGGGCAATTTTTTATGTCAAGTGCTCTCATGAAATTCCTTTTTTCTAGAACATAATTTTTTATTACAGTTTGTTTTTTGCATGAAGTTTAGTGTACTCTAATGTGGAGATGTGGATGGTGGCATCAACTTAAACAACAAACTAAAACTCAACTAGATGCTTATTACTGGTTAGGGTTGGAAGAAAGCAGTGTAGAAGACATAGTGGACTAGACACATGGTTCTTCCCTACTCTTTCCTCCTAAGAAGCCCTGGTGGCACAATAGTTAGGTGCTCAGTTGCTAATGGAGAGGTTGGTGGTTTGAACCCACCAGCCACTCCATGGGAGAAAAGATCTGGCAACCTGCTCCCATAAAGGTTACAGCCTAGAAAACCCTGCAGGGGAAGTTCTACTCTGTCCTGTAGGGTTGCTATGAGTCAAACCAACTTGACAGCTCACAACATCAACAGTGATGTGTCTTCCCAAGTATCTCTCACTTCTTACCAAGATCTGGGGATTCTTGGCCCCTGTGATTTTTATTAAGGAGCTACAGTGGTGCAGTAGGTCCATAGCTTTCAGGGAATTATAGCATCTTAGTTGTATCAGCTGAAAACACCATGATTATTGTCAACTCTTTTGGTAGTCCTCTAGCAGTCCTATTGCATCTTCATCAATCCTAGTCTTTGGAACTGTACCATTTGCCTGGTCAATAGGAAAAAAAAAAAAAAAAAGTAGAAGCAGCATTTATAATGATTTCTAAGGAACTTAGTCCAAAAAGGACTCAAAAATGAAATGTGAGAGGTAAAAAAGTCCTACTTGTCAACCTCTTCTTTTAATCACTTTATAAATCAGATTGTGCCCTCTCTGTCTCTGTCATTCACATATAGGCCAGCTATTAGATTAGGGAAGGTAATCTTTGGTGTCTTTCTAAGTCTTTTGAAAATCCCTCTCTCCTGCTTCTACACATCTAACTCTTGCAGCCAAGTCTTTATCTAGCTTTCAGCTGGTAGCCAGTCAGACTCTATGCTAAGCCATGGCTATATCCTGCTTCCCTGCAGTACTGGGTTTTTAATAGAGGATGTTTGAAATGAAAAGTATTCAATACCAGAAGAAAACATGGTAAAAGTAGAATTTCAGGCTTGGCCAGATGGGTTGGAGAGAACTTCAGTTGTTGAGTGGATTCCAACTCGTGGTGACTTATATGTGCTACAATACAACTGTGGTCCAGAGGGTTTTCAATCATTAATTGAAATAGATTGCCAGGCTTTTCTTCTGAGGTGCCTCTTGGTGGATTCAAACCTCCAACCTTTTGGTTAGCAGCTGTTTTACCCATTTATACCACACATATTCATGAACATGAAGACAAACTCAAAAAATCAAACTCATTGCCCTTTTGTTGGTTTTAATTTATAGCTACCCCCACTGGGTTTCCAAGGCTGTAAATCTTTATGGGAGTAGATGGCCCTGTCTTCCTTCTGTGGAGTGGCTGGTGGGTTTGAACTGCTGACCTTCCAGTTAACAGTCAAGTACCTTATCCACTACACTACCAGAGCTCCTTGAACATGAAGACCGCAGCCCTCAAATAAACAAAGTCAGATAGATGACTGTCATGGCTTTTCCCTAGGCCAGCCTGACATTGACATGCCAATCCATGATGGTGCCACTGTGACTGTTTTCAGGGACACATGACAGGAAACAGCCCTTGACAGGAAACAGCTCTATTTAATACAATTGTCATACTAGTGTTACTCATTTATAGAAATATGCATGATCTTATCGATTTACATTGTAAAAGAAAATAATAGACTTGGCAATGTATAGAGAAGATACATGGTCAGTTTTAGGAAAAGAAAACATTTCATAAAGTCAAGAAAATGTGACAATAATTCTCGAATATATTGGGTCCTGAGAATATGGAAAACAACGGAAATGAAAGAATGAAGTACCTATTAATCATTTTCCAGGCGAAGAACTCCATATTGCTTCTTCATTCAGACATCACTTGTTATTTATTTTTATGTAACTCAGTTTACTAATCTATAAAATGTAGATAATAATTGTACTCACTTCAGAGACTTGATTTGATGAAAGCTATAACTTAATATGGGCGGTCTGGTGGCGTAGTTCCTAAGACATTTGACTGCTAACCAGAAGGCTGTCGGTTCAAACCCACCAGCCACTCTTTGGAAGGAAGATGGGGCAATCTACTTCCATAGTGATACTGCCTCAGAAACCCAAGGAGGGGTCGCTGTGAGTCAGGTCCGACTCGATGGCACATAACAACAACAATAACAACAACATAACTTAATATAGGTGAACAAATAGAAAAGAACCAAAAACCTCAATAAATGTAAATTATGATTATTATATTTAATCACCATGATGCTTTAAAGATCTAGTTTATGAGTGAAAAATTTCATAATAATTTAATATTTTAAAAAGAGTTCTCTTTTGTAGCATCCTGAGGCATATTTAAATTATTCTGGCAGGCTGCCTTTTCTACAGATGTTATTTATACACCTCTTTCTTGACAGGTCAAAAGCTTACTTATATACTAATCATCCTATATATTTGCTCAGCATAGAGTTGAATTGAAAATTATCTCTATTCTTCATTTTTTCTAACTTTTTGAGAACATGGAAGATCTGAGATTACATAAGCTCCTTCTTAGAAAACTTTTGACACAGTGGATCTCAATATATTTTGTCTGCTTTGTTCTTAAATTGAGTGAGTGAGGCAATTGAATAGGTAATTATCTAAGCTCATAAATTAGATTAAAAGGGAAAAGCGGATGAGTACATTGGAAGTTGTAGATTGCATCTTTTTTATCCTTAAAGCGTACACTCAAGGATCCATCTGAAGGCTCAACTTTCTCTTCTATCTACAACCTCTGTTGACAATGCCATTTGTCCTCAAGGGTCATTATGAACCCCAAGCAGACAGCAGCTTTGGTGAGAGTTGGCAATTCCTTTCTAACTGCTCAAACTGACTTCCCAATAGACTTTGATGTACCTAAGTAGAATTTAAATTTCTACATAGGAATAATATACCTATGCGGTGGGGGAGGCCCAGACATTTTGAAGACTTTCAAAGCACTGTGAAGTCTGGCTTTTAATTAGAGTGAGATAGGAAGCCAGGGGGCTGAAAGTCAATGGGATTATTCAGACTGCTATGTTGAGAATCATCTAAAGGGGAACAGAGCAGAGCAGGAGCACAGGGGTGGAGACTAATTCAATAACTCAGGTGAAAATTATAGTGGCCTGGACTAGGATGAAGAAGCCCTGGTGGTGCAATGGTTAAAGCATTCAACTAATAACCAAAAGGTTGGTGGTTCAAACTTACCAGCTGCTTTGTGGGAGAAAGATAAGGTAGTATGCTTCTGTAAAGATTTACAGCCTTAGAAACTGTATGGGGCAGTTCTACTCTGTCCTAAAGGGTCACTATGAGTCAGAATGGACTCAATGGCAATGGGTTTGGTTTGCTTTGGACTAGAGTAGTAGCACAAAAATCACTAAAATGAAAAACATGACATTAAAATATTCCCCATCTTAAAAAAAAAAGTTTAAAGAAGATAAGCAAAAGATATTTAACTCTCTTTTGAAATGTCCACATGTCCAAAACTAAGCTTTTGATCTTTCACTTAGAACTGTTCATTCCATACAAACTCAAAGTCAGTGCCATCGAGTCGATTCCAACTCAAAGCAACCCCTATTGGGTTTCCGAGGTGATAAATCTTTACAGAAGTAAATTGCCCAGTCTTCCTTCTGCAGAGTGGCTGGTGGGTTTGGACCGTCAACTCTCTGGTTACCAGTCAAATGCATTAGGCACAGCGCCACCAGAGCTCCTTTTCATTCCATATTGTTGTTGTTGTTGTTGTTTGCCATCGAGTCGGGCCCGACTCATAGCGACCCCTCTTTGGGTTTCCAAGGCAGTATCACTACGCAAGTAGGAATGCCCAACCTTCCTTCCGAGGAGTTGCTGGTGGGTTTGAACCGCCAGCCTTCTGGTTAGCAGTCAAGTGCCTTAGCCACTATGCTACCAGAGCTCCTAGTAGTTTATTCCATAGTACTCTGCATTTCAGTTCCTGTGACTCAGGCTAACACTTTACAGTCTTTTCTGAATTCCTTTTTTAATCTCATCCAACTCATCAGCACAGTCTGCTGTCTCTACCTTCAGAATAGATCCAGAACCTATTGTTGATACTTCTGTTGCCACCACCCTAGTTCAAGCCTCCGTAATCTCCCATTGGGATTATTGCAATTCACCTACACCTCAGCTCCCTGCTCTGCTCCTGTGCCTCTTCAGATTATTCTAAATGAAGCAGTCAAAGGGATCTTACTAACATTTTAGTCCACTGGCTTCCAATCTCAAAGCCAAAGTAATAATTAATAAAACCAACTGTCACTGAGTTGACTGCAACTCTGGGATGCCCCTGTGTGTCAGACTAGAACTATGATCATAAGATTTTTAATGGCTGATTGGTAGGAAGTAGATCAGCAGGACTTTCTTTCATGACATCTCTGAATGGACTTGAAACTACAACCTTTCAGTTAGCAGCTAAGCATATGACCCATTTTCACCAGCCAGAGAACATAAAGTCATCACATTGGCCTATAAATCCTCACACTATCAAGACTCACCCCACTCCTTGTCCTTGTGACCTCATCTCCCTTGTATGCTCCTGCTTCAGGGCCCTAGCCTTTGCTGTTCCTTTTGTCTGCTCATCTCCCAGAGCCATGCACGGCTCACCCATCAGCTCCTTCAGGCCTTCTTTCAGAAGGCACCTTCTCATTGTGGTGTTTGTGCCTGTGACAGTAAAAATTTCACATCTACCCATCCCGTTCCCTGTCTTTTATCTCTTCTTTATCCTTTTCATATCTCCTAGCAATATCTAGCATATGATATACTTTAATTTTCAAAAAAACTTTTCTAAAAAGTATTAAAGTACAACTTTTAAGAGCAGAACTTTTTGTCTTTTGATATGCACAATGTATATTTTTCAAGAGTATAATGATTCGTTTTGAAAATTCTATGTGAACATGTATTTGGTTGTTATTAGGCACTGTCAAGTTGGTTCCGACTCACAGTGACTCTAGGTACAGCAATATGAAACACTGCCCAGTCTTGTGCCACCCTCTTAATCCTTGCTATGCCTGTGGCGACTGTTGCAGACACTGTGTCAATCCATCTCATTGAGGGCTTTCCCCTTTTTCATTGAACCTCCTCTTTACCAAGAATGATATCCTCCTCCAGAGAATGGTTCCTTCCCACAACATGACCAAAGTAGGTGAGACAAAGTCTAGCCATTCTCACTTCCAAGGAGCATTTTGGCTACACTTCTTTCAGAACAGATATGTTAGTTCTGGAAGTTCATGTTACTTTCAGTATTCTTCACCAACACCACAACTCAAAAGCATCAACTCTTCTTCAGTCTTCCTTATTCATTGTCTGGCTTTCACATGCATAAGAGGCGATTGAAAATACCATGGTTTTGGTTAGGCACACTCTAGTCTTCAAAGAGACATCTTTGACCTTCAGAACTTTAAATTAATCTTTTACAGCATATTTGCCCAGTGCAATATGTCATCTGATTTCTTGACTACTTAAAAGTAATATGAAATCTTTGACAACTTCAATCTTTTCGCCATTTATCATGATACTGCTTATTGGTTCAGTTGTGAAGATTTTTTCTTTATGTTGAAGTATAATCCATACTGCAGACTGTAGTCTTTAATCTTCATCAGTAAGTGCTTCAACTTTCAGCAAGCAAAGTTGTTTCATCTGCATATCACAGGTTGCTAAGGCGGTTCCTCCATCCTGATGCCGTGCTGTTCTTCATGTAGTCCAGCTTCTCAGATTAATTGATCAGCACAGATTGAATAAGTATGGTGAAAGGATACAACCCTTACACACTCCCTTTCTGATTTTAAATAATGCAATATAATCTTTTTCTGTTCAAATGACAGCCTCCTGGTCCAAGTTCTTCATGAGCACAATTAAGTGTTCTGGAATGCCCATTCTTCTCAATGTTATCCATAGTTTGTTATAAGCTACACAATCTAATGCTTTTGCATAGTCAATAAAATATAAGTAAACATCTCTCTGGTAGTCTTTCCTTTCAGCCAAGATATATCTGACATCAGCAATGATATCCCTTGTTCCATGTCCTCTTCTAAATCTAAGTTGCATTTCTGGAAGCTCTTTGTCAATATACTGCTACAACCATTTCTGAATTATCTTCAGTAAGATTTTACTTGCATGTGATATTAATGATATTGTTCAATAATTTCCACATTCTGTTCGATCACCTTTCATTTGAATAGGTAGAAATATGGCCAACAATCAGTTGGCCAGGTAACTATCTTCCAAATTTCTTGGCATAGACAAGTAAGTGCCACTAGCACAGCATCCATTTATTGAAACATCTCAGTGGTTATTCCATCAATTCCTGGAGCTTTGTTTCTCACCAATTCCTTCAGAGCAGCTTCAACTTCTTCCTTCAATACTATTGGTTCTTGATCATATGCCATCTCTTGAAATGGATGAACATTGATCAATTATTTTTGGTACAGTGACTTTGTGTATTCCAGATGATTGGGAACTTCTAAAAATTAAATTTTTATGTGCTTCCAAAGACTTCTCCAAAAGAATCAAAAGAGAATCTACAGACTGGGAAAAAATATTTGGCAATGACATACCTAACAAGGGACTTATGTCTAAAACTTACAGAAAACTCCAATACCTCAAAAACAAAAATGCAAACAATTCAATAATAATAAAAAAAAAGGGCAGAAGACATGAATAGACACTTCACCAAGGAGGATATTCAGGTGGTGAATAAACATATGAAGAAATGCTCACAATCATTAGCCATTAGAGAGATGCAAATCAAAACAACAATGAGATAATATTTTGCCCCAGCACTAGTACCAAAGTTCAACAAGACAGATAATATAAAATGCTGGCAAGGATGTGGAGAGATTGGAACTCTCATGCACTGCTAGTGGGACTGTAAAATGATACAACCACTGTGGAAAGCAGTATGGCAATTCCTTAAAAAGTTGGAATTAGAAATACCATTTGACTCAGTATGAGAGCCAGAACAAGAACAGATATATGCACATCCATGTTCATCGCAGCACTATTTACAGTAGCCAAAAGATGGAAACAACCTAGGTGCCCATCAACAGAAGAATGGATAACCAAACTATGATACATACACACAATGGAATACTATGGAACCCTAAAGAATGACGTGGAATCTGCAAAACACCCCATAACATGGATGAATTTGGAGGACATTATGCTGAATGAAATAAGTCAATCACAGAAGGACAAATATTGTATTAGACTGTTACTGAAAAAGTCAAAGAAAGGTTTATATATAGAAGGAAATTTTCTTTGTTGGGTACCAGTGGTGGGAGGGGAGGGGAGGGAACACTGCTAGATAAAGAAAGAGATGGAAAAAAAAAAGAAAGAAAGAAAAGAAAAAGAACAGCCTCAGGCTGAACTTTGCAGTCCTTAACCTCATCCCAACATCAGGCAGGAGGAAGTGAACAAAACTCCATGATTGAGTACCAAGTCAAGTGTGAGTTGCTATTCTGACCTTGCTGTGATGCCCCAGTCCTGATAACTGGATTGCTGTAGGGCTTGCTTGGTCTCAACTATCTAATCCTTGTCTTGTCCCCAAGTCTGGAGACCATAGTCTTGACTTCATTATGGTGCCTGAGTCTTTGCTTATTTGCTCCTGTCAGCTCCCACCCTTGTGCTAGCCTTATTCCATCTTTCCAGAGAGATGAGGAAGCTGCTTTATCCTTCTCTTAAGTCATGGAACCCCAACAGGGCAGAATATTAGTAACTTTTGTCCCTCCAGCCAGATGGTTCATTGTTGCCGTTAGGTGCCATTGAGTCAGGTACAATTCATAACGATGCTAGGTAAAACAGAACAAAACACTGCTCAGCCCCGAATCATTTTCATAATTGTTTCTGTGCTTGAGACCATTGTTTCAGCCACTATGTCAACCCATCTCATTGAAGGTTTTCCTCTTTTTCATTGACTTCTACTTTACCTAACATCAATTCATTTTCCACCTTCCTTATTCATTGTCCAGCTTTCACATGCGTATGAGGCAACTGAAAATGCCAGGGCTTGGGTCAGGTGCACCTTAGTCTTCAAAGTGACATCCTTCTCTTTGACACTCTAATGAAGTCATTTGATTTCTTGACTGCTGCTTCCATGGGCACTGACTGTGGATCCAAGTAAAATTAAATCCTTGACAATTTCAATTTTTACTCCAGATGAATTAAAACCAAAACAAAAAAAGAGTTCTGGTGGTGTAGTGCCTAAGGAATTTGACTGCTAACCAGATGGTTGATGGTTGAAACCCAACAGCCACTCTGCAGAAGGAAGACTAGACAATCTACTTCTGTAAAGAATTACTGCCTCAGAAACCCAAAAGGCGTCACTATGAGTTGGATAGATTACGGAAACACAAAATCTCCCCATCTACATCCAAAATCTCAAATATCAGAAATATAACATATTGGTAGCAATATATGAATCTTATGCTTTCTTCTATCTTATCAACTTGAAAATGGGTCTCACACAGTATGCTTTATAGTTTTCAGTTGTTGAAGAAAATAATTTAAGAAATTCAAATAGTGGTTGTTGTTAGTTGCTGTTCAGTCACCTCAAATTCAAAATGACCCTATTTACAACATAATGAAACACTACCCAATACTGTTCTAATTTCATGATTGTTGGCATTTTTTAGGTCATTGTTGGAGTCATTGAGTAGTGTCTTCCAGCCTAGGAGGATCAATTTCCAGCACTATATCAGATCATATTCTGTTCTGATCTATAGAGTTTTCATTGAAGAATTTTGGGAAGTAAATCACCAGGCTTTTCTTGCATTTCTGTCTTAGTCTGGAAGCTCCACTAAGTGGAGGGTCACCTTGAGTAGCCCTGCTGATATTTGAAATATTGGTGGCATACCTGTCAGCAACACAGCAATACGCAACTCACCACAGTATGACAGACTAACAGATGGTTGGTTAATATTCATTGCAGCATCATTTTAATGCAAAAAAACCCTAAGAATAAATTACATGATCATCAATAAAGGAATGATGAAATAAATTATGGAATCCAAAAAATTTAATACAATGTGTTCATGAAAAGAATGACTTAGATGTGTACACTGACAAAGAATAATTTTTCAGGAGATGTTGTTTAGAAAGGGAGGTGGGTATAGTATGTGTGATAGTCGGAGCTGTGTGTCAACATGGCTGGACCACAATTCTGTGTGGTTTAAGCAATTTTGGTGTGGGTTGTTCCCATGATGGGATCAGAACTATATGTGTGGAGCAGTCAATCCATTGAAAGGAAGTTTCCCTAGGGGTGTGGCCTGCTTTCAGTATATTTATGGACATCCTGGGAAAAGAGACACTTCTGTTGATCAGGATTCTGTTGTAATGCCTACAACTGTCCGTGAGCGAACAATCCACCATTTGGATGGGAGATCTTGGATTAGTCATTCATTGGAGTCAACAGCCAGTGTACTGCCTGCCAATCTTGAGCTCCTCAGCCCCTGCAGATTCATGAGTCAGGAAAAACTTCCACCTTGATGTTTGATCCAAGAACTTGGGACTTGCCAGCTTCTATAATTGTGTGAGCCATTTCCCTAAGATAAATTTCTCTTTCTCTCTCTCTCTCTCTATATAAGCTTTACTGGTTTTGCTTCTCTAAGGAACCCAGTCTAACACATTTGGTACCAGGAATGGTTCTAGAGAGACAAAATCATAAGGATGGGCTTCCTAAATTGGGTCTCCAATTTGATTAATCTTAAAGGCACTGGTGACCCTGCCTCCATTAGTAAAGAGGGCCCAGCTAATCTGTGGCATGAGGTAGCAACATTAATATGCAAAATAGCACCACCCATAGATCAAATACTTGTGAGAAGTGAGGCTCTGAGTGATCACATATTTGATACTTTTCTGCAATTCTGTCAGCATGAGGAGTATAACGAAGCTGGTTGGTTGGTCCTACTTACACTAGACAAAGTGGTGAAAGAGAGAGATGAGCTCATGACTGCTGAGTCACAGCTTAAACACCGCATAAAAGACCTCAATGTTTCCAGTTGTGCTCTGAAAGAAAGCCTAATTTCTTCTAGTAACAGAGCTGATATTGCCAAAAAACAAACCCAGAGTCTTATTGTAAGGGTGGCTGAATTACAATGTCAATTAAATTGCCAACCCAGAATGGTGTCTGAAGTTAAAGTGAGGGCATTGATTGGGAAAAAATGGGATTCTGAAACCTGGATTGGGGACATATGGGCAGATAGTCAGGAAGATCAGGATATGGAGCCTGTAAATTCTGTTGAATCCCTCCCATCTGAAAGGATTACTATAAAACCATTATCCCCTCTACCTCACTTTGATGGGATTAACCCCCCTGTTCCTGTTGGGTCATTGCCTGAGGCAGAGGCCATAAAAGACATTGCTGAATGTTCTCAAGAACTGCCCCAACCACCTATTGTTGCTGCTAGACTAAAGTTAAGTCCAAGCAAACCCCAAAAGAAATAGAAAGTGTGACTGAGGAGGTAGTACACTATACCTGAAAAGACCTACTTGATTTTGCTAACATGCACAGACAAAACCTGGAGAATATGTGTGGAAATGGCTACTGAGGGTGTGGGATAATGGTGCAAGGAATGTAACATTGAATTGGGCTGAGTTTATTGATTTAGGTCCACTAAGTATGGATTCTTCATTCAACGTTTCAGCTTGAGAGGTTAGGAAAGGATCTAATAGTTTGTTTGGTTGGCCTACTGAAGCATGGATTATGTGATGGCCTACCTTAAGTCAAGTTGAAGTACTAGACCTGCCTTGGTATAATGTAGAAGAAGGTATCCAGAGGCTTAGGGAAATTGGCCTGTTAGAATGGATTTATCAGATTAGATCCCTAGAGCCAGAAATGGATAGTCCAGGGGATACGCCTTTCACCAGTATGGTGAGGAATAAATTTGTGAAGGGAGATCCAACATCCTTGAAGACTGCTGTGATTGCTACTTTATGTAAGCCAGATTTGACAATGGGAACTGCCTGAATTGAACTAAGACACTTAACTACGATGGGGCTGATTGGACCCCATGGTAGTAGGGGCCAAGTGACAACAGTTAATCAACAAAGGCAAGGTGAGCATGGTTACCATAATGGACAGCAGAGTCGGAACAGTAATCAGAATACTCTGACTCGTGTGGAACTATGGCATTGGCTACTTGCACATGGTGTTCCTAGTGGTGAAATACATGGCAAATCTATTAAATATTTACTTGATCTGTATAGACAGAAGAATTGTAGGTCACATGAACAGCAGCCTAGATTTAATCACCCGAATACAGAGTCACGGCCTCTCAATCAATTCCAAGACATGAGTCAGTTTACAGACCCACAACCCCTTGAATGAAGGGGAGGCTGGGTCCGTTTGAGGAAGGACTCCACTACATTGACAAAAGTTTATAATGTCAATCTTCCTCCATGCCTTCCCCAAAGGGATCTGAAGCCTTTTATGAGAGTGACTGTTCACTAGGGAAAAGGAAATAATCAGACTTTTTGGGGATTACTGGACACTGGCTCTAAACTGACACTAATTCCAGGAGACCCATACACTTTTTTTAAAAGAATATATATATATCACACACACACATAATGTATAAGGAGCTCTGGTGGTGTAGTGTTAACCAAAATAATTGGTGGTTAGGACCCACCAGCTACTCTGTGGAAGAAAAATGAGGCAGTCTTCTTTGATAAAGATTTACAGCCTTGGAAACCCAATGGGCATCACTATGGGTTGGAATTAACTCTATGGCAGTGAGTTTGGTTTTGGTTTATATAGAACGTATAACACCTATATATGCATTCCCATTTCCCCTCCACTCTACCATGTCAATTATTCCTCACTTTCTAGGTCTATTCTCTTAATATTTCATCCTCTTCCCTGGTTGTTTATAGGTCCATAAACAAAATTTCCCTAACTGAATACTATAATCCAGACTCATTTATGCCCTCATTCAGTATCTTTACACAGTCCCTTATAGGTAAAGACTGTCATAGGCCCTCAAGGAAATACAAAGATAAATTGAATTCTGATCTCAAATTGTACTTACAAAACATTTACAGAATGTAAAGCTGTAAATGCTGTGTAATGTTGTTGTTGTTGTTGTTGTTATGTGCCGTCAAGTCAGACCCGACTCATAGCGACCCCTTCTTGGGTTTCTGAGGCAGTATCACTACAGAATTAGAGGTTGATAACAGGCATTCCTCAGTCTATGTTTAAATCCTAGGTCTCCGACTGATCGGTTGTTTGTACTTGGGAAAGCCATTTAACTATTCTGATCCTCACTTTATACATCTGTCAAATGGAATTGATACCAAATATCCTCCACATAGGATTCTTATGAGGTTTAAATAAAATAATCCACTTAAAGGGATCAGTTTTACATCTGGCAGAAAATATGTTCTCAAGGAATATGAACTATTGTTTTCTGATTGTGGAAGTAAGTATGAAAGTCAGAAGAGGCATTTGAAGTACAATTAAAAGTACTTTGAAGGTACAGAAAACATGCTGTGCATTTTTGAGAATATGTAACATATACTTGTTTGAAGAAAGCAGAAGAGCTTCCTTCTTGTGAAGAAGGTGGCATTTGGGCCAGAATGAAGAACAGAGAGAGTTTAGATAAATGTAGTCAAGGGTGAATATCTCAGACTCGGAAAGCTGCTAGTTTTGAGTGGGGCCCAGAACAGAAGGCTTTGCACCAGGTTCAGGCTGCCGTGCAGGCTGTTCTGCTACTTGGGCCATATGATCCAGCCAATCCAATGGTGCTTGAAGTGTCTATAGTAGATAGAGATGCTGTTTGGAGTCTTTGGCAGGTCCCTACTGGTGAATCACAATGCAGACCCTTGGGATTTTGGAGCAAAACCATGCCATCCACTGAAGATAACTACTCTCCTTTTGAAAAACACCTTTTAGCTTGTTACTGAGCTTTAGTAGAGACTGAATGTCTAACCATGGGCCACCAAGTCACCATGAGGCCTGAGCTTCCCATCATGAACTGGTTGTTGTCTGATCCACACAGTCATAAAGTTGGATGTGCACAGCAGCACTCCATCATTAAATGAAAGTGGTATGTCAGAGATCAGGATCGAGCAGGACCTGAAGGCACAAATAAATTGCATGAGGAAGTGGCCAAATGCCTATGGTCTCCACTCCAGTCACATTACCTTCCCTCTCCCAGTCTGCACCTGTGGCATCATGGGGAGTTCCTTATGATCAGTTGACTGAGAAAGAGAAAACTTGTGCCTAGTGTACAAATGGTTCTGCGTGATAGGCAGGAACCACTCAAAAGTGGACAGCAGCAGCACTGCAGCCCCTTTCTGGGACTTCCTTGAAGGGCAGTGGTGAAAGAAAATCCTCCCAATGGGCAGACCTTTGAGCCATGTATATGGCTGTTCACTTTGCATGGAATAAGAAATGGCCAGATGTGCGATTATATATGGATTCATGGGCTGGATGGTCTGGGACTTGGAAGGAGCATGATTGGGAAATCAGTGACAAGGATGTATAGGGAAGAGGTATGTGGATAGATCTCTCTTACTGGGTCAAAGGAGTAAAGATATTTGTGATTCATGTGAATGCCCACAAACAGGTGACTTCGGCAGAGGAGGACTTTAACAATCAGGTGGATAGGATGACATGTTCGGTGGAAACAAGCCATCCTTTATCCCCAGGTATTCTTGTCATTGCTTAATGGGCTCATGAACAAAATGGCCATGGTGGCAGGGATGGAGGTTATGCATGGACTCAGCAACATGGACTCCCACTTACCAAGGCTGATTTGGCTACTGCCACTGCTGAGTGCCCAATCTGCCAGCAGCAGAGACCAGCACTGGGGCCATGATATGGAACCATTCCTAGGGGTGATCAGCCAGCAATGTGGTGGCAGGTTGATTATATTGGACCACTTCCATCATGGAAAGGACTGCGTTTTGTTCTTACTGGAATAGATACTTATTCTGGATATAGATTCATCTTCCTTGCATGCAATGCTTCTGCCAAAACTACCATCCATGGACTTACAGAATGCCTTATCCACTGACATGGCATACCACACAGCATTGCTTCAGATCAGTGGACTCACTTCACAGCAAATGAAGTGCGGCAATGGGCCTATGCTCATGGAATTCACTGGTCTTACCATGTTCCCCATCATCCTGAAGCAGCTGGCTTGATAGAACAATGGAATGGCCTACTGAAAACACAATTGTGGCTCCAGCTAGGTGGCAATACTTTGAAGGGTTGGGGCAATGTTCTCCAGGAGGCTGTATATGCTCTAAACTAGCATCCAGTATATGGTGCTGTTTCTCCAATAGCCAAGATTCACGGGCCCAGGAACCAAGAGGGTGGAAAAAAGAGTGGTACCACTCACTATTACCCCTAGTGACCCACTCAAAAAAATTTTGCTTCCTGTCTCTACTACCCTATGCTCTGTGGGTCTAGAGATCTTAGACCCAAAGGCAGGAACACTCCCACCTGGAGACACAATACTGATTGTATTGAACTGGAAATTAAGAATGCCACCAGGTCATTTTGACTTCCTCATGCCTCTGGATCAACAGACAAAGAAGGGCATTACTGTAGTATGATGTGAAAGATCCTGATTACCAAGGGGAAATTGGATTGACATTACATAATGGAGGTAAAGAAGAATATGTCTGGGATACAGGTGATTCTTTAGTACGTCTCTTAGTACTACCATGCCCTGTGATTAAAGTCAATGGAAAATTCCAGCAACCCAATTCTGATATGATCACTAATGGCCTAGACCCTTCAGGAATGAAGGTTTGGGCACCCCACCAGGCAAAGAACCATGATGAGCTGAGGTGCTTGCTGAGGGCAAGGGAAATACAAAATGGGTGGTGGAAGAAGGTAGTTCTGAGTATCAGCTATGACCATGTGACCAGTTGCAGAAACAAGGACTGTGATTGTTATATTTCTTCATTTTATATGTGCATCAAATGTTTTTGTTTCCTTCTATTATGACTGTGAAATGTAAATAAGGTTAATGTGTTTGGTTGTATGTGTGTTAGCGTATCATGTTAGGCACAAATATGACTTTATAATCATCCTTATTTAGAGATTATATATGGTTAAGAAGATGTGTACAACTGCCAAATTGACAAGGGGTGGACTGTGATAGTTGGAGCTGTGTGTCAACTTGGCTGGACCACAATTCTGTGTGGTTTAAGCAATTGTGGTGTGTGTTGTTCCCATGATGGGATCAGATGTATATGTTTTGAGCAGCAAATCTGTTGAAAGGGAGTTTCCCTAGGGGTGTAGCCTGTTTCCAGTATATTTATGGGCATGCTGGGAAAAGAGACACTCTTTTGTGGATCAGGATTCTGTTGTGCTGCCTACAACTGTCCATGAGCGAACACTACACCACTCTGCCTGAGGTCTTGGATTTGTCATTCGTTGGAGTCAATAGTCAGTATACTCCCTGCCAAACTTGAGCTCATCAGCCCTTGCAGCTGTGTGAGTCAGGAAAAGCCTTCAGTTTGACGTTTGTTCCAAGAACTTGGGACTTGCCAGCTTCTATAAGTGTGTAAGCCATTTTCCAAAGATAAATTTCTCTTTCTCTCTATATGTAAGCTTTACTGGTTTTGCTTCTCTAGAGAACCCAGTCTAACACAGTATGCATGTCATATATGCTTCTTTTTCTGTTAAATGTGAAGAACAGATACACACACACACACACACACATATATATATATATATATATATATATATATATATATATATATATATAGTTGTTGTTCTGTGCTGTCAAGTTCATTCTGACTCATAGTGACCCTATGTTCAACAGAATGAAACACTGTCCCATCCTTTGCCAACCTCACAATTGTTGCTATGCTTGAGCTCATTGTTTTATGCACTGTGTCAATCCATCTCACTGAGGATTTTCCTCTTTTTTGCTCACCCTCTATTTTACCAAGGATGATATTCTCCTCTAGTCACTCAGGGACTGGTCCTTCCTGAAAACATGATCAAATTACTCGAGATAAAGTCTGGCCATTCTCACTTCTCAGGAGAATTACAGTTACACTACTTTCAAGTCAGATTTTTTTGTTCTTCTGGCAGTTGATTCAATATTCTTCACCAAGACCATAATTCAAATGCATGAATTCTTCTGCAGTCTTTTTTATTCATTGTCTAGCAATGAGGCAATTGAGAATACCACAACTTGTGTCAAGCATACCTGTCTTTAAAGTGACATCTTTGCTTTTAAAGAGGTCTTTTGCAGCAGATTTGTCCACTGCAATACATTGTTTGATTTCTTGACTTCTGCTTCTATTGGTGCTGATTGTGGATCCAAGTAAAATGAAATGCTTATCAAGTTTAATCTTTTCTCCATTTATGATGATGTTGCTCATTGGCACAGTTGTGTGGATTTTTGTTTTCTTGATGTTGAGGTGTAATCCATACTGAAGGTAGTCTTTGAACTTCATCAGTAAGTGCTTCAAGTCATCTTCATTTTCAGTAAGCAAGGTTGTGTCATCTGTATAACTCAGGTTGTTAATGACTCTTCCTCCAATACTGATGTTGTGTTCTTCATATAGTCTAGCTTCTCAAATTATTTGCTCAGCATACAAATTGAATAAGCATGGTGAAAGGATGCACACCTTTCCTGATTTTAAACCACACAGTATTCCCTTGTTCTGTTTGAACAACTGCCTCTTGGTCTTGCTCCTCATGAGACAAATAACTCACTGCCATCGAGTTAGATCCAACTCATAGCAACCCCTCCTTAGGATTCCGAGGCAGTATCACTACGGAAGTAGCTTGCCCAATCTTCCTTCCAAGGAACACTGGTGACTAGCCTTCTGGTTAGCTGTCAAAATGCCTTAGGCATTATGGCACCAGAGCTCCCATAAGACAATAAGTGTTCTGGAAATTCCATTGTTTGCAATGTTACACATAATTTATGATCTTCACAGATGAATGCCTTTGCACAGTCAATGAAACAAAGGTAAATATCTTTCTGATAACCTCTGTTTTCAGCTAAGATCTATCTGACATCAGCAGTGATATCCCTTGTTCCATGTCCTCTTCTGAATATGGCTTTAATTTCTTGCCATTCTTTGTCAACATACTGCTGCAACAATATTTTTTTTTAAATTATCTTCAGCAAAATTTTACTTATTTGTGATATTAATGACACTTTGATAATTTCTGCATTTTGTTAGGTCATCTTTCTTTGGAATGGGCAGAAATATGGATCTCTTCCAGTAGTTTTCCAGGCAGCAGTATTCTAAATTTCTTGGCATAAATGAGTAAGCACTTCCAGCATCGCATTCATTTGCTGAAACACTTTGATGGGTATTTCTTCAGTTCCTGGAGCCTTGTTTTTCACCAATTCCTTCAGTGCAGTTAGGACTTCTTCCTTCAGTACCATCAGTTCTTGATCAAATGCTACCTCCTGAAATGGTTGCAAACTGACCACTTGGTTTTGGTCCAATGACACTGTGTATTCCTTCCATTTGCCTTGGATGTTTCATGTGTCGTTCAATATTTTGCCCATAGAATCCTTCAACTGGAGACTTGAATTTTTTCTTCAATTCTTTCAGCATGAGAAATGTCTATTGTATTTTCCCTTTTGATTTTCTAATTTAAGGTCTTTGCACATTTCATTATAATAATTTATTTTGTCATCTTGAACTGCTCTTTGAAATCTTATGTTCAACTCTCTTACATCATCATTTCTTCCATTCAACTTAACTACTCTCTGTTCATGAGCAGGTTTCAGTGTCTCTTCTGATAGCCATTTTGGTTGTTTCTATCCTTTTAATGACCTTTGCTTTCATCATGTATGATGTCCTTGATGTTATCCCACAACTACCCTCATCTTCAGTCATTGTTCAATGCTTCAAATATATTCTTCAGATGATCTCTAAATTCAGACATGATATATTCAAGGTCATAGTTTGGCTCTAGTGGAGTTGTTTTAATTTTCTTCAGTTTCAACTGGAACTTGCATACAAGTAATTATGGTCTGTTCCATAGTCAGCCCCTGGCTTTGTTCTGACTGATAGTATTGAACTTCTCCATCTTCTCTCTCCACAGATATACTTGATTTGATTCCTGTGTATTCCATCTGGCAAAGTACATGTGTATACACACCACTGATGTTGTTGATAAAAGTATCTGCAATGAATGAGTTATTGGTCTTGTAAAATTCTATTATGAGATCTCCAGCATAATTTCTGTCACCAAGGCCATATTTTCCAGCTACCATTGCTTCTTCTTTGTTTTCAACTTTTGCATTCCAATCACCAGTAATTGTCATTGCATCTTGATTGTATGTTTGATTAATTTCAGACTGCACAAGCTGGTAAAAATCTCCAATTTTTTCATCTTTGGTTTTAGTGGTTGGTACGTAAACTTGAAAAATAGTAGTATTAACTGGTCTTCTTGTAGAGGTATGGATACTATCCTATTGCTGACAACATTGTACTTGAGGATAGATTTAGAAATGCCTTTTTTATGTAGAACACAATGCCATTCCTTTTTAACTTGTCATTCTGGCATAGTGGACCATTTAAAATGGCCAATACAAGTCCATCTGAGCTCCCTAATGCCAAGGATACCGATCTTTATCAATTTCATTTTTGACAACTTCCAGTTTTCCTAGATATATACTTAGGACATTCCACATTCTGATTTTTAATGGATGTTTGAAGCTGTTTCTTCTCATTTTGGCATATACCACATCAGCAAATTAAGGTCCAGAAAGCTTTACTCCATTCACCTAATTAAGGCTGACTCCACTTTGAGCAGGAGCTGTGGTGGTGTAGTACCTAAGACATTTGACTGCTAACCAGAAGGCTGACAGTTCAAACCCACCAGTCACTCCTTAGAAGGAAGATTGGGCGATCTACTTTCATAGTAATACCACCTCAGAAACCCAAGGAGGGTCGGAGGCAGCTCCTCCCCAGTCATATTTTGAGTGCCTTTCAATCCAGAGCTCATCTTCCCACACTATAGCAGACAATTGTTCACTGCTATTCATAAGGTTTTCAGTGGCCAATTCTTTCAGAAGTGTACTGCCATGTCCATATTTCTGGTCTGTCATGCTCCAACTCAGCCCACAGATCCACAGCGTCCTGCAGGTAACAAAGGAAGTGGATAGGAAAATAAGAAAAGGGGGCACAAGGAGAAGGCAAGGGAGAAACTGGGGGACCTTAACAGTCTGTTTTTGTCCTTTTACATAACCAGTGCTTCTCAAACTCTTCATGGCAAAGGACAAGATTTTTTTTTTTTCTTGTTGTTTTGCCTTTGGATTTTAAATGTTCAATATGTTGGAGATCATACATTTATAAAATCTAGTAAAAATTAAACATAAGCCTAAAATTTTATTGCTGGATTCAACAGACTTAAAATTACTCTATAAAATTACAGTAAAAACATTTCTAAAAATGCTTAGTTTAATTCATATACTTATCTCATATCAAACCAGTAAAAAAAACTCAGACCAGTACCAGCCCATGAACCACATTTTGAGCAGTGCTATTTTAAATGACTAGAGTTTCTCTGTGGCCTCCAGATCATCACTTGCCTTGGAAACCTATAAGAACACTTTCTACTTCATATTGAGCTTCCCTGTTGCTGTCTGTATTTTACTGTGGCAGGGTGACCACTGACCAATGTCTCCCTTTTAGTAAGAATTTACTTCCATAACCCACATTTAGGCCCGTAAGGGCCAATCTGACCTCTATTCGCCCTTTGAACATGGCCAAATCACACAGGTACCTCACTACCACAAAAAAAGCAAGGTGATTTTTTTGTCTACACTCTTCTCAATTTTCTTCTTATCTAATTCTTGATCTCTCAACCAATAATTGATTAGGGATCCTTTGTTCTATTTCCCTTCCAAACTTCTGTGATAGCTTTGGACCTTGACTTCCCTCCAGTATCAAGCCCTGTCCATTCACTCAGCTGCTTTTAATGAGAGTTCATGCTCTATCTCAACCCACCAAAACCTCAGGGTTGTGTAGAGGATGCAGGTCACAGAATTTGCCTGTGTCAATGGACATAGAGAGGTCCAGATCCAATTCTCAGCCACTCTACTTATCCTGATGTATGTAGTTAGGCAGTTTCAAGGTAAGACTTTATATTTATTAGAAGATTCATTTTAACAGATTCCAATTGAAACTCTACATCATTTGTTTAACAATGAAAAACAAAAATATCATTCAATAACGCCAATCTTCAAGAAACAAAGTACAAAGCATCAATAACTAATTATTTAATTTCAAATTTACAAGCTTTGATTTTATATATTAAATCCAGGAAACTGAGAAATTATTAATAGAGGCAGACATGAATAAAGTTAGAGCATACCAAAACATTTTTTTTTTCATGCACAAAGAACACCTGGGTGAATACCAATCTTTTATCTGTGATCAAACTAGTAAGCCTTTGTTAAGCACATCATGCCTCAGGTAGACACAAGATTACAAAGCAAAAATGAATTGTGTGAAGCAGCTATGTAGGGTTAGCAACTCATTCCATGAAGGGATGGATACTCAAAGACAACCACACACAACTATCCTAATCAACAGATGATCAACAAAATCATATATATATATTTTTTTATTATTATTATTTATTTTTTTCTTCCATCACATCTGCCTGGAAGCACTTAAGGGAAAATGAGTCATCTGCTTCATTTAGATGAAAGCAGGAACAATTTCTTTCATAAATGGCATGAATACAATTTAATTCTGTTACCTATTCTGCTTGGGAAAAGTGCCTCTATTACTCACACAAATAAGAATTTGATGTCTGTGCATTTGTCATGTTTTTCTTGAGACTGTAAATAAGAAAGAGATTATGCCACTTGTACATTGGAATCTTTGGGTACCCTTGAAATTAAACAGCTCTGGAAAAGCCTTTGAGTCCAATTTGAAGGTTTTATAAATTGCAAAAGAAGAATAAGAAATAAGCAATAGAAAAGCAGACTGTGTGCAAAAACCAGGGTAGGCCCAGACTCAACTTCCTCTTATTTGCAAACCTAAAACCAAGATATATTCTTTGGTATTATTGAGTAGTCTCAGCTCATGTGAGAAGCCCTGGTGGTACAATGGTTAAAGTATTCGTCTGCTAACCAAAAGGTCGGCAGTTCAAACCCACCAGCTACTCACTCTCCACAAGAGAAAGATGTAGCAGTGTGCTTCTGTAGAGATTTTCAGCCCTAGAACCATATGGGACAGTTCTTCTCTGTCCTATAGAGTCTCTATGAGTCAGAATCACCTTGACAACAATAGGTTTGGTTTTGGGCTTTGGTAGCTCATGTGTATGATGGATGGTTGCTATGGAGATTTTGCTTCATTATCACATAACAAATATACAATTATCTCTCTCTCTCTCTCTTTTTTTTTTTTTTTAATAATGATCTTTACCAAGAAGATCGATGATGGCAGCACTTGTTTTCTCTGCGGTCTGAGAGGAGTGGCCTGTACTTAATTGAAAAATTTGTTTTGCAAATCCAAAAGTTGTAGAATCGTTTAGAGTCTCTTAAAAGTAGTTTTGATGGACCATGTAATTTTTTGTTGTTGCTTTTGTTGTTATTTGACTGCTCTCTTTTATTTCAGAATAAGGGCATAAATATTCCACCCAAATGCTGAAAATCTATTCAACGCATAAATATAGGCCCAGCATGGCAGCTACAGGGTTATTTAGGTTGTGGTTTGTTTAAACTACATCAATGTGTCATCATTAATTGTATTTGCCTGAAACATTCACATATTATCTGTGGGATATAGCTGATCTCTGGAATTCACACTTCAATTTATTGTTTGGTGCATGTAATCATATTTAGAAAAACATTATTCTTTCTTACACGGTATCGTGTAAGGCTTTCTTTCTGGAGAAAACGTCGGCATGATGTTCATTATTCTGAGCACCAGTAAGGAAGATCAGTAAAGATGAAAAGTTTCAAATGGTTTCTCAAGAGAGGTTAAAAATAAAATTTTACTATCATTTTAGTTTTACAGACAAGCAGCTTAAATGTGCCACTAAACTGGAAGAAGTGAGGTCTGTAACTCTCACTGAAATCCATAAAGCTGATTTCTTAGCAAGAATTTTTATGGACAGGCACCTCCTACCCCATGTTCATGTGAAGAAAGGTAGAAAGGTAGAGGTTGTCCTGTGTAGTAGAAGGACACAGGCTTTCATCTCAGACAGACATGAGGCTCCAGCACCAGCTCTACTGTTTATCATTGAATGACACTGGGATCCAGTTTCTGCTTCACGAGAAGAAAGACAACACCATTCACTTCCCAGAGTTAATTGTGGAGGGATAAAGGTGATAACAAGTGTAAAGTACTAAACACAGTTCATGACATATTATGGATATTCAATAAAAGCTCATTCCTATTCTCTTTCTCTCTGTATGCATATGTACTTGTGTGTGTTTATGCTAAGTGATAGCCACTGTTGCTCTGGGGCAACATTACAGACTCAAAGACCAATTTACCTGTCAATACAAATAATGGGCAAGAAATATAAGTTCTATACCAAATAAAAGGAGTTCTGTTGGCACAGTGGTTAAAGCATTCAGCTGCTAACCAAAAGTACAGTGGTTCAAACCAACCTGCTACTGTGCAGAAGAAAGATGGGGCAGTGTGCTTCCACAAAGATTTATAGCCTTGGAAACACTATGGGGCAGCTCTACCCTGCCTCACAGGGTTGCTATAAGTTGGAATTTACCCAATGGCAGTGGATTTGGTTTTGGTCTTTATGCCAAATAAGTTCTAGCAACATCCATGGAAAATCTCTAATTCCATTATCTCTAGCAATTCGTTCTATGCTTCCTTTTTTGTTACCCTCAGTGCCTACCCCTCCATAGACTATCCATTTCTTATAAGTTGATGTCCCTCAAGCTTCTGTGCTTGACCCACTTTTTCCTTGCTCTTATCATTTGCCTTATCCATTCACAGACTTCAGTTGTCACCTCTACACTGATAGATGAAGTCCATACGCCCATTTCTGGCTTCCCCACTAAGCTCTAGATTCACACGAGAGACATCTTTACCTATGTGACTTACAGCTAATCAAACTCAACATATCAAAAAGTGCATTCACTTCCTCATCTCATTTAATCCAGCCTCTCTCTCCTCATGAAAGTGTTTCTCATACTTTCAATATTCTTCTACCCAAACTTAAGCTAGAAAGTCTTAACCTAAAATTGAAATTTGTTAAATAACTTTTGTCCTATATTTACCACTCTATTCAGGCTTGGATTTTCATTCACTCCTGCCTTCTTCCCACTCCACACCGTCAACCTTCTCCCTATGTACTCCTGTCTACTCTTGTGAGTCAAACACACATCTTATCCATCATCCAGGATTTCCTCAGCTGACCAGTTTCCTGGGGCTGGTGCCATCACCAGGGTCCAGTAAGTCACTTGCTATGCCAGATACATGCACTGAGTTTCTGGCTCATCATTTCAGGACATGAATGAAACAGCACTCTGTAGGTTGTGGGATCTGACATTACAAGCAGCCTCCAAAAGACCTGCATGACACAATCCAGAAGTATGGGAAAGTTAACTCTCCATAAAACTATTACTGCAAAGAAATGCAGAGTTAAGACTGATCTGGACAAAAGAATTCCCTTTGTTCCTCCCTCTCTCGGACTGCTTTAAGGTACTTTTCCTCAATACAGACGGTCCAGGGACATCCTCATACCAAGTGGTATATCTGCTGGGTCATCTTCTCTGTCTCTTTGCAACTCATAAGAAGTAATAGCCATTGCAGTAATGCATCACTTCTAATTGCTTCATGTCCTTTTTGGTGGTCTCTCCATTATGCCTTACTTCTATTTCCTTGAATTTGTACCTTCCAGATAAAATATGACCATTTGATGCCTGCCTCAAACTCTGTGTTCTAGAGGCCCCAGGGCTAAGAAAACTTCTAAAAAATAACTTGATGTCTTTGAAATCTTTTTAAAATAAGGGAAGAACCCTTACCTTATTTTTCTCAGTCAAGCATTAAAAGAAAAGTAAAACAGATGTTTATATTTTAAAAGCCTGCCAGAGGAAAGCTATAGTAGTTTTACAAAACTTTCCTTTAGGCTTCTAACAACCAAAGTGAAGAGGTCTCTTCAGTGAATAATAATTGGAATCAAATTTATCTAGGGGGAAAAATCCCTACCATTAGAAGACCTAAAACTTTGGGAAGAATTTGTCATGATGATCTTTATATAAGAGTCATAAAGCAATGTAATGAATCATTCTTGGCTGCAATATGTATGGAAGCAGATTACCAGGCCTTTCTTCCATGACAGTGCTTGATGAGTTCAAACCCCAACCTTTAGATCATCAGTTACAGGAAAACTGTTTGAACTACCCAAGGACCTTACACAGCAGAGACCTTAGTGCCTAAGGCACTTGACTGCTAACCAGAAGGCTGGTGGTTCAAACCACCGCCAGTCACTCCTCGGAAGGAAGGTTGGGCAATCCTACTTCCGTAGTGATACTGCCTCGGAAACCCAAGGAGGGGTCGCTATGAGTCAGGGCTGACTCAACGGCAAATAACAACAACAACAACTCCACCCTTAGTAGCCCTTGGGTAGTGCAAACAGTTAAGTGATCAGCTACTAACTGAAAGACTGGAAGTTTGAACCCACCCAGACACACCTCAAAAGAAAGATCTGGTGATCTACTGCCAAAAAATCATATCCATGAAACCCCTATGGATCTGTTCTAATCTGTGACACATGGGTTTGCCACGAGGCACAATCAACTCAAGGGCAGCTGGTTTAGTTTTGGACTCTACCGTCAGAAGTTATGATTGAGAATGACTGAATATTTGGATTTGAACTCCCCATTGCTTTCTACACATTAATCTACAGGCACGAGGTATCTACCATCTGTGTGTGTGTGTTTTAACAAGTCTAGCAAACTTTAGGAAACACACCACCATCTTAATATGACTTTTCAGATTTAATATTTAGAGATACTTTTAAATATCAGTGAAACTGTAAGAAAAGAAAGAGAGAGAAGAAAAAAAAACAGGTCAAAGGTAACATGAGGCAGTGGTTTCATTTGTAACATTGAGTCTCACAGGAGCCATTGGTATTTGTCTTCTACATCACTGCTTTCAGAGACTAAACACTCATAAGCAATTCTGTCACAGGGTCTGAGAAAAAAAAAAAGTACAAATAATGTTCTCTGACACCAAATATATTTTATGGTGTCTAACTGATGCGGCAGATTTAAAAAATGGGACCATAGTCATATCTTTTAAAAGGATGTAGTTCATGTTGACAGATACTACTTAGTAATAGCTTTTTAATTGTCTTTCAATACTTTTAAGTCCAAGCTATTAGTGCATTTGTGCAATGTAAAAACTGAAAGTGTGTGGTAATTTTTATTGAGCTACATTAGACATACAACACGTGCCTGCAACTAGAGAAAGAGTATATTGATTTTACAAGTCAGATCCACACAAACGATGGAAAGTGGAAGAGAAACAAAGGTCTGGCTCATTTACATCAAGCATGCATTTCCTTGAAAAACACCACTCTGCCTCCCTCCCCTACTTGGTAATGTTACAGTGGCCTCTTAATTTGATATTCCCCAGAAGTGACTCATTCAAGGAATCAAGTGCAGGACGTTTATTCTGGAAGTGATTCTAGGAAGCACCAATAGTGGAGTGGAGGAATGAGACAGGAAAGGGAAGGCAGTCAATAAAGGGTTGTTTTGCAGGAAGTTCTGTGGGGGCAGCTGTGGTTCAGTGGTAGAATTCAGTGGTTTCACTTTCCATGCAGGAGTCCCAGGTTTGATTCCTGGTCAATGAATCCCATGTACAGTCTGTCACTGGAGGCTTATGTGTTGCTATGATGCTGATCGGGTATCACCAGAGCTTGCAGACTAAGATGGACTAGGAAGAAACAGTTGGCAATCCACTTCTGAAAATCAACCCAATGAAAACCTTATGGATCACAATAGTCCAATCCATACCCAGTCATGAGGATGGCACAGGACCAGGCAACATTTACTCTCATTGTGCACAGGGGGGCTGTGAGTCAGGCCTGACTCAACAACCAGTCAGCTCTATGAATAAGGCTGACTCCCTCCAGAGAACACTGGGAATGAGTGTAAAGTATGTGTCACAGAATTATCCCCCATGAGAGTTAAGGGAGCTGGTGTCTCATATGACAATTCCCAGCCAGTCCTTGGTGGCAGGCTGCTGCTGCAGAAGAGGGAGCAGATGAGAATAGTAATTGTTGGATACTGTCAGCCTGCAACAAAGAAAGCAAAGTGGGTTCTGGTGACCAGCAAAAGCCCTCAGACAGAGAAATGCTGGTGGCAGTGAGGTTCAGTCAGATTGATGTGCACCAAAGAGTCATGGACAGGGGACTATATAAAGTGGCCTTGGCATTGGATGCCCATTCAAATTCTCTATGTTCTTTCTACTTTAAAGAGATGGGGATGGGAAAAAATAGAAAAAAAAAAAACAGAAAGAAACATTTTTAAAAAAATAAACAGACACACATAAAAACTTTAGATTTATATACATGGGTTGAGAATACTTGGCACATTAAGCACTTATGATGTGTTGATGGTTAGATTCAGGGTCAAACCAAGAAGAAGTTCACAGATTTGCCCATAAGGCAGATGTTGACTGGGAAGCTGCTAAGTCCAGATGGGGATAGCAGGAAAGGATAGTGAAACGCACTAGTGGCAAGCAGGGAGAAACCTAATTATAGAATCTTTTTCTCAATGACTAGGGTATCAAAAAGGGAAGAGTATTGTCACACAGGAGCAGGGTCCAAGCAGAATGCACCCAGAGATGAGAAAGGATCCAGAGGTAGTCAACAACATTTAGTGAAGGGCTTATGCAAGTTAATTTGTCTCTTTATAACAAAAACCAGTTGATCACTATATTGCATTCATTTCTTAGCATAAAGTATGTGTGGCTGACATTTTAAGGAAATCAGAAGCAATAAGGTGCTTCAGGCATTTTCACACTCCCCAGAGCACCCAAGGGTCAACAAACCATTAAATGTTTGACTACAAAGCAAAAGGTTGATGGTTCTAACCCACTCAGAGGTACTTGGATGAAAGGCCTTGCAAACTGCTTCCAAAAGATTAGAGCCTTGAAAACTATGAGCAGTTCTACTCTAAAACATTTGGGGTCACCGTGAGTTAGAATTCACTCAAAGGCAACTGGCTGGTTTTCTGAGTAAAGAAGAAGGGTCTTGGAAAAAAGTGTAGAGGGATCTGTGTGAACCATCTCCACTAGACCAAACATATGCCTGTTAATTTGGGTCAATAATATCTGTTTCACACTCAAAGCCCAGCCCATTACCAGGGGCCCATGACACTTCAATCTAGTTTCTCTGAGTGAATAACTTACTCAAAACAAGTAGATTACATAGTAGAAACTTTCAGCTTCATAAATATTGGGCCATCAGCCAAACAAAACCCCATTGTTTGGAGGGCATTTGACATAAAATACAAATCTAGAGTTTCCTTACTAGCCATTAGGGATCCTGTAGATCCTGTGTCTCTGTTTATTTTGGAAAGTAGCAGGCCAAGAATTGCTCTAGGACATGGAAACAGACCCACCTTGTGAAAATTTCATCTCTGCCACTCTGGATCCTAAAGGTCATGACACAATCAAGCTTTAAAGTGAAAAATAGAAGTCTGGCATTTTGAGTAACAGGAGTCAATGCTGGAGGAAAGGCTGATAGGGCAGATGGCCATTGGGCTCCCTCCTTCTTCCTTCTGCAATAGAGGTACTATAGGACTGGTGGCTGCCAGGCACAGAACCAGGACAAAGGGTGATCTTTCCTAGACAGGGTTACAGGAAATGCTTCCTGATTAATATCAATTTTATTCCTCTGTAAAAGAACATTTGTGTAGCTGGGGACCCTTCCTGTAAACTCTAGGAATTTCATTTAACAGCAAAACAAAGACTTTGTTCAAAGGGCAGACTATTTTCAGATATTAAGATATTCCAATGTAAAAATTGATTGCTCATTATTCTAACACAAATTATCCAATCAACAATTCTGAACCCCCATCACTAATTTTACTGATTTTATTATTAAATTCTTGATCTAGCCACTTGGTTTCCTTTTGCTTCTACCTGAGTCTTCCCATAACAAATGGCTCTGGTAAGTTATAATTCTGCAATTAGAGTAGCTAATACATTCTCCATACAAACTGGCATGAAAATGTTGAGAAGATCTGTTTATATTTTACTGGTATTCTCAGACAATCCTCCTTGTTGCTCAAGTTCTTTTTAAGCCTGTGCTGTACGTTTATTTTTCAGCAGAGGCATTTGATTAAATATCCCCTGCTGCTTATTCATTTTCAGTGCATCTTAAACCATTTGGAAGACTAGTAAAGTCTTGATGGAATTATTTATACTTTAATATTAGCAATGCTCTGTTCCACAAAGCTGAGGCCTGGGCTGTTTTATTAGTGCAGTGACATCCACCATTTCTGGTCTCCATCCTTCTAGCCTAATATGAGTAGGTGTAATGTAGTGGGGAGAAAAACAGCCTGGGTGGATGGCAGGACACCACGATGCTGTTTCAGCCATACCAATGAGGGACTGGATGACTTTGGGGAAGTTACAGATATAGAGTGTGGGAGACGCTGGCACACACCAGGACCACCTCTCCAGGACAACCAACTAGGCAGGGAGACAAGAAGAAGGAAACAAAAAGTCATTAAAACAACAGGAAAGGAAGAAAAGACCAAAATGAATGTCAAAAGAGACTCTGAATTTTGCTTTTGAATGGAGAGTAGCTAAAGTAAAAGAAGACATGATGAAGTAAAAGAGCTGAATGGAAGCTTTCAAAGGGCAGCTGAATAAGACAAAGAAAAGTACCATAATGAAATGTGCAAAGACATGGAGATAGAAAAGCAAAAGAGAAGAACATGTTCAGCATTTCTCAAGCTGAAAGAAGGGAAGAGAAAATTCAAGGCTCAAGTTGCAATACTGAAGGATTCTATGTGCAAAATATTGAATGATGCAGGAAGTATCAAGGGAAGATAGAAGGAATACACAGAGTCACTGTACTAAAAAGAATTGGTCGATATTCAACAATTTCAGGAGGTAGCATATGATCAAGAACCAATGGTACTGAAGGAAGATGTCCAAGCTGCATTGAAAGAATTGGTGAAAAAAAAAAAAATAAAAATAACCGAGGCTCCAGAAATTGATAGAATACCTATTAAGATGTTTCATCAAATGGATGCAGTTCCGGAGGAACTTACTTATTTATGCCAAGAAATTTGGAAGACCTCTACCTGGCCAAGTGACTAGAAGAGATCTATACTTGTGCCCATTCCAAAGAATGGTGATCCACTAGAATGCAGAAATCATCAAACAATATCAGTAGTATCAAGTAACTCTGGTGGTGCAGTGGTTAAGGCATTTGGCTGCTACCCAAGGGTTTGGTGGTTCAAACCCACCAGCTGCTTCACAAGAGAAAGATGGGGCAGTCTGTTTCTGTAAAGATTATAGCCTTGGAAACCCTGTGGGGGTTGTTATGAGTCAGAATTGACTTGATGGCAGTGGATTTATCATTAATATGATATGAAAATAAAATTTTGCTGAAAATAATTAAAAAATGATTGCAGCAGTATATTGACAGGGAGTGACCAGAATTCAAACGAGATTCAGAAGAGAGCATGGAACAAGGGATATCGTTGCTGATATCATTGATGGATTGTGGTTGATAGCACAGAATTCCAGAAATATGTTTACTTGTGTTTTACTGACTAAGCAAAGACATTTGACTGTGTGGATCATAACAAATTAGGATAAAATTGTGAAGGATGGGAATTCCAGAACCCTTAATTGTGCTCATAAGGAACATGTACAGGGACCAGAGGCTGTCATTCGAACAAATCAAGGGGATACTGCATTGTTTAAAATCAGGAATGCTGTGTGTCAGGGTTGTATCCTTTCACCATACTCATTCAATCTTACGCTGAGCAAATAATCTGAGAAGAAGACTATATGAAGAAAAATGTGGCATCAGAATTAGAGGGATACTCATTAACATCCTGCCATATGCAGATGATACAACCTTCCTTACTGAAAGTGAGGAGAACTTGAAACACTTACTAATGAAGATCAAAGTCTCCAGCCTTCAGTATGGATTATACTTCAATATAAAGAAAACAAAAATCCTCATAACTGGATCAATAACCAACATCATGATAAATAAGGAAAAGATTGAAATCGTCAAGAATTTTATTTTACTTAGATCCATAATCAGCACCCATGGAAACATCAGTCAGGAGATCATACAACATTACATCTGGGATATCTGCTTCAAAAGACCTCTTTAAAGTGTTAAAGAGCAAAGATGTCACTTTGAAGACTGAGTGTGCCTGACATCAGCCATGGTACTTTCAATTACCTCATATGCATGTGAAAACCAGACAATGGATAAAGAAGACCAAAGAAGAATTGATGCATTTGAATTGTGGTGTTGGTGAAGAATATTCAAAGACCACAGATTGTCAGGAGAATGAACAAACCTCTCTAGGAAGAGGTGCAGACAGAATGCTCCTTAGAGATGAGAATGGCTAGACTTCATCTCACATAGTTTGGTAGGCTGTCAGAAGAGGTCAGTCCTTGGACAAAGATATCATGCTTGGTGAGTTAGAAGGTCAGTGAAAAGGGGGAAGATCCTTAACGGGATGGACTGACACAGTGGCTGGAACAATGGGCTCAAGCATGGCTACGATTGGGAGGATGGTGCAGGACCCGGCAGTGTTTTGTTCTGTTGTATACAGGATTACTTACTAGGAGTTGAAACAGACTCAATGGTACCTAACAACAACAAAAGTGCATTCTCTATGCAAACTGGCACAAAAGTATTGAGGACAATGTGAGGTCATCTATGAATTTTTCAAGGCAGGGAAAATCATATTTTGAAAATGCTTCCCCATGGCTTACTTGTTTCAGTTGTGTCAGAGCTAACACATCAGTTATGGTGGTATGGTACTTATTAAACAGAAACTATAAATATTGAATCTTTCACTTAGGTTTAGTAAAAATAGAAACTCTACTCCCATCTACAGAAGAACAGATATCATAAGCTTAGCGTTAGTAATAATAAAACAAACAAACAAACAAATCTATAGCTGCTGAGTTGATTCTTACTCATTTTAACTTCATCTGCTACAGAGTAGAACTTATCCATTGAGTTTTTTGGCTGTAATCTTTGGAAATATTTTGTCAGGCCTTTGTTTTGCAATGCTGCCAGATGGATTTGAACCACCAACCTTTAGGTTAGCAGCCAATCACAAACCACTTGTGTCCCCCAGGAATCTTTTTAGTACTAATGTTGTTACTGTGTTGGTTCTGATTCATAGTCACCCAATGTGACAGGGTAGAACTGCAGCACAGGGTTTTCTTGTCTATAGTCTTTATGGAAACAGATCATCATGCCTTCTCCTGCAGAGCCACTGAATGTGTTCAAATCACCAACTTTTCAGTTAGCAGCAAGTGCTTAAACGTCTGTGCCACCAGGACTCCTTAGAAGAAACAGACAGATCAAAATGTTTAACATATTTAAACTGTACCTAGCAACACATGAGAAAACAGAGATTCCATGGATATTTGGAATTGATAAATGACCTAATAATTCTTTTCACTATCCAATTACTATGATTTGTTAATGAAACATAAAAGAAACAAAATAATATATTTCAGACACCAGAGTTTAAACACTTTACTTTCACCTGTTCAGCAAAAAGAATTTCTTGTGAAGGGGCTGAATACATTGCACATGATTTAAGGATTCTGGGAAGGACTCTTGCTCCAAATATCTGTCCTCTCAAACACTTAAGAACCCTTCCAAGGTTAAGGTTTTGTATTTCCAACGACCTGGCATGGGTGATGCACCATGTGGAAAGGAAAGAATACTAAACCAAGAATTAGTTTTACTCTAATCAATGCCACTAACTGGGTGAACTTGTACAAATCCCTTCACTTCTGCAGGCTTTCATGCCTCATTTGCTCAGGCAGGGATTTAAGGCCAGCTCAAATGTTTATGAGTCTAAGAGGTAATATAGATTTGATTAGCATTTATTACCTCCCTCCAATGTGTCATTTGAAAAACATTGACTCTCTCCTAGGTGTCAGACTTTGTGTGAAGGGATAGGGACACCAAGACAAATTAAATTGTATTTTCACCCAATTACGATGATTTGTGATTAAACATAAAAGAAACAAAATAGTTTATTCCTTACACCAGAGTTTAAACACTCTACTTTTACCCCATGCCTCAGAGTGCCTTCAGTTTAGCTGGGGTCTAGTAAGTACAGTGCTAACTACAGAGCAGAAGGAAAACTGGTGTTTGAAAACACAGGATGCTATGAGGACAGAGGAAAGGACATCAAACATAGTAGAAGACACTAGTGAGAGGTTAGCACTGGACGTCTGAGCATCTTGCTTCACGGCAGATCCACTGGGGAAACATGAGGCACAAGGACAGTAGGATGAAGTAGGAGAGCGTAGACACGGGAGCCAACTTTATGCAAATACCTCCACTACTCTAAGAATTACTCTTTGAGTAGGAAAAACAAGATTAATATTCTTTTCCTTGCAGGGTTGCTGTGAGGGTTAAGATGAGATAATGTATGAGAAATCCTAGCAAATGCTTAATATAATTATAGTAGCTACTTTCATTTTTACTGATATTCAAGTTATTCAAAAAAAGGACCCAAGAACCCAAAAAGACACATTTGGCAACTTTGCATCAGCTTGGCCCTGCCTTTGTTTGCAGGAAGAACTGGTTATCTAGAGGCTGTGGACTTTCAGACCTAGCATTCCTATGTGTGTTAGGGATTATCTTGGGCACAAGGGGCACCATCAGACAATCCAGCAACACTCAGGGAACAACAGTGCCTACTGGTTTTTAGAAAATCATCACACAGAAGCATGGGCACATACCAAAAAAAAAAAGAAAAAAAAAAAACAGTTGCTGTCAAGTTGATTCTAACTCAAGGAGCGCCTATGTTTGCCAGAATAGAACTGTGCTCCACAGAACTTTTAATGGCTGATTTTTTAGAAGTAGATAACCAGACTTTTCTTCCAAGGTACCACTGAGTAGACTCAAACATAAACGTGTTGGTTAGCAGCTGAGCATATTAACTGTTTGCACCACCCAAGGACCCCGTGAAACACATAGAGTTCCCCTAGAAACTGCACTCCAGAAACCCTGAGCATTCACATGGGTTCTAAGATGAAGTAAAGGACCCCTTCTCCCTCCAAGTTTTATCCCAATAAAACCACAGAACAGTCTCCACCTGCTCCATTTAAGCAGCAGTATTGAAGTGTCTGACTCCAGAAGAAGACATTTGTTGTGACTGGTAGCCTCACAGACAGACACTTGAAGCTTATGAGAAACACCAGCCAATAAGCCCACATCATTGGCTGAAATACTTTTTAGAAGGGCCTGTATCTGCTAAGCCCTGTTGACACTGCCCTTTCTCACTTGTGCTCCACAGCACCCTCTATGTTTTCCTCTGCCATTACATTGTAAGGGCCTGTTTATGTGTCCTCCTTCCCTTACTAAATTATAGTTAACACATTTGACTGCTAACTAACGGTTTTTAGTTCAAATCCACGAGCTTCTCCATGGTAGAAAGATGAGGCAGTCTACTTCCATAAAGATTTACAGCCTTGGAAACCCTATGGCGCAGTTCTACTCTGTCCTATCGGGTTGCTATAAGCTGGAATGACTCGACAGTAGGCTTTTGTTTCCTTTTTAATAAAGGCAGAGAAGAATCCCTGGGTGATACAAATAGTTAACACACTCAGCTGTTAACCAAAAGGTTAGAAGTTCTAGCTCACCAGAGTCACCTTGGAACAAAAGCCTGGTAATATTCTTTTGAAAATCAGCCACTGAAAATTCAGCACATTGTCTGAGAAAACAGACAAGATCTTTATCCTGCTATTGTAAAGTTAGGCTCTATGACTAATGTCTGTTCCTGTATCTGTTAAAAAGGAGAAGCACCACAGATAAGTAATGTCCATAATGCTATATATGTAGGCATCAATGAGGATTCTGCTGGAGAGATGAAGGAAGGAGCAGGGAAGATGTGGAGTAGGGTAGAGATGGCCATTCAGCTCTCCACACAGGAGAACAACAACCTGCTGGGTTTGGAACTTAGGTGAAAGGAGAATAGCATGAGAAGTCATGGGGCTACACAGTTGAAGAGCTAAAATTCAAACTAAACCTTAGAACATAAAGACTCTGTGAAACTTTTCCTGATAACCCTACTCTAAATTATATGGTCCCCTTTCCATTCTCCCAAAGAATTCTGTTTACAAAATTGTATTGTTATTATCTACTTTTACCCCTCTCTTCCCCCATGGAACCATGCCTGGTCTAGCAAATATTCAATAAAAGATTACTGAACCAATCAATAATTTAAAAAATAATGGATGAAGATATATGAAATTTAGTTTGCCCTTAAAAATCTGAAACTTGTACTCACTATAAGAGTATTGCCATGGACAATTCTATCAGAGAGGCTGAGACTTTGAAGGGCATTAAGCACACTAAGAATGTATCATCACATTATATAACTAGAAAACTTCAGAACCAGATATGTCTGTATCATAGAACCTACTGCTCAAACAAAAGACAAAAATGAAAAACAAAAAGGAGCTCTGGTGGTGTAGTATCTAAGGCATTTGACTGCTAACCAGAAGGTTGGTGGTTCAAACTCCCTAGCCACTCCTCAGAAGGAAGCTTGGGCAATATACTTCTGTAGAGATACTACCTCAGAAACCCAAGGAGGGGTCACTATGAGTTGAATATAATGATATGTAAATATGCATGTGTGTGTGTGTGTGTGTGTATGAGTAGATAGAGAAAAAATATATTCAGTATACTCGTTGTTTTGTTGTTTTCATGTCATGGACCATGAAGGCATATATACTCCTAAATCAATGTTCACTAACATATTAACAACATTAGAATTCAACTTACAATTAAAAAAAAAATCTACCATTTAAATTTTTCTCCTATGTATAAAGAGAGAATATAATTAAAATATCTTATACCTGTACTATTAAAATACTTTCTAAGATGATTTTTCATATTTCAACTTAGATTTTAAACCCAATGAGAGAAATATTTTTTTTCTTATATAGCAATGAGCACTCTTTCTGTTCAACAAATAGGTGTGTTAAAAGGCTTTCTAATTGATTAGCATTGATTCTTAGAGAATCTTTTCAGAGAACGAGGAAGAAGGTGAAGATAGCTGTGGACACAGATAAGTCTATAGATATAGAGGTTGGGGATTAACTGCTTGAAGATGTCAATTTTGTGTCTGTAGTAGGAGGGGAGCCACCTGCTAAGGAGAATAAGGTGAGGGTTGGGGAAGACACTTCAAATAAGTTGTCAATTTTAAATTGTCTATTCATAGGTAATGAGAAAGAATGTTATATAGAGAAACACAGGAGATTGAAGTCCACACAAACACATAAGAAAGAATTTTGTTAATTTATCCTGGCCCAAAATTTAAGTGATTTCCTCCTTTAGAGGATCAGCATCCTGGATGGGTAGATCCAGGTTAAAGTATGGCAAGTAGGTACAAACACAAGAGGGCAAATGATATGAGGGAAATAGCAGACAATGAATTGAAGATAGAGAGACATGATGGTGTCCAGGCTAGATGGAAAATAAAATGGAGGCAGGAAAGAGCTGATGAGACAGTACTCTATGGATTAAAGGGCTAAAGTTAGCAACAGTAAAGAATAAAAATTTTGGAAGACTTACTACGTAATAAGCATTGTGTTAAGCTTTTTGTATATATCACTTCACTTATTTGTCACAATAATGTTATGAAGTTGTTGTTGTTCTTGTTATTTGCCATCGAGTCAGCCCCGACTCATAGCGACCCCTACTTGGGTTTCCGAGGCAGTATCACTACAGAAGTAGGAATGCCCAACCTTCCTTCCGAGGAGTGGCTGGTGGGTTTGAACCACCAGCCTTCTGGTTAGCAGTCAAGTGCCTTAGGCACTATGCTACCAGAGCTCCTAATGTTATGAAATATTCACTATAATTCTTTTTATTGTACAGATGAGAGATCTAGGCTCAGATAGGCTAACTAAATTATCCAAGGACCTACTGCTAATAAACAGTATGGCTGGAAGGATGTAAAACTCTCAAATATTATATGAATGAAGACCACGTAGAGAACAGTTACAATGGAAATAAGAAACTACATTTCAAAGACTGTGGTCCAGGCATGAAGTTTTGAATGGAAATTAAGACAGGAGAAATTGAAGATGGCAGACTAGGCAGACAAGCTACACAGACCCTCTTCAACAAAGAAAAGAAAAACCAATAGACAGAGATACAGAAAATAATCTTGGAGCCCTGAGCTTTGAAAGGAACTATACAGAAGTGGATTAGCCACCAACTAGTAGAAAAACCTAAATGAAAACAGGACCTAAGAACACGCTGTATTTGCTAAGGACAGCAGGAACATATGGGAGGCTGATAATGGAAGGAAGACAGGTGGTGAGTGCATAAGTGCTGCCAATTAATGAATAGAGGAGCACAGCACAGTACCCTGCTTACTTAGATGACATCCAAACAAAACAAAGAAAACAAAATCCGTGGGCAAGTCGCTCCAACATACAATCACGAATTAAATATTAACACAAAAATGTCACAATGCCTCAGACACAACAGAGCATCACAGTCCACACGAAGAAGCAAGGTAAAGCAGGAGAAACAAAAAACCAGGATACAGACCCAAAACACATCCCCAAGGAAGACACAGCATTGGAACTCCCTGGTAAGGAATTCAAAAGAATTATATTTAGGTACCTTCAATGAATCGAGAGACAGATAAAGGAAAACACTGACATAATTGAGGAAAATACAGGGAAAACCCTACAACAATTTTGAAAGACAATACAAGAACAAAATGACAAAATAAATGAAAAATTAGAAGTGATACAAAATCTACAGACAGAAATCCACAAGATTAAATACTAAATTTTCAGAAACAGATAACACATTCAGTGGGCAAAGGAGAAGAATTGAATTAATGGAAGACAGAATTAATGAGATTGAAGGCAAATACTTCAATACTTCTTTGGAAAGGGAAAATCAGAAAAAAAGATCAAAACAAAATGAAGAAAGCTAAGGTTCACGTGGGATGCAATCAAAAGGCATAACCTACATGTCATCAGAATTCCAGAACAGGAAGAAACAAAGAAACCACAGAAAAAAAACTGTCAAAGATTTGTTGGAAGAGAAGTTGCCTGGTATGATGAAAGATGAGAATATATCCATTCAAAAGTCCACTGAATCCCAAACAGCACAGACCTCAAAAGAAAATCACCAAGACATATCATTATCAAACTCACCAAAACCAAAGACAAAGAAAGAATCATGAAAGCAGCATGGGAAAAACAACAATTACCTACAAGGGGGAACAAATTAGAATAAGCTCAGATTTCTTGGCAGAAACTATGTAGGCAAGAAGACAATGGGATGGTATATATAAAACCCTGAAAGAGAAAAATTTCCAACCAAGAATTATATACCCAGCCAAATTGTCCCTCAAATATGATGGTGAAATTAAAACATTTCCAGATAAGCAGAAACTATGGGAATTTGTTAAAACCACACCAACCTTACAAGAGATGCTAAAGGGAGTCCTTTGGACAGAGAACCAACAACAGCATACAACTGACCATTAACACACCTAAGGACATAACCCAGAAACCAACCCAGTTGTAGACATATCCAAAGTAAATAAGCCTACAGGATTGTAAACAGGGAACCAGAGATATCAATTGATAAATGAGGACAACTACAAACCAAAAAGAGGGAAAAAACTGTGTAGTAACAGAACTCCTAAATGGTAGGGAAGTCTAGACAACTACAAGATAGAATGGACTGTTCTAAACTTGGTAAGAAAATTATAAATTACAAGATAACCTCAAAGAAAAATGATAAGCCTTCACATCAAAACAAAAAAGGGGACCAGCACAAATATTTAGAAAAATATTAAAACAATAGCAATAAAGGAAGTGATAGCATGATTCATAAACAAAACATATTCAGCACAGATAATTATATGGAACAAAGAAATCAACACCATGAAAAAGCATAAAACAAAATGACACTAACAAATTCATACTTGTCAATAATTACATATTGGACAAGGGACTTATCTCTAAAATTTATAGAAAACCCCAACACCTCAACAACAAAAAGATTAACAATCCAATTAAAAAATGGGAAAAGGCATGAATAGACACTTCACTAAAGAAGATATTCAGGCAGCCAGCAGATACATGCAAAAATGCTCATGATCATTCGCCATCAGAGAAATGCAAATCAAAACAACAATGAGATACCATTTCACCCCAGCACTAATGGCAAAATTCAAAAGACAGAAAATAACAAATGCTCATGAGGATGTGGAGAGATTGGGAATCTCATACACTGCTGGAAGGACTGTCAAATGATACAACCACTGTGGAAAACAGTATAGGGATTCCTTAAAAAGCTGGAATTAGAAATAACATTTGACCCAGCCATTCCATTACTAGGTATATATCCTAAAGAAGTGAGAGCCAGGAGAAGAACAGATATATGCACACCCATTGGAGCACTATTTACAATAGCCAAAAGATGGAAGCAACCTATGTGTCCATCAACAGAAGAATGGATAATCAAACTATGATACATGCACACAAGAAATACTATGCAACACTGAAGAATAGTGTAGAATCTGCAAAACAACGCATAACATGGATGAACTTGGAGGACATTATGCTGAGTGAAATAAGTCAATCACAGAAGGACAAATATAGTATCAGTTCATTATTGTAAAAAGTGAAAGAAAGGTTTATTTATGGAAGGAAACTTTGTTGGTTACCAGAGGTTAAGAGGGGAGGGGAAGGAATACTGCAAAAAAAAAAAGCATTGACCCATGTCAATTTGTGTATTTCCCTATACATAAATTATATTTCAATAAAATACATTTTTTAAAAAGGGAGAAATTGCTGGAGGGGATGATTAGAAGATCTAGAGGGTAGTAACGTTATGGCATACTCCTCAAAGCAACAGGATTACTAATTTGGAGCAGAGAGTGCAAATGTGGAAAGTGGAAATGACGTTAATAAATTAGGAGGATGTCAACATTCCTTCCGGGTTCTTTAAAACTTGGAGAGAATGAAAATAAGGAGAAGCCACTAGGGAAAATGTCAATGTAAATCTATACTACGTAGAGTCATTAGTACTTAGAATCTAAAAATATAGATAGAGCTACACTATGCAATAGAAATAAAGGCTATATTTCTATGAAAGATCATATATAAATATTATTTAGGAACAGTTTCTTGAGAAAGTCTTGCTCTCACTCATCCTCTTCAACTTTAATTATCTCTCCTTCCTCTCAGAAAATATACTTTCAACCTTACTTAATGATTTGCTGATTCACACGAAAGACTGTATTATTCACATTGGTTCCTCTGTCTGAGATATTCACCCTCAACTACATTTATCTAAACTCTCTCTGTTCTTCATTCTGGCCCAAATGCCACCTTCTTCACAAGAAGGAAGCTCTTCTGCTTTCTTCAAACAAGTATACGTTACATATTCTCAGAAATCCACAGCATGTTTTCTGTACCTTCAAAGTACTTTTAATTGTACTTCAAATGCCTCTTCTGACTTTCATACTTACTTCCACAATCAGAAAACAACAGTTCATATTCCTTGAGAACATATTTTCTGCCAGACGTAAAACTGATCCCTTTAAGTGGATTATTTTATTTAAACCTCATAAGAATCCTATGTGGAGGATATTTGGTATCAATTCCATTTGACAGACGTATAGTGTGAGGATCAGAATAGTTAAATGGCTTTCCCAAGTTCATATAACCAATAAGTCGGAGACCTAGGATTTAAACATAGACTGAGGTATGCCTGTTATCAATCCTCTACTTCCCTAGTGACATTGCCTCGGAAACCCAAGAAGGGGTCATTATGAGTCGGGTCTGACTTGACAGCACATAGGAACAACAACAACACTACATAGTATTTACAGCTTTACATTCTGTAAATGTTTTGTAAGTACAATTTGAGATCAGAATTCAATTTATCTTTGTATTTCCTTGAGGGCCTATGACAGTCTTTACCTATAAGGGGCTGTGTAAAGATACTGAATGAGGGCATAAATGAGTCTGGATTATAGTATTCAGTTAGGGGAAATTTTTCTTTATGGGCCTAGAAACAGCCAGGGAAGAGGATGAAATATTAAAAGAGAATAGACCTAGAAAGTGAGGAGTAATTGACATGGTAGAGTAGAGGGGAAATGGGAATACATATATAGGTGTTATACATTCTATATAAACCAAAACCAAACTCACTGCTATAGAGTTAATTCTAACCCATAGTGATACCCATTGGGTTTCCAAGGCTGTAAATCTTTACCAAAGAAGACTGCCTCATTTTTCTTCCACAGAGTAGCTGGTGGGTCCTAACCACCAATTATTTTGGTTAGCAGCAAATGCCTTAATGCTACACCACCAGAGCTCCTTATACATAATATATATATATCAAGGAGGGGTCGCTATGAGTCAGGTCAGACTCGAAGGCACATAACAACAACATATATATACTTTTAAAAAAAGGACTGAGACAGCAAGAAGTACAGTATCATTCAATCCTCATCACCATTAATGCATGCATGTTGTATGGCTGTGCCTGCGTATTTGCTCATGAACTCATTTCCTTATCTTTACGAGTGTCATTTTTTTTTCTTGTATCATTTTCTTACTTTACCAGTGTGAAAAGTCTCTGTATATATTTCTCTAAAAATAATGACAAAGGGGTAATCTTCATCAATACATAATTTATGTTAACTCAAAGCCTTTTTTTTTTTTTCCTAAGTAAGAGTTTGTAATCAAAAGTGGTGGTGATACTTGGTTGTTTGATAACAAGAGAAGGAATGAAATATGTTTTATTTTCAGTGACACTCATTTTTTTAAAGATGCCCTGTGTATGTGTGTGAAGATATTTATATGTATCCCAGACACAAAAGCATACACAGCACATGACTATGATATATAAATCTGGGTATTTGGGCCTTAATCTCCAAACTCTTTTGTATAGATTTTATAGAAGAGCACTGGACAAGAGAATTAGACAATAGAAATATAATGTGAGCCATTTAGGTAACTGTAAACTTTCTGGTAGCTACATTAAAAAGTTGAATAAGGAAGACCAAAGAATTGATGCCTTGGAATTGTGATACTGGCAAAGAATACTGGAAAAACTATGGACTGCCAGAAGAGTGAACAAGTCTGTCCTGGATGAAGTGCAGCCAGAATGCTCCTTAGAAGTGAGAGAATGACAGACTTCATCTCACCTGCTTTGGTGATGTTGTCAGAAGGGACCATTCCCTGGAGTAGGATGTCATACTTGGTAAAGTACAGGGTCAATGAAAAAGGGGAAGACCCTCAAAGAGATGGATTAGCACAGGGACTGCAATCATGGGCTGGAACAACAACTGTCAGAGTCTCAAGGTGTCCACAGCTTCTGGAGGAGATATTTGATGGGTTAGAGTGATAGAGGTGCTTGTGATGTGTTATTCTTTTACAATTATTTCCTTATTTTTGTTACAGGTTGTTTGTGTGTTACAAGTGTTAATATACAGGAAGAAGAGAGGATAGCATGGCATTCAACAAACCTGTAAAACTCTTTAGCTAGGATGATTTTTCTTTTCCTAAACTTTTCCCTGCATGTCACCGCTGTAGAAATTCTGTGTGCTTGGCTGAGTTGAGTCCAAGTAAGCCAGAAGCAACATAAGGCTCTAGATAGCTTTGGCCATGATTATCCAGCCAGGGACTCCAGCTGCAAATGCTACCAGGGAAACAGGAGCAAGGTGGCTGAGTAACACCAGCTTGGAGGTCAGAGCTTCGGAAGGACAATGAGACTAAGGACCTCCCCTTTACCACAAGTTAGATAGGCCACAGCTCTCCACATATACCAAAATGTTGCCTTGAAAAGGAGTTTGGGAAAGTAGAGATGATTAAAAAACTCAAGGGATAAAAGTGTTATCTTAAAAAGAAGTTCTGAGCTGGGGCAAAAAGAAGAGGTCTAAGCAGTTATCTCGTGTTGCTGTTGCTGTTAGATGCTGTCAAGTTGGTTCTGACTCAAAGCAACCCTATGCACAACAGAACAAAATGGTACTGGGCCTGGCGCCATCCTCAGGGTTGTGGCTATGATTCAGCCCACTGTTGCAGCCATGGTGCTACTCCATCTCATTGAGGCTCTTCCTCTTTTTTTTTTTTTTTTAACTGATCTTCTACTTTATCAAGCATGATGTCCTTCTCCAAGGACAGGTACTTCCTGATAACATGTTCAAAGTACATAAGATGAAGTCTTGCTATCCTCGCTTTTAAGAAACATCTGACTGTACTTCTTCCAAGACAGATGTGTTCTTCTGGAAGAGCATGGTATATTCAAGATTATATATATATATATATATATATATATATATATATATATATATATATATGGCCAGCATTCCAATTTAAATGCATCAATTCGTCTTCAGTCTTCTTTATTCATTGTCCATAAATGGAGCATTATCTAAAGAGGATGTTGGAATATCAGACACAAGCAAACTTTAAATGCCATTGAACTGAATAAAATTAATTCCTCTTCAGCCCACCAATAGGGAGAACCTCATGAAAAGACACTGTAAGTTTAGATAAAATGAAAAAGTTCCATTCTTCTACACATCTAAGAATAGTGTCAATTAATTTATGGTTCTTATTACCCCTGGTTTTTCCTCTTATATAGCTGTAGAGAAGTATTTTCTATTTACTGTCACCTCTGAGAAATGATCATTTCACAGCCCAGAAACACATAATATAACAACAATCCTAGAGGAAGATTATTTCCACATCCTTAATTTCACCTAGAAATTTACAAGTAAGCCATGGTAATACTGTTATACATCACATATTCAATCCACATGTAATTAATAGGCTCCAGAAGTTCTAATTCTGTATGTGAGGGGTTAGGTGAGGAATGTGCAGAGTTTGCAAGTAAAGGTTTCATTTCCTGGGGAATCATTTAGCATGGTGATCTTAAATCTCAACGACCATCTTTGCATGTATAATACCTACTGATCATTTTACAAAAAAAAAAAAAAAAAAAATCAAACATCAATAATCTCACACAATTCACTTCTGTGTAAAAGCCTCCAAGGAATGGAGTCATCCACACAGCTAGAGAAAAGATACTGAAGCATGATTTATTTTGCAATCTAGGCGCCTGCAGACACTGATGAGTCCATTACCCACATCCCTTCATCACTGTGCACATCATTTGCAGTATATTAATTTGTATGTATTTGCAGGGGTTTCCTAGTGATAATTCTGGAGGCCAGTTCATATGTCTCCATTCCATCTCACCATTTAGATGATGAGCCTCTCAAAGGCAAGGGCAGTAATTACCCAGAGGTCTACAAGAAAACTTCTTAGCTACTAATATGAAAAAAAAATACCCACTGCCTTTGCATTGATTCTGACTCATAGTGACCCCCATTGGGTTTCCAAGGCTGTAGATCTTTATGAAAGTAGATTGCCTCATCTTCCATCCACAGAGCAGCTGGTGGGTTTGCACCATTAACCTTGGGGTTAGAAGACAAATGTCTCACCTACACCACCACCAGAGTTCCTTCAGCTACTAATACAAATAACTGAATTCCAAAAGAATGGATGAATAAATAGAGGTATCAGGTTTTCTCTTGCAGAATTATATGAAATATTCCCATCTGTACTCTGGTGGCACAGTGCCTAAGCCTTTTGACTGCTTACCACAGTTAGTTCAAACATACCAGCCACTCCACGAAAGGACTGGGTAGTCTACTTCCACAAAGATTTACCTCCTCGGAAACCCAATGGGGGTCACTATGAGTCGGAATTGACTCAATGGTAGTGAGTTTGGTTTTTGGGTTTTGTACCCTGATGGTGCAGAAGGCTCTCTGGTGATATAGCCGTTAAGGCATTTGGTTGCTAACCAAAATACCAATTGTTTGAGCCCACCAACCACTCAGGGAAACAAAGATGGGATAGTCTGCTTCTGTAAAGATTTACAACCTTGGAAACCCCAATAGGGGTCATTATGAGTCAAATTGACTTGATGGCAGTAAGTTGTAGTTTTTTTTTTTTTTTGGCCAGGGAGAGGAGGTTTAATTTCTGAGAGGCCCACTTAACCAAGGCATCAACAAAGAAAATGTGGCTTTTGAAAGGACTTTGAATAAAGCCCAATCATTGTGGTCACCAGGGATCAGAACACATGGGGTATTGATAACTAGAAAAAAATTTGTCAGTGCTTCCTTCCATCCTACTTGCTGCATTATATTCTTGCCTCCTAACACTACTCCCCTGCTGCCTCCTCAGAGGTCTCCATGTGTTTTTTGTGACTTCTTTATCTTTAAAGATCAATCCCATCTGAATAAACACACACTCTTTAGTGCATCACCTAGGAATACTTACATCCCAAGATATCCCATCCCATCCCATAGTCCAAATGATCAAAATGTCCATTCTCTAGGAAGCATTAAAGACAGCTTTTTGACCCCTGGTAGTATAACAGTTGAACACTTGGCTACTAACCAAAAAGTTGGCAGTCCAACCCACCCAGTGACTCCACAAGAAGATGACCTGGAGATCTGTTTTCATAAAGATTACAGTCAAGAAAACCTTGTGGGGCAGTTCTTCTCTGTCACATGGGGTCGCTAGGAGCCCGAACTGCCTTGACTCAACCAAGAACAACAATAACAAAAATAACAGACATCTGAGTAAGTTTTCTAATCAATAGTCTTAAGGTGTGTTGTACAAAATGTGAGAAAATCCATCAATCAAAATAGAAGAATTCCCAAAAGAGCCTGAAATTATTCAAATGTGTCTCTCAATATTTAATTGCTTTTTAATGTCAGGGGCATGAGAAGCATTCTTAGCAGAAATTTGAGAACTGGCATATGGCAAACACAGATGTACATTATTTGTATACCTTTTCTTCTTGAAAAGCAGATATGCAATCACAGGACTGATTACAATTGAAAAACTGCCTTGACTGAGCAGTAGAGGTTGAATTGTGGTATACAAGAGCTTTCAGTTTGGGAAAAACCAACATCTCTGACATAAAGTCAAATAGTTGCCTCCAGTCTACACATAGCTATCATTTTTTTTTTTTTTTTTAAGCCAGTGCTCAATTTGTTCTAAAAAACACAATCAAAATTGCCCTACAATGTCCCCCCTCCAGTGTTCAGAAGGTCAGTTTTAAATGTTTTCACATTTCTTTGGCTTCCTTCTATTATTCTTTCAGCAAATTAAACAAACAATATAGAAAAGGAGGATAATTTGCTGTGTCTGCTAAAGCTTCTGGAACTATAACAAGAAAAAAAGGAGGACAATCACAAGTGCCATCGCCTAGAGGAATGCACAATTAAATAGTAGACTGTTGAGTACCAACAAGAACCGCCTGACAATGGATCCAGGGGTAGAGAGAAGTTTGTGTCTCAGACAATCAAGCAGCAGCCTAATGGGCACATCTGGGGCATGGAAGAATCTTTTATGAGGGATTGGAGCCCTAGGATCAATTTTAATTTCATTGAATTCCTAAGATGCAATTGCCATGTTTTTTAATGAAAAACTTTCATCTTTTTAACAAACACCTCCCTCCGGAGGGAGTCACATTACCTCTCTGATCTGAGAGCTGCCGAATGCAGGACTAGGTATCCTTAAAAAGTAATTGCTTCTTTAGCTGAGACTTGTGTATGTGGTTCCTGAAAAAATAACCACCTTCAAAAGTCCCCAAAAGAGGAAGACAGCGTGAGTCTCAAATATAAAAAATAATGAAATAGATTTTTTTTTTAAAAAAAAGAGCAAAGCAAACTCTACAATCCCCATGAGAGTGTACAGAATTTGTGAAATGTCTTCTCTGTCTGTAAGCTACATTTCTCTGCCAAATTGCAAGTGTGGGAGAAGGGGTCAGGGGAAATGCTAAAGCAATATGACCAAAATAAAATAACATAAAATTATTTTCAGATTATTCTCAGAATGGAACCAATTTTAGAGAGACAATAAAAGTCAACAGTCATCCTGGGAATTGCTGAGCATCGAATCAGAATTAATGACAGTGAGGCTGACTCAGACTCGAAGAGGCTGACAACCCTAGTCAGTACATGCAAGATTTCAAGTCAAGCCTGCACATGAACCAAGCACTAAACAAAATGACTTAAACCAAGGTTTTAACAACTCATTCTGTAAGGTTCTGCATTTACCACTCCCTGTCCCATGTATAAAAGAGAGATAGATTAATTAGATTCAATCAAATAGTTATTAAAATACAACTTTAGAAACATAAATCTCCCCCAATTCCCTACCAAAATAAATATGAAATGAGTAATATGCTACAAATATAAACTATGGAGAGAAAGAGTCATTGAGACAATTTGGACTATGATGACATCCTGGGCATATGGCTGCCCTTAAAAATACTTGTGGATGTCACTCATTTGACTCTTGGTTGGAGGGGTCCCTTCTGGACCCATCATGACACTATGTTCCAATCCTGGAGAGACATGGGTGGCCACTAGATAAAGTACTATGTTGTTGTTGTTGTTATGTGTCATCGAGTCGGCCCCGGCTCATAGCAATCCCTCCTTGGGTTGCCGAGGCAGTACCACTACAGAAGTAGATTGCTCAACCTTCCTTCCACGGAGTGGCTGGTGGGTTTGAACCGCCAGCCTTCTGGTTAGCAGTCAGGTGCCTTAGGCACTATGCTACCAGAGCTCCTAGGTAAAGTAGTATATGGTGCTGTAATTTTAGACAGTATTTGAGAAGACTTGCATACCAACAACAGCATTTTTCCCCCATTTGTTTTGTTTTGTTTTGTTACTCATTTAATGGGAGATAGTCTTTTATTGCACAGTTTGAAGTAAGGGTTATAAATCAACTCTGCCAGGAGTAGAAATCCACTGATTAGCCTATTCTATAGCACAGAGAACTGCTGTCAGGCACTGAAAAACGCCTATGTTACAAGGGAACAAAGGGTAGGAAGTTAGAGGCAGGGGTCCCAGGAAGAGAGGTACTGAAAGGGCGTCTAGAGTAGAAAAGACACCAGAAGAAACAAGTAGAAAGAATAAGGACAAATTTCATTCATTTCTAAATCTTGCATTTATCAGGCTGTGCCTAGAGTTCAAGAGATGTGAAACCATACTAAACCAAACCCACTTCCATTGAGTCAATGCCCACTCACAGTAACACTATATGACAGAGTAGAACTGCCCCCATAGGGTTTCCAAGGCTGTAAATCTTTATAGAAGACTGTTTCATCCTTCTTCCATGGAGCAGCTGGTGGGTTTGAACTGCTGACCTTTAGGTTAACAGATGAATGCTTCAACCACTGCACCACCAGAGTGCCTTCAAGAGATGTGAAGACCTCACAAAAAAGCTAGTGCTTTTTAGAGAAAAGAAGTTAAGAGAGGCTCAGCAATTAACATATCAACTATTTGGATTTCGATTAACTAGGAAAAGACTGAGTAAATGTATAAGATGGTATTTGGGAGGAATAAAAAAAGGATAATAAATAGAATGCACATTATAAATATTAAGTGCATTAGAAAAGCTTTTTATGTGTTCAGTTTGTAATATAGTTGTGATCAGTCGAATACATAAGTAAGTCATTATATCATAACAGAATAATTACTCTCAGTCACAGTAAGCTCACTCCACTCCAGTAGCACATTCCATGATGCAGACTGCAGGGCCTCCCCACCGCTGTCCTTCTCTCAGGTCTGTGGTCTGGAGCAGGCAAGAACTCATGCCACATGCAGGAGCCTAAAGGAACACTGGCTGAGCACTCCATGGAGAGAATTCCTGCATTTGGCTTTGCTACTCTTTTTAACTCTATTTCTTGTCTAGAGCTGCTTTATCCATCCTAAGATTTGGATATGAAAATTAGGGATATGAAAATCATACTCTGGTAAAATTTCCCACAGGCTTTTGAAAGAGAATGGAGACTGGTTTATGAGATGTCAAGGCGGATTGGGAGTAATACATACAGGTACACAGTGAGTTCTGCATCCCCTCAGGGATCCAGCTTGGCTAGCTTTTCTTGAGCTTCAAAATTTCTCCTAGTCACAGTCAGGGGGTCTAACGAACAACCAACCCTCCATAGAGTGGAATGGAACAGCAAAACCCCATTTCTCTTAAATTCAACTGAGGGAAAGTTGGATTTCCTCAAATTATTTTCCTACAGAAAACAAAGCGGGGAGTGTAGTAACTGAGATGGGCCATGTACACACACGTGCACACACACACACACATACTGATGAAGGTGCAGAGCCTCTGTATCTGAATTCTTGCCTGTCTGTGTCAAACCCTCATAACTTTGAGGATAGGTGGATGGGTGCTTGTCTCTGGCTAACAAAATATTAAAACAAAAACATATATTTGTACATTATTACACAAAAAAGAGAGGAGAGGGAGGAAACTTTACTCTCACCCCCTCTCCTCTGTCTTCCATATACCCATCTTGATGCTGATGGATAATTTTACAGATGATGTGAAATCTAGGAGTGGCTCAGAAGAATCCCATATATGCATTTACTGATACTTGAAATAATATAGTCATGAAGTGCTCCAACAACGACTCCACCTTCGCTGCAGAGAGGCAGCATCATTATGCTACAAGTTGCCTCTTTATGTATGGTTCTCAAGACAAATGCAGATTAGTCAGTACCTGCTATTGAACAATTGGCAAAGAATATGTGTTTTTGCTGTTACTGTTGCTTGTTTTGTTTTGATTTTTGATACCCAGGTTTGATTTCTTACGAAGTAATTTTAAATTTATTATATCAGAAACATATCTTGATGATTCTGGAAAGTTCTTGTTTGGGATAAAATAAGAAGTGGCCTTTGTCAAATTAGTTCATTTTAAAAACAAAGAAACAAAACACTGTACACTGCAACCAAATAGGGTAAACATGACTTACTTGAGAATTCATAAACTTCAAATCACTTTCTAGTTAGTTCAAAAGTTGACTAATGCTAGCTCAATGTCAATAATAATTATTCTGTGTATATGTCTTAAATATTTTAGTATCTCTACATACCTAGTGTCTAGTGGCAGATTATTTTATAATCTATCTGAAAAGTATAGGAAAGGTTGGTAATAAATGAAATTGGCATTACAAACCCTTCAAAAGAAAGAGGAGATGGTTTGAGGCTTGATGTCACAATGTAATGGGAGAAGAGTCAAATTGTTATGTAATCAATGTGAAAAAAAAAAACCTTTGTATTCATTTTATTTAGGTGATTGTCAAATTTGTTAGAGAGATAAGAATGGAGAAGCAGTTGAGAAATTGTTACTTACTTTAAATGCTTCAATAATTTGTGCAGAAAATATTATTTCTAAAATACAGTGTTGGTGATACAGTTAATATTCTTTTCTGTTGATTTCACAAACTTTGGAATCTAGAACAGCCAACACTGATTTTATAAAAGTAGAGTGAAAAAAGAGTTATCTTGTCCATTTAATATTGCCTTTTATTTTTTGATTAAGATATAAAGCTTTAAAGATAGCCTTAAGAAAAAGGTCATCAAAGTTGCTGAAATTAGCAAATAATATGGAATGCCTAGTTAAATTTGATTTCATACAAATGAAAAATAAGGTTTTAGTGTACCTGTTGCCTTCCAGTGGATTCTAACTCATAGTGACTATATAGGACAGAGTAGAAATGCCCATGGGGTTTCCTAGGCTATAATGTTTATGGAAGCAGATTGTCTCATTTTTTCTCATGCAGCTGGTGGTGGTTTAAAACCACCAACCTTTTGGTTTGCAGCCTAGCACTTAAATACAGTTTACCTTTGCATGGTTTGCATGCATTGGAACACCTTTGCATGGTTACTAATAAATCCATGGCTGAGACCAACGCTCTCTGTGATGAGTGCAACTTAGTAGGTCAGAGCATCACCAATGGGATCACACACCTCAGCTTACCTCTTAACCTTTTCATTTAGAGCTTTTGGCTTGGGCACATTTTTCTCAAAGCCTCATTTTCTCCATCTGAGGAGGTCAATAGTAACAGTCCACTGTGCATTAACTATGGCTGTGGTGAAAACCAAACTCACTGGCATCAAGTCAATTTTGACTCATAGAAACCCTTCCTTGGGTTTCCGAGGCAATATCACTATGGAAGTAGATTGCCCAACCTTCCTTCCAAGGAGTGGCTGATGGTTTTGAACCGCCAGCCTTCTGGTTAGCAGTCAAATGCCTTAGGCACTATGCCACCAGAGCTCCCCAATAAGCAAGACCATGATAAATGGGAAAAATTTTGAAGTTGTCCAGGATTTCATTTTACTTGGATCCACAATCAATGCCCCTGGAAGCAGCAGTCAAGAAATAAAACAGTGTATTGTTGTACTGGGCAACTCTGCTGCAAAAGGCCTCTGTATCCTTGGTTTTAATATGTCTAAAATATTACAAACATATTGCAAGCTTATATGTAAAAAGTACTTGTTGTTTAACTGAAATTTCAACTTAATGGACATCATGTATGTTATCTGATAACATGCAGGACAAAGAAATTCACACCTGCACCACAACGGCCATTGTCTTGGCATGTGAACAGTAAATACTATAGGGTATTCAGAAATCATTATCCTGGGCTAACAATAAATAAAATAAAATGAAAGTATGGAAGTATTTTCAAAACTCAGTTATTCTAATTTAGTGCGGCTGCCATTCTTCTGGCAGTTCGTAAGGAGATCTGTGGCCTAGTGGATCACACACATATACAGTCATCATGACTTCCAGGAAACTAGAGAAAGCAAATGCTTCAGTGTATTCAGCTGTCTTAATTCCCTCACTTGACCAAACAAGGTCATTCCTTTAAGACTCATATATCCAGTTCACTCCATTTAGTGCCAAAGTAAAAGATTTTGCATTTTTGTTTTGTTCTTCTTTCATGCACCTTATTCAGAGGAAGGGCAATTGCTGTACATATGTTCAGAGGAGGCAGAGATCATTTCCATTCTGATATCTCAGGAAGTCCCACATGCAGTCATATTTCATGAGCGCACAAGGACTGTCCTAGTTTCCCAAAGAAGAGATTTTAAAGGCATAAAGTTTTCTGTGGGTGAAAAAGATGTGGGTAAGCAATGCCACATCTTATCTATTTTTATTGTGTTTACCTCTTTGTGAGTACGTAACTCCCGAAGTGGAGATGAAAGAGTAGAAGTTTGGAAGCTTGTTTAGAAATACCTTTGAGGCCATATTGTATTCTAAGCCATAAGGTACAGGTATAAATTTTTTGGCTGCCTTAGAATTCCTGTCCATTTCTCCATGGCTGGTTTCCCAGGCTGTTTAACCAAGCACATGTACACACTCTAGATTAGAACTAATCCCAAGCAGTCCAGAATCATAGTCTTCCTTCTGTTTTCATTTTGAAAATGAAGAGCAAAGGTAGCCAAGAACTCTGCCTTATTATGAGCAACAATAGATAGGTTTCATTAACTGTTTATAGTTTCCCATTAGGGAGGAGATGTTTCATATATTAGGGAATACTTTACTTACAAAAAATTAATGTGTATTTAACAGTAGACAAACCATACTCCTTGGCAATATGTCAGTGGTCACTATATCCTTGAGGATAGCATGATGGGGAATACCCAGTGGAGTGTTTATTAATTTAATAAACAAATACTTTTTCATGCATATCAAATGGCAGGTATTTTATTGTTAATAATACAGTGATAAAACCAGTGTAGATGTTCCCTATCATCACAGAGCTTTCAGTCCAGAGTGAAAAAGCAGTTGTTGGCCATTGAGATGAGTACTGCAGTAGGAAACCAAGACATAGGACCCTATGGGAGAACATAGGCAGTTCTAGAGGAAGCTTCCTAGAAGATTATCACTTATGGAGAGATCTAAAACTTGAGTAAGAATCTACAAAGTGAAGAGAAAGAGAGTATGGGTGTGGGTGTGTGTTGGTGAAGAGAGAGGAGTAAGGGCAGTGTTCCAGGCATAAAACTATACAAAGGCTCATAAAGAACTATAATTATTTCAGTATGGATGGAGTGTAAACTGAGATTGGGAGTTTTTAGAGATGAAGTGGGAGAGAAAAACAGGAACCAGATCCCAAAAATCTTTCCAACAATTTAAGCAGTTTAAACTTTCTCCTGAGGGCAATAGTGAGCTTATGAAGGTATTTTAACCAGGAATAATGAGATTTGCATTTTATAAAAATCTCTCCAGTTGCCAAGAGGGAAGTATATTATAGAGGGAGAGCATTTAGGAGACTCTTACAGTAGAGAAATGATGACCTTAAGAACATACATTGTTGTTCTTGTTGTTATGTGCCATCAATTTGCCCCAACTCATAGCGACACCTCCTTGGGTTTCTGAGGCCATATTATTACAGAAGTAGATTGCCCAACCTTCCTTCTGAGGAGTGGCTGGTGGGTCTGAACCGCCAACCTTCTGGTTAGCAGTCAAGTGCCTTAGGCACTATGCTACCAGAGCTGCTAAGAACATACATTAGAAAAAAAAAAAATATGTATATACATATTGAAGAGAGAGAATTTGACTCATTGGAATAAAAGGGAGAAAAAAACTCAAAATAAACAAAAAAACCTAGCATCCAGATCTTGGTTTCTAGTATCATTCTCTAAAAAAGGGAATCAGGGCTCCTTTGAGAAATGGCTGCTTCTTGGATTGGAGCAGGAAATTTATAAGATGAGTCTCAAGCATCTTGTTGTGCTAGAGAATAAGGAAAAAAAAAATCATATTTATGTAGCTATATTAAAGGCACACAGGAATCAACTAAGGTTCTCAATCGTCAAAATTAGAACAATCTCAGCAACAATAACAACAATAAATTAGTATTGGGTTATAATCAAAGCATAAAATAAATATTCACAAGTCTATACTGGCATAAATAAATGATTAAATAGATAAAGGGAAGAATAGACAAATACCTCGATGCAGAAACATTCCAAATAATTTATGTAGATACTTCAGCCTCAAGGAGGTAGAACATGACTCCCAATTCCTCCACAATGTGACTCTTTTCGAAAGAGGACAACATGAAAGGGGAGCAGGGTAACTTTGCAGAGCAAAAGCCTGACAAACACTACATCAGCCAAGTGATCAACAGCACTATCTCATGCTGATAGTATATACAATTGATGTGATATAACGAAAACGACACTTGACTTCTGTGGTCATTCTTTCAAAAACCCATAACCTCAGTCTAATCATGAGAAATATTTCAGACAAATTTCAGTTGAGAGACATTCTAAATACCTAATCTGTGCCTCTCAAAACTATCGATGTCATCAAAACAAGGAAAGTGAAAAAAATGCTATGGCCAAGGAATGTTTAATGAGATATGATCTCCAAGTATATATGTGGTATCCTGGATCATAGTGTGGAACAGAAATGGGACATTAGGTTAACACTAAGGAAATATGAATAAATACGGACTTTAGTTAATAACAATGTACTAATATTAGCTCATAAATTGTGAAATCTTTACTGTTTAAGCAGGTTTTCACTGACTGATAGCTTATATTTATTGATTTTTCCTTTTAGTGCTTTGAAGAGTTCCATTGACTTTTGGACGTAAATTTTTTAATGAAACATCAGCTGTAATTCATAGTGTTATGATCCTCTAGGTAACACAAAAATTTTCTCTTTCTGATTTTAAGATTTTCCCTTGGATTTTAAGCAGTTTGACTATGAGTGTGATTTTCTATATTTTATCCTGTTTGGGTTTCATGAGCTTCTTGAATCATTAAGCTTATTTCTTTTATGTACATTTTATATATATATATATCTTGTCCAATATAATATTGTGGTTATTTTTATATTTTTAAATTTTTTCTCTGTTTCTTTAGATTGGATAATTTTTATTGATTTATTTTCAAATTCACTGACTCTTTTGTTAAATTTAACCAGATGTTAAAGCCAATCAGTGAATTTTTCATTTGAAATATTTTATTTTTCAGATCTTAATTTCTACTTGGTTCTTTTTGTTTCTGATAGTTGTTCTATTTTCAAATTCATTATGAATATAATTCCCTTCCTATCCTTGAGCATAGTTATAACAAACAAAAAATCAAATTCACTGCCATCAAATCGATTTGACTCATAGTGACCTCCCCTTGGGTTTCCAAGGAGGTATCTCTACTGAACCTCTAGCCTTCTGGTTAGCAGTCAAATGCCTTAGGCAATACACCACCAGAGCTCCTATAGTTATAACAGTTACTTTTAAATCCTTATATTCCATTAGCTGAGTCATCTCAATGTTAGTCTCCATCTTGAGTATGGGTCACATCTTCCCATTTTTCATATACATTGCCTTAGTTATATAATGCTGTTATAACAGAAATGCCACAAATGGGTGACTTTCAAAAAAAAAAACTCACTGCCACTGACTCAGATCTGACTTATAGTGACCCCTCCTCGGGGTTTCCAAGGTGGTATCACTACAGAAGTAGATTGCCCAACCTTCCTTCTGAGGAGTGGCTGGTGGGTTTGAACCGCCAGCCTTCTGGATAGCAGTCAAATGCCTTGGATACTATGCCAGAAATTTATTTTCTCACTGTTTAAGAGTCGAAGTCCAAATTCATAGTGTCAGTTCAACAGGAAGTCTCTCTCTGTGTGTCTCCTCTGGGAGAAAGTTCTTGTCTCTTTTCGGCTTCTATTCCTAGATTCCTTGGTGATCAACTGGTTATATTCCACTGCATTGTGCTTGCTTGCTTGCTTGCTTAATCTGCTCTTTTATGTCTCATAAGAGGTTGACTTAAAACACACCCCAAAATAATACTGCATTATTAAGATAACAAACCCATTCTAAATGGGATTATAACCACAGGAGTAACCACATCAAAATCCACTTCCATCATTTGATTCCAACTCACAACCACACTATGTGAGTGTGGACTACCCCATAGTGTTTCCAAAGCTGTAAATCTTCATAGAAGACTACTACATCTTTCTCCACAGAGCTAGTTGTGTGTTTGAACTGCCATCTTCTAATTAGCAGCTGAGCACTTCAATCACTGTGCCATCAGGGCTTGCTTACTTCAGGTATAGAGGTTAGGATTTACAATATATATTTCTGAGGGACATAATTCAATCCATAACATACATACATACGTGTGTGTGTGAGAGAGAGAGAGACACACACACAGCGAGAGACAGAGAGAGAGAGAGAGATGCAGCATCAAGTTTACAGGAAAACTCATTAAAAACCTGCTATATGCAGATGATATAATCTTTGTTACTGAAAGTGAAGAAGATTTAAAGCACCTACTGATGAAGATCAGAGACTACAGCCTTCAATATGGACTGCACCTAAATATAAAGAAAACAAAAATCCTCACAACTGGACCAATAAGCAAAAACCAAAAAAAAAAAAAAAAACCAAATTCACTGCCATCAAGTCAATTTTGACTCATAGCAACCCTTCCTTGGATTTCCGAGGCAGTATCACTATGGAAGTAGATTGCCCAACCTTCCTTCCGAGGAGTGGCTGATGGTTTTGAACCACCAGCCTTCTGGATAGCAGTCAAATGCCTTAGGCACTATACCACCAGAGCTCCCCAATAAGCAAGACCATGATAAATGGGAAAAAAAAATTGAAATTGTCCGAGATTTCATTTTACTTGGATCCACAACCAATGCCCCTGGAAGCAGCAGTCAAGAAATAAAACAATGTATTGTTACACTGGGCAACTTTGCTGCAAAAGGCCTCTTTAAAGTATTAAAGAGCAAAGACGTTACTTTGAAGACTAAGGTGCACCTGACCCAAGCCATGATATCTGCAATAGCCTGACGTGTGTGTGAGAGGTGGACAATGAATAAAGAAGACTGCATAAGAATTGATGCATTGGAGTTGCGGTGTTGATGGACAATATTGAACATACCATGGTCTCCTAGAAGAACAAACAAACTTGTCTTGGAAGAAGTATAGCCAAAATGCTCCTTAGAAGTGAGAATGGACTCATATTTTTGTCATGTTGTCAGAAGGGACAAATCCCTGCAGAAGGATATCATACTTGGTAAAGTAAAGGGTCAGTGAAAAAGGGGAAGAATCTCAATAAGACGTTTTGACACAGTGGCTGCAATGATGGGTTCAAGCATGGCAACGATTGTGAGGATGGTGCAGGACTAGGCAGTGTTTCATTCTATTGTATATAGGGTTGCTATGAGTCAGAACTGACTCTACGGCATCTAACAACAAAAGCATATTAATTTAGGATTGTGTCCTGGACAGGCATTAAACTTAATTAAACTCTAACTCCAAACTCTGTCTCTCCCATGGTGGATAGCAACTGAAAATTCTGCTCAGTTCTTTCAGCCTTAGCTAAGTTGCTAAGAGTCACCTCATACATATGTTTTTTAGATGTCAGGTACAGACATAGACAAACTTTAGGTACAGAGTTTAGGTAAGACCTCCTCTTTGTGGCATTTACCTTTCTAGAATTTTCCCTTCACTTTCTAGCTACTGTGGTCTCCACAAACTCTTTCCTTTGATTCTCCAAGGCAGTAAGACTATGGGTTTTTATCTGTTTTAGGTACCAAGTTTGGTACTAACTGGGTATGCTCTCAAACAAAAACTGTAAACATTGGTAAACTCACCCAGTGTTATTCTCTTCTTTGAAATGTTTATTCCCCTCCTATTTCTACCTGGTTTTGATTGTTCTTCATTGCCTTTAAATGAATGACTGTTAAGTTTTGCCAGAGTTTATAGCTATTATCTGTAGGAGAGTTCAACTGCTAGGAGCCATTCCACTGTTAACAGAAGCTAACACCTATGATTGCATTGCAACGATGATGAATTCCATTCATATGGTATCCACACCTGGAGAAAGTATGTGACAATTAAGAATAAGATATCTAATCAGTAATTATGTATGTATGTGTGGGTGTATGTATGTGTGCACATGTGTTGTAGAGACCAATGACCACTAACTGCACTGAAGAGCATTCATGTCTGAGAGCTAAAAAATAGGAAAACTTATAGATGTGAACTTGAGACTTATGAATGGTAACAGAAAAGAGATGTGATGAAAGAAAGGTAAGTGGATGAAGATGATGACTCCTTGTGATTGAGAATAAGTCCCAGGTATGAGAGGAGTAAAACGAGATTCCTACAGACTTCCTGCTGTGTTGGCTTGGTCAGGGCTGTGGGTAGAGATATCATTTGGCTGGTCTCAAGACAACTAATAATAATATTAAAGCTTTTTGCCTTGCATGCATACCTGTCTTGAGTTCTTGTACTGCCTTTGTACTGCAGGAGTCCATGGGTGGTCAAAAAGAATAGAGAGGGGACAAAATAAACTCTTCTTATGGGACCAAGGTGGGTCAGTTCATCATTACAATTGAACTTGGACAATCTGGGTATGCTCTCAGACAAAATGGACTTAGGCTAATGGCCTGTCATGTAGTTTGGTAATATCGGGGCTGTGTCGTTTTACTTGTCAACCTTGGGCTTCTCAGCCTCAGCAGAGTTGGACCCCAATATTGAGGGGCTTTCCCAGCCCCTAGAACCTGGCACTTTGAACAGAATAGCACCAAGTTCTATTCTGGAAACTTAACTATGACCCAAGTACACAGTCTCATGAGAAATCATTCCACTGGCCTAGATGGAAACTAGATAGAAAAGACAATGCTAGAAAAGACTTTGTGGATCAACTAGTTCAACTCCTTCATTTTATAGAGAAGAACCTGAAGACCAGAGAGGTAAAGTAATTCATCAAGATCACCCATCCATTTAGTAACAGAGATAGGACTCCAATCCAGAGTTTTTGGCTCTGGTTCCACTACACTAAACTTTACTGATTCAACAGAACTCTGTGTAACCATAGAACACCCAAAAGGGTTAAAACTGAAAAATAGATGCCTCCCTTTCACATGTAACTGCAAAGAAATCAAGACTCTTACTTGCAAAACAGCAATGCTTGATAATTCATTTCAAATCTGTTAACAGTTTGCCAGCTGGTATCCGTGTAAAGCTATGCTGCCATTTCACTGGGCCTTTAGTTATTTCAGTACACGTATCAGTATTTGTCATTGCTTATTAAAAATAAATAAATAAACAGACTCCAAATCCAAGTTATTGTGTATTTTTTTGCTCATTATTTAATCAGGTCTAAGAACTCACTTAGATGAATGTAGATATCATACACACCTTCCAAATAAAAGGTCTACTTCAGTAAATAATGTTTCCATTGACAGTACAACATCAGCCTCCTTATTTCTAAAAATTTGTTAGTTTTGATGATTGTATTTTTAACTTAAAAAAGTGTTTGAAGGATTTTAGGGTGGGGGGACCGAAAGTTCAAATTTACCATTTTTTAACAGCAAAAAATATACAAATCATTTGAAAATTTTAAACATGTTCTTTAAATAATGTTAAAATCTTCTCATTAACTACTAGCCTAGAATTTTCCTGAGGGCAAGATCATGTCCTGTTCACTGTTGTATCCCCAGCTTCTAGATGGTATATGTGGCAGTTAAGGTTGAGTGTCAACTTGGCTGGGAAATGGTTTTAAGTGGCTTGGCAGTTGGATATAGTCATTCCTCTTGATGAGATTGTAATCACATCCATGGTGGAATCTGCTGTGCGATGTTAATCAGTGGAAAGTGAGTCACCTTTGGGGTGCCACTTCTTGTATATATGGAGAAGCTTGGAGGAACGTCTCTAGCTTTTTGGCACATCTGGATCCTGCATTTGGGTAAGTCTTCATCTCCAGTTTCTGGACTTGAACAAGTGGCCTGCCATGTTGCCTACTAGGAGAATTGTGCCATTTTACCTGACATGGTAGTTATGTTTGTGTGTCTACTTGGCTGGGCCTGGTTGAGTGGCTGGGCAGCTGGTGGTAGTTATTCCCCATGATGAGACTAGCAATCAACTTCATGGTGGGATCTACCACAAGCAGCTGAGTAGCTGCCTTTGGGGTGTGGTCTGCTTCTTGTATATAAGGAGAAGCCTTGGGAATGGTCTCTATCCTATGGCACACTTGGATCCTGCATGTAGCCATGTCATTGCTCAGCAACTTGCCATAGTCTGCTGACCTTAAGTTAATGGCCTGTCATGTGGTTTGGTAATATCGGAACTGTGCCTTTTTACTTGTCAACCTTGGCTTCTCAGCCTCAGCAGCCAGCAGCTGTCTGAGTGAAGAAACACCTCTAGTTCCAGTGGGCTAGGAGCAGGAGGCAGAGCTGGACCCCATGGTTGAGGGGCTTTCCTAGCCCCTACAGCCTGGCACTTTGAACTTGGACTTAAAGCCTCCAAATTGTAAGGATAAACTCCTGTTTGTTAAGGCCATCCCATTTGTGGTATATTTCTTGTCAGAGCATCTAGGTAACCAGAATACCTGACAACCTTGGGTTCATCAGCCTCAGCAGCCAGCAGCTATCTGAGTTAGGAGACACCTCCAGCTCTAGTGGGCCTGGAATAAGAGGCAGAGCTGAAGCCCAAGGTTGAGGGATTTTCACCCAGCTCACACAGCCAGCACTCTGAATTTGGACTTCTAGCCTCCTAAACTTTAAAAGAATAAATTCTTGTTTGTTAAGCCATCCACTTGTGGTAGCAGCACTAAAGGACCAAGACAGTGTCTACAATGTGTAATTAATATATTTCTCGAGTGACTGATAGATAATTAAATGAAGAAATTCTCCTTTCAGGTGACTTCATGATAACAATGTACCTGCAAGACTGAATTTCTCCATTTCCAGGAAGTAGGTTTTGCCCTTGGTGAAAGGGGAGAGCATGCTGAATAGTACAAAGAACAACATATCTTTGACTTGTTCCTCTTCTCTCCTCCTTCCATTTATCCCTTTAGGCCTTCACCCAGGCCACTCCATCCATTCTACCTGGCTTCCTGGCCTTCTGAAACTCCCCACTCCAATATGTACACCAGACAAAGGTACCAGACACAATTCATCAGCATGTCTGCTACTTTCTCCCACACTTCAGCCTCAACTATAAGATCTCCATTTTCTTGGTGAAACATTCACGTGAGATGTTAATTGCATCAGCAGAAAATATTTGAAAAACAGTTTAAAAAGCATGGAATGGACTCAATGTTTGATGGTTCCTTTTTTTCTTTCCCCATCTCTCTCTCCCTTTATGTCCACAATGCACGCTGGAGAAACGCAGGTAAAAAGCTTTTCACATTTCACTTGCCACAGCAACCATAGTGTTCTGGGTTTCTTGATGATGAGGACTATGTCTTTTTTTATATTACAGGATAATTTCATTTTCAATTCCAAAGCTTATCACAATGCCTTTTACGTGGTAGATACTCATTAAATATTAGAGAAAATAAGATAGTGAAAAAATACATCTGTCAGTATATTCTACTTTGAGTAAATTTGACATTTGATTTGTATAATTTAATCTCAGTTCACATTCAAGTTTATAGAATTCCATCTAGTGCATAAAAGTAGGTTCATCTGTAACAGCTTTAAAACAAAAGAAACTCATGATTATTTCTTTTGCATGGAGTTAAAGTTATAATTTTAGAAACAATATAGTTTTCCATTTGTTAAAGGGCAGATTTCTCCTGATTCTGCATCTTTCTCGAAAAATCCCTTATTTTGTCAAATGAATGCATGCCATTAACAAAGACCACAACTATTTAAGAACTAGCATAATGGATACATGTTCTTAGAGCCTTATGAAAACATTGTGCTGAGCTCTTGCAAAATACTATCCTGGTTCTTGAGCTTAAACTAAACAATAGAGATTTTTCAGTCAATACCAATGAAGGGCCTTAGAGCAATGAAGAAAGAAAATGAATTGCTTAGTAGCCTAGAATATATTGCTAGTTTCCTCAATGTAGCCAAAATCGCAACTAAAGAAAAGTTAAGTGGCTTGGGTGTTGGTGGGGTGTTTTGTTGCTGCTTTTGCCTTTTTCTTGGTTAGCATCTCACAACTGAGGACACTGGTTCAATACAGGTTGTCCTCGATTTACCATGCATTAAAGTTTCCACAAACGGCACTTACAACCATCCATTTTCTTTCTTTTTTGTACATTTTATCATTCAAAAACAAACAAACAAACTCACTGCTGTCAAGTCAATTTGACCCATAGCAATCCCTCCTTGGGTATCTGAGGTGGTATATCTATGGAAGTACATTGTCCAGCCTTCCTTCTGAAGAGTGGCTGGTGGCTATGAACCACCAGCCTTCTGGTTAGCAGCCAAATATAACAATAATAATACAATGTTGTAGTGCATAATTTGGTGATGTTATCATTCTCCTGCCAACACTCAAAGACAAATAAAGACCAGAATTACTCAGATACTGAAAATAAAAGGCAATAATAATGAAAACTAAAAGAAAAAGTGAAGTATTTGACTTCTGTTGGGATTAACTCAAAATGGAACCATGCCATAAATCAGGGATCACCTGTATACCACATTGGTTTCCAATGTGGTAGCCTACTCTGAAATTAAAAATTCAAGTCAGTTTCTAATTCTTTGAAGAATGAATTTGCCTACAATGCATAAAGGATTCCATTTTAAAAACCATGCTCATCTATTTTGGAACCTAGTCAGTGATGATGAAGAGTTAACCAACCTTCTTTAGACAGTTTTCCATTTATTAGATTCATTAATAACAATAATGGGCAAAAACCTGTCCCAGCTGAAGAAAGGATTGCCCTATAGGATGTAAATAGACTACTGTGAATGTTCATCAGCTACTTTTCTTGTTGGATTTGAGATTAAACAGAAATTTAAGTTATTACCATATTACTCATAAAATTATATTTTTCCTATTAACGTCCCCAAGGCCTTGCCAACATGTCTCTGAGAATTATAATGCTTTTGCTCTGTTTCATTTTGCTGAAAGGGGAGAGCATGCTGAATCATGCAAAGAACAATACATTTTCCACTTAGGCACTTCTCCCCTCCCTCCACTCTATCTCAGACCCCTATAGACACTTGCTCAGGTCTTTCCATCCATTCTGCCTGGTTTCCTGGCCTTTAGAATCTCTCCACTGCCTTCTGTCACACACTCCACTGCTAAGTAATCCTCCTAAAACATACATGAGATAGACAGTCCCTTTACGTAAAAAAAAAAAAAAAAGCCAGTGGCTATCCAATGAAGTTCAGCTCAGCCTGAACTAACATTCAAAGTTAGTTATTATTTGATTCTAATCCATCTTGCCAGCCTTATCTCACCTACATACCTAACCTAGGATCCCACCTTATTTGATTACTAGTTATAGTCACGTTTTAAATTATCTCTATGCCTTGAATTATGCTAATCTCTCTGCTCTGAAGAACACCATCACCACTTTTTACATGTCCCAGTGTTAAATTCAGTTTGGAAGTAATAGTTCCTCTATTTCAACTCTTAAAGAAGTGTGCTAGGATGCCTCCTAAATTCTTACTATTGAAAAGTATTCTGTGTTGTATTTATTTCAGTAAAAGTATTATCTACAACCCCCCTCATCTTCCCTAGACTTTAAATCCTTTGAGGTTAGAAGGTAAATTATAGATATTTCAATATTCCCTATAGCCTCTAGCATAGGGCTTGCACATAAAAGGGACTTAGTAAGTGTGAATGGAATAATGAATGAATAAAGACTATCTCTTCTATATAACACTATTTCCCCACCTCATCCCCACCCCAATAATATGACAGGAACATGAACCATTTAGGCAGTTTAATTATCTAACCCAAAATGTGGGCTCTGAAGATCACAGTGAGTCTACATGTAACAGCTGAGGTGTCAAAACACATTAAAAATAATAATGCAAAAATAACCAGGTGTAATCTAAGCTGAGTATTTTCTTCTGGCACCTCTTCTCCTACAATTCAATTTAGAATTGTGTTCTACAATTATCATTATCTGTTTAAAGGTCCTATTTTCCACTGATTCTTAACTAGATGAAATACATACAGCTTTCAGAGATTGAAAATACTAGTTTAAAGAAGTAGTTGATGCTTTTGTGATAATTTATTAAATGTAATAAAAGCACACCTTAATTGGAACAGTAATTTTTATCAAGTATTCAGCACTGGGAAATGCTCAAGCATCCATTTGAGACCTATAATTCTGACTGCACCATAGAAATTGGAGAACTTGAAGTGTGGCCTTCTAGTTGGTTAAAAGAAGTGAGAACGCACAAATTCAACAAGCATTCATTCAGGACCTTCTACCAGCAATACAGAGTCCCTGGGTGGTGCCGACAGTTAAACGCTTGACTACCACCTCAAAGGCTGGCAGTATGAACCAACCCAGAGGCACCTTGGAAGACAGGTCTGGCAATCTTGTTCCAAAAGATCACAGCCTTGAAAACACTATGGAACACAGTTCTACTCTGCAGCCCATGAAGTCACCCTGAGTAACAATTGACTGGTTTGGTTTTTGGGTTTATGAGCAATAGCTTGTTTTGGATACTGTAGTGGTACAAAGAAGAATAAAACAAGGGCCCTGCCCTCAGGAAGTTTTAGACAAGACCAAAACTCAGTTAAATGTAGCAGAGCTGAGAAGACCAAATGTCCAACACTGGAATTCATGCTTAAGAAGTAGGCTCTGAAAGAAATTATGGCAAATTTAGCATAAATCATGGACTTGCTCTCTCTGTGGAAGGGGTAACTGTTAAGTGGCTCTAAAGAGCCAACTTGTCTACCCAATCCCATTGCTGAGGGAAAAAAAATTATGTAATTTTAATACGATTTGGAAGAGCAAGATGAGAAAAATTTGGATGTAATTTAGTTCTGGTTGGCATAATTTCTCATTGGATTAAATTAATAGGCTGCCAACAAGTCTCCTGCCTCCATTCTAGCTCCCTTCCAACCCAGCCTCCATGTTGTTGTCTGTGGAGACCTACTTAAAATATATAAATTTTGAAATGCGCTTTCCCTGCTAAAATTATTTCAATCATTTTCATTGCCTTCAGTGTTAAGTAGACACAGCTTTGGAGAAAATGCAGCTGCTATCCTGATGTTATCTCTACTTCTGTGATGGTTATGTTTGTGTGTCACTTGTCTGGGCCTGGTTGAGTGGCTGAGCAGCTGGTGGTAGAATTCCCCATGATGAGACTGGCAATCAACTCCATGGTTGGATCTACCACATGCAGCTAAGCAGCTGCTTTGGGCATGTGGTCTGCTTCCTTCTCCTCCTTAGGAGCCTTGGGAATGGTCTCTAGCTTATGGCACGCTTGGACCCTGCACGTAGTTGTGTTGTTGCTCAGCAGTCTGCTATACTCTGCCGACCTTGGGACTTAAAATGGACTTGAGTTAATGGCCTGCCGCGTGGTTTGGTAACATTAGGACTGTGCCTTTTTACTTGCTTCTCACCCTCAACAGCCAGCAGCTGTCTGAGTGAAGAAACACCTCTAGCTCCAGTGGGTCGGGAGCAGGAGGCAGAGCTGGACCCCAAGATTGAGGGGCTTTCGATCAGCCCCTAGAGCCTGGCACTTTGAACTTGGACTTAAAGCCTCAAATTGTAAGAATAAACTCCTGTTTATTAAGGCCATCCCATTTATGGTATATTTCTGTCAGAGCAGCACTAGGTAACCAGAACAACTTCCCTTAGCTACCTTATTTCCAGATCTGGCCTTAACCTCCAGCCATTCCATACAGCTCCAGGAAGGGACCCTGCTCTCTCTGCCTCCATACCTTTGCATAGGCACTGTCTCCATCCTGCAACTCTAAGCGCCCTCAGCAGCTTAGCCTGGATATCTTCAAATTGTTCATTGAGCTCAGCTGACTTCTCTGAGTCTCAAAGTCTGGGAGATTTATTTCTCAGCTTCCATTGGCACCTTTCTCTCTCCCTCCTTTAGCAATCTGGCTCTTTTACTTTCCCAATAAGACAAAGCTTAATCAATGGCCAGAATCCTTTGTTCTGAAATGAAGACATGGATGCTCATCAGTCCATTTTTCCCATTACAGGACTGAATACATCTAATGCCTTCCATTTAACACCCGTGCTGCTCTGCAGGAGCCAACGTGTTATTCCTGAACTTGTTTTCTTGCTCAACTCAATGTCTGTCAAGGAATTTCTATCCCTCCACCCACTTCTGCCAAAACTGTTTAAGAGATCTTGGTGAGTTGTTCTCTCTCATCAATATTAAAAGAGTTCCATGTTTTTGTTTTAGACCTGCCATCCATAAATGAATGCTACCCTCAAATCTGCTAGTGGTTTGAGACCAAAGGAAGTGGTAAATGGAACATTCATAGCAATGACAGGAGCAGATCCTGCTCTAATGCAGAGAAGAGAGTAGGTGACCTAAAATGGAAATGGACCAATTCCTTAAAAGGAGAAAGCACAGAACATTTGAATACATAAGTAAGATGAGATGCAAACACTAGTATACTTAGAAAAAAATTAAAAATTCTTTCAGTGGTCTATGGGGATCTATACAATGTGATCCCTGTCTCACATCAGCCTCATTTTTCACCTGCTCATTTGCTTTAGCATTCTGCCTCTTGTTCATCCCCCAAACCTCCATTTCATTATTTATCATGTTGCTCCATTTCTTTCTCTTTAGCAGTTATCACAGCCTAAAAATAATTTGCCTTGATTTTTGTTCATCTTCTTCTCAAGCCAGGAGTCTTCTCGGTCTTGTTCTCAGTCTTATACTGTCTCTAGCACTTTGTGTCTGGCACACAGTAGGAATTCAATAAATATTAGGGAACTGAATGGAAAATGGTAAGTGAATGAATGAATAAGTGAGTCAGTGATGAAACAGAGAAGTAATATTTAACAGCCTTTTTGTTTCTGAAAGGAGCTCTGGTGGCATAGTGATTAAAGCATTCATCTACTAAAAGGTCAGGGGTTTGAACTTAATAGTCATTCCATGGGAGAAATATGTATCAGTCTGCTTCTGTAAAAATTTACAGCCTTAGAAACCCTATCAGGCTGTTCTTCTCTGTCCTATAGGGTCACTGTGAGTTGGAATAGATTTCACGGCAATGGGTTTGGTTTCCATTTCTAAAACCATGAGCCCAAGCCACCTGAGCAAGGCTTCTGCTCCTATGACTTCCCATGCAAATTGAGAGCTCACATGGAGCCAAAACAAACAAAAAACAAACTCACTGCCACTGAGTAAATTCTGACTCATAGCAATCCCCATTGGGTTTCCAAGGCAGTAAATCTTTACAGAAGCAGATCACCCCATCTTCTTTCTACGGAGCAGCTGGTGGGTTTGAACTGCCAACCTTCTGGTTAGCAGTCAAATGCCTTACACACTACATCACCAGAGCTCTTTCACAATGGACCAGGTAACTCCAATTAAATTGACTCAAAAATCTCTGGAATCCTTCATGCTTATTGGTGTGGCCATATATAAAGGGAGTATGTTTGTTACAGGAAGGAAGAACAATTGTTTAAAAATCATATGGAGATTCAATGGAGGCAGTGTCTTAAGAACAGGAGAGGATGCTCTCTGTCCCCAGGTAAACTTTTTGGCAAATGATATAAGCTATCTTTATTAAGTCAATAACTTCCTTTTAATTCAAGAAAATCACATTCTAATTTAGAAATTTATTTAAAAATTATATTTCAGAGTTCCGGCAAGAGGGCAGACTAGGCAGAAAGACTGCACAGACCCACTTCAACAAAGAAAAGGGAAACCATTAACACAGACAACGAAGATAATCCTGGACCACTGAGCCAGGGAAGGACATAGAAGTGGACTAAACCCCAACTAGCAGAAGAATTTGTGTGAAAATACCAAAAATGGAGACAGACAGAGCTGCGGTCTGGCAGCGATCCTGAGTGATCCTGATGGCACAGACAGCTTGGAGATTCCCGAGTGGTGGTAGAACTAAGAATTAACCTAAAAATCACCCTTCTAGCCAGGGACTGCATGGAGGACTGTGCACGGTGGCTGGGGAACAAACGGAGAAGGTAAAGAGAAAAGTGGGCTGAGCTATGGACTTTTGTCGGTCCAGAGGACACTGCCATATTGAAGGTTTAAAAAGCGGCTTGACTATTTTGGATATTTAAAGAGACAGCACTCTCGCAGATTCTTAGGGCTTAAGAACAAGTTCTGCTTTCCAGCAACCCCAAGGACAATCGGAACCTGCAAGACTGAAAAGGCACGACATTCCTCTTGTTACTCTTATACCCCACACCCGCTTGGTGAATGGAGGTGTGGCCATCCCCCACTCCCACTTACCTTCTGGGCCTATAGGAACTCCATCACAGTCTGTGTGCTCAGACGGAGCCTGGGTGCCCTGCCCTGTCCTCCACCAATTTTTTATTTTTTGCTTTCTTTTTTTTCTGGTGATTAGTGTGCTTGCATTTGTCTGTTTTAAAATAACTAATATTATTAATACTCTTGTCCTTTTTATTATTATTCTAAATCTTTCCCTACCAGGTTCTAGTTTTCAGCATTTTTTTCTTTTCCCTGTACCTGGTTGAAATTTTCTTTTCTTTTTTTTAAAAATTTTTTTTCTTTTCCCTTTTTTTTCCTCATAATTAACCCCATTCCTTGTTTTTCTTTTTGCATTTTTCCCATTTTTTTTCTTCATTTATTATTCTCCTTCCCTACGTTTTTTTCTTAGTGCCCTATCCCAGATATTGCAGGTTTTCTTGTTTTTCTTCTTTTTTTACCTTTTTTCTTTTTTTGGTTACTGTTTCTGTGTATTATATGGTGTGTTTTTCATCCATGGGCTTTTAGTTTTTTGATGGTGATTCAAATGTAATTTGTGTCTAATTGAGTGGGAGATAACAACAGTCCCCATAAGACACAACTACACCCATACCTCCTGCAACTTCACTTACTGAGCGACAGCCTCTAACTCCTTCTCCAACAATGGGCCAATGATAAAAAACCACCAAGAAGAGCCTGAATTATCCTTGGCTGCTCTTCACAAACAGTTAACAGAGATCTAAATACAACAATGTCACGATGCCTCAGAAACAACAGACCATCACAGTTCACACAAAGAAGCAGGATAAAGTGGTAGAAACAAGGAAGCAGGATACAGACCCAGAAAACATCCCTGAGGAAGAAGCAGCATTGGAACTCTCTGATAAGGAATTCAAAAGAATTATCTTTAGGTATCTTCAAAGGATTGAGAGACACACCAAAGAA
>NW_006921611.1:10814267-10823782 GCF_000298275.1 Orycteropus afer afer
AGGGGGCAGGAGAGTATGGAGGGATGGACACTGGAAGAGGTAACTATGGGGAGGAAGTGGGAGGGGAACTGTTGCATTGTGGTAAACTGTGGTCAATGACCGGAGACAAAGTAAGTGTACTGTTGTATGGAAAGTGAATTTGCTCTGTAAATTTTCTCCCAAATCACAATTAAAAAAAAAAAAAAAAAATCATATGGAGATTTTCATACAACCTTCAGACCGAAAAGTCTGTCCTGCCTCTGCTGATCCCAGCTCTGATAGCCATCAGGCCAGGCTTAGGTCTCAGGCCCTGTACCTCAGAAACTGAGTATTTTGTGTTGGCTTGTTCTCTTGAGAATGGGCAGAAATTTTTGTGGTATTTAATTTTTTAAAAAAAGCAAATAAATACAAAAACAGTGAAATCCTTTACTCACTGTTTATTGTACATATAATTCCACCTGTATATGACATACAGGAGCTCTGGTGGTGTTGTGGTTAAAGCATTTGGCTGCTAAGTAAATAGATGGCAGTTTGAACCTGCCAGCTGCTCCATAGAAGAAAGACGAGGCAATCTGCTTCTGTAAAGATTTTTTGCTTTTGTTGTTAAGTGCCATTGAGTCAGCTCCAACTCATAGTCAATGTACAACAGAAGAAAACACTGCCCAGGCCTGTGCCAGCCTCACAATCTTTGCTATGCCTGAACCCATCATTGGAGCCACTATGTCAATTCATCTCATTGAGGGGCTTCCTCTTTTTCACTGATCCTCCACTTTACCTAATATGATATCCTTCTCCAAGGAATGATCCCTTCTGACAACATGAGCAAAGTAGGTGAGTCAAAGTCTGGCCATTCTGGCTTCCAAGGAGCATTTTTGCTGTACTTCTCCCGGGACAGATTTGTTTGTTCTTCTGGCAGTCCATGGTACTTTCAGTCTTCTTCACCAGCAACACAACTCAAAAGCATCAACTCTTCTTCAGTCTTCTCTATTCATTGCCCAACTTTCACACACGTATGAGGTGATTGAAAATACTATGGCTTGGGTTAAGTGAACCTTAGTCTTGAGAGAGACATCTTTGCTCTTCAGAACTTTAAAGAGGTCTTTTGGAACAGATTTGCTCAGTGCAATATGATGTGTGAGTTCTCGACTGCTGTTTCCATGGGTGTTGATTGTGGATCCAAGTAATATGAGATCTTTTACAACTTCAATCTTCTCTCCATTTGTCGTGATGCTGCTTATTGGTCCAGTTGGGGGGATTTTTATTTTCTTTATGTACTGTAGACCATAGTCTTTAATCTCCATAAATAAGTGCGTCAAGTCCTCCTCACTTTCAGCAAGCAAGGTTTTGTCATTCACATACTGCAGGCTGGTAACGATGCTTCCTCTGATCCTGATGCAGTGTTCTTCTTCATATAGTCCAGATTCTTAGATTATTTGCTCAGCATACAGATTGAATAAATATGGTGAAAAGATACAATCCTGACAAACTCCCTTCCTGATTTTAAACCATGCAGTATTCCCTTCTTCTGTTTGAATGACAGCCTCCTGCTCTACATACAGGTCCCTCATGAACACAATTAAGTGGTCTGAAATTCCCATTCTTCTCAATGGTATTCATAATTTGTTATGATCCACAGAGTCAAATGCTTTTGCATAATCAATGAAACACAAGTAAACATCTTTCTGGTATTTTTTGCTTTCAGCCAAGATCCATCTAACATCGGCCCATGTCCCATATCCTCTTCTGAACCCAGCTTGCATTTCTGGAAGTTCTCTGTCAATATACTACTACAATCATTTTTTATCTTCAGCAAGATTTTACTTGCTTGTGATACTAATGTTATTGTTCAATAAGTTCCACATTCTGTTGGATCACCTTTCTTTGGAATGGGTACAAATATGGATCTCTTCCAGCCAGTTGGCCAGGTAGCTGTCTTCCAAATTTCTTGGCATAGACTAGTAAGTGCCTCCAGTGCAGCATCCATTAGTTGAAACATCTCACTCAACGGGTATTCTGTCAATACCTGGACCCTTGTTTTTTGCCAATTTCTTCAGTGCAGCTTCAACTTCTTCCTTCAATACCATTGGTTCTTGATCATATGCCACGTCCTGAAATAGATGAACATTAACCAATTCATTTTGATACAGCAACTCTGTGTATACTTTCCATCTTCTTTTGATGTTTCCTGAATCACTCATTATTTTGCCCCTAGAATCTTTCAATATCACAACTTAAGACTTGAATTTTTCCTCCAGTTTTTTCAGCTTGAAAAATGTAAAGTGTATTCTTCCCTTTTGATTTTCTATTCCTTATCCCACATCCTCTTCTGAATTCTGTTTTCATTTCTGGAAGTTCAGTAAAGATTTTTACAGCCTTGGAAATCAAATGAGGATCACTATGAATCAGAATTGACTCAATGGCAGTGAGTTTGGTTTGACTGGTATACGACATACTTTTAACTCCAAAGTATGATGTAGGAGAATTTTCTTTTTCTTTTTTTTTTTTTTTTGCCAGATAGGTGAATTGCCCACCTAGATGCTGACCAATTGTGATGGTTTTAAAATATTACCATTTATTCTCTAGAACTCCTCTTCATCCCCTTTTTCCCCCTCCCCCAAATATGGGCTGGATTTATAACAGATATACTGAGATGGAAGTAATGCTATGGCAATAGCATTCATCTGGTGTTCTCTCGGATCATCCATTCTGCGGGAAACCAGCAACCAAAAGATATAAATAGTCTAAATGTCCATAAATAGATGAATGAACAAACAAACTGTGGTACACATGTATAATGGAATATTACTCAGCTATAAAGATAAACTAAGGCCTGAGACATGCTACAACATGGACAAACCTTGAAAATATTATGCTAAATGAAATGTCAGTTATACAAAGACAAATACTGTATGACCTTACTTATATGAAATATCAAAAATAGGCAAACATATAGAGACCAAAGTTTATTAATAGTTAAAGGGATGAGTAGGAGGGAGGGAGAAAAGAGGATTCAATACTCAGGAACACTGAGTTTCTGTTGAAGGCTATCATATAATTTGAGAATAGATAAGAGAGATGGTTGAACAACATGATAAACATAATTAATGTCACTGAGATACACATGTGAAGATTGTTGAAATGTCAAATGCTTTGTTATGCATACATTTACTACAATTTTAAAAAAGAGAGAGGGGATTTAAGAAAACAAAACAAAAACCTCCTGGGAGAGGGGCACAGAAAAACAACCAAGGCCCCTCCACCAACAGCCAGCACCAACTTCCCAGCCATCGCTTCTCTTCTTTTATTTGGATTTTTAAATGTATACATTGCTCTTCTTGGTCTTCATTTCTGTGGCAAAAACATACAGCCATGTAGTCAACACTATAATTAAGACAGAGGTAAGTTCCACTGCCTATAAAATTTTCCCTTTACTGCCATTTTGTAGTCAGCCCCTCTCTACATACCCATCCCTGACAAGCACTAATTTGTTTTCTAGAACAGAGTGAAACACTTTGAAAAACAGATGCTCTAATCCTAATCAAACTTTCTGATGACTACAGCTCCAGTCAATAAAGAGACCTTAAGCTACAATCACCAAACCCAAAATGCAGTATTGGCAAGTTGATTCCTCCTCATAGAGACCCTATAGGATGGGGTAGGACTGCCTCAAAGGGCTTTCAAAGTTGTTTCTTTATGAAGCAGACTGGTACATCTTTCTCTTGCAGCGTGGCTAGTGGGTTTAAAGTGCCAACCTTTTGGTTAGCAGCCAGGTGTTTAACCACTGGGCCATCAGGGCTCCTATAATTGCCAAACCATACTCAAATCCCTCCATGGAAACTATGGTAGATAATAGATGTTAACTGTTTTAAGACACTGTGTTTTGAGGTAATTTGCTACATGGTAATGGAAAAGTGCTCTGCTGCTAACCAATGGTCAGTGGTTGGAGCCAACCAGTGGCTCCATGGGAGAAGGATGTGGCAGTCTGCTTCCATAAAGATTTTTTAAAAACTAAACATTGTGATTAGTTGATTCTGACTCATAGTGTAATCTTTGCAGAAGCACACTCCCACAGCTTTCTCCTATGGAAGTGCTGGTGGGTTAGAATCATCAACCTTTTGGTTAGCAGCCAAGCTTTTAAACACTGTACCACCAGGATTCCTCTTGTAAAGATTTATAGCCTTCGAAACCCTATGGGACAGTTCTACTCTGTCCAACAACATTGCTATGAGTCAGAATTGACTCAATGGCAACAGGTTACAGCAATGGGTTAACGGGTGAGTATTACTATTGCCTTTGAAAACTGCTCATTTTGTACCTAGAAACACAGGCCTTTAGCCCAGGAAGTTAAAAAAAATTCAGAAACCATTTACATCTTTTAAGAAGACCAGATTTTTCACTCAGGAGATGCTCCACTGTTTCATCAATTCTAATATTTAACCCAAGATCCTGGCTTTCTGTCTGAAATATTTGTATCCAGTTGAATGCTGGTGTCTTCTCTGTAGCTACAGATTCATCTTCTTACTCTTTGAATAATCTTTCAATTTAATGCATTGTGTCTCCTTTGTAAGTTTTTCTTTTGAAGGAAAATATGAAATGGCGTACAAAAGTAACAACTGAGAGGACACTTCATACACCAAAAAGAAGTTAAACACCTCTTAACTCATGTCAGCTTGAAAAGACCATTTTTTCACAGGAAAACACAATCCAAGTAACCTTATACAAGCAACTGAAAACATGATCTAAGTGGAATTGCTAGAGAGAGGGAGAGAGAGACCTACTTTCAAAATCTCTGGCATATTTATCTAGCCAGATACTTTTCACATTTAGTTCCACTTGTAGTCACAAAGTTATGCATAAAAAAAAAATCACTTATATAATTTAATTCTATTTTCTCTGATGAGTCTTCATTTCTGTTAATGGCTGGGGAAAATAACAACAACAACAACAAAATCTAGTCATATTTTAGAAAGCCCAGTCTAATCTAGTAATTCACTCATAAACTTCTCATGTCTAGAGGGCCTCCTCTCCTCTTAAGACCTTCTACAATTTCCCTTTCTGGTTTCTCTTTGTTCACCTACTCCCAGGCCCATGTCAGCTCCCTTGGCTCACACAACAGCTGCCTAGGACAAGTGTCCTCTGTCCTCAGTTCTCTGCTGGCACTTTGACATGCTGTGCCATCCATTTCCTGGTGCAGATATGGTCCATTCTTAGCGTAGCTACCATAGAGCTTCCTGACACTGGCCATCTTGATGAAATTAATCCATTCTCTTAAGACTCCTACTAGAAGGTCAGCCCACAGCCCACAGCCTTTTTTTGTCCTTTCTTTCTCTCCTGCCAGCTCTCATTTTCAAATAACTTTTGTAATTCATCTATAATTCACAATTATTTCTGGATCCCACTCCTACCTGTACCATGATACTCGAAAGCCCTGGAGGAGAGAGCAGCCTCAGAGCCTTTTTAACGCCTTGATGCCTGTTGCCATCTCCTTTCCCTTTGCCATGCCCCAGTACACAGGAATAAAATCTTCTTGATGCATCCTGATACAAATTGTCCCTAGACACATGAGTGTGAATTACTTTGAATTTAAAATATATTTTCCATGTCTTTTGAGCAATTGACAGCCTTCTTTTTAGCTGAAACATGAGGAAGGATCAACTGCTCTATTCGTTAATAGTTTGCACTTTTTGTGTGCCATATGAATAAGTATTAACCTTTCACTTAAATAATAAATAGGATGAAGACTACCACCACCACTGGTTGCTACTGAGTTGGTATGGTATCATGGTGACTCCATGTGTATCACAATCGAACTGTATTCCACAGGGTTCTCAATAGCTGATTTTTTTTCAAACGTAGATTACCAGGTCTTTCTTCTGAGGTACTTTTTTTTTTTTTTTAGCTTTTCATTGTGATTTGGATGAAATTTTATGAAGCAGATTCATCTTACACTCAACAATTCATACATATTTTGTCTTGTGAGATTGCTTACATTCCCCGAAGTATAACAGCTCTCCTCCCACATCCTCCTTATGGTTATCCCTTCCTTCTGTCCTTCTTGCCTATGAATTCCTGACTCCCTACCTTTCTGATGTCCCATGGTAGATTTTTCCCAGGAGTGCATCTCCCTGGGATAGGTGTTCAGCTCATAGACTTTTCAATTATTTGACTGAATTAAGCCATAAGGGTGAGTTCAGTTCTAGGCCAGAAGTGTGACTCAGGGCGATAGTCTTGGGAATTTTACCAGTCTTTATCCAACCAGTAAGCCTTGTCTTTTTTATGATTTTGAGTTTTGTTCCACATTTTCCTCCTCCTCTATTCAGTATCCCCAATTTTGATCCATTTCCAAGTGGTTAGTATTGGTAGGCAGGTACCACTTAGTTCTTCTAGTCTCAGGGTCATATAGACTGAGGTTCTCAGGGTCCATTAGCCCTTTGGACTGTTTCCATGAATCTTTGATTTTCTTCACTCTTCTTTGGTCCAGATTAAGAGACCAATAATTATATCTTAGATGGCTGGTTATAAGCTTTTAAGACCCAAGTCGCTATTCACCAAAGTAAGATATAGAACAATATGTTTGTGTACCATGCTATGCCAATTGAACTTGTTATCCCCCATGACCATGGTCCCCAGCCCACAGCCCCAGAAACTCACTCCCTCAAGGTACTTAGTTGTGGCTAAGAAGTTATCCTAACTTTACCCCCTGTTAGATTTAAACTACATATGGACAGTTTTATAGCTCATACAAATACATAAGTAGGAATACTGTCTGCCAAACCTATGCATGATTATGGGTATATTTCCATTCACCTATCCATACCTGATCTTGCCTGTTTACTTACTTGTCTACTGTACATTAGTGTTTGCTATTACTGATAATGCAGTATTGTGTATGTAACAGTATTTGCCTGTATTGTCTGTACCTCTCTGTGTCATCCTTTCCCTTAGTGATATTGTGCTAGTCACATGCTTTTTTATGTTGCTTTTCCTTTCACTCATATCAACACCTGTCTCTTAATTATCCATCGATTTTCCTTCCACTCCCAACCAGCTACAAACACAGAAAATTTCTTTCCTTGTGTAAAGTAAATTTTTTCCTTGCATTTATGTAATAATGGACTCATACAATTTTTATCCTTCTGTAATTGACTTATTTCACTCAGCATGTCCTCTAAGTTCATCCACATTATGAGGTGACTCACTGATTCTTCATTATTCTTTAATATTACATAGCATTCTATTGTGTGTATGCCCCATAGTTTTGTTTTCCATTCATCTGTTGATGGGCACTCAGGTTGTTTGCATCTCATTGCTATTGTAAACAGTGCTGCAGTGAACATGGGTGTACATTATCTATTTGTGCCCCAGATCTCATCTTCCAACATACTTTCAAGTGAATTTAAACCTTCAAGTTTTTGCTTGGTAGCTGAGTACATTAACTATTTCCACCAACCAGAGACACCAAGAATGAAAGCAAAGTGTATCATATACTTTATTGAGAAAACTAGGTCACTTTTAAGAGTTAAAGGGGCACTAAAAATAATTATCAGGCAAATAATTATAACTGACCTACAAAAAGAGAAGCCAAGACTGTCCTGACAAAATCATAATGTATTGGCACTGTACTGAAGACCTACTTTGCCTCCTTCCTGCGAGTCCAAAGCCAAGGCTTATACTATTTCTGGGGCTCTGCATTTGAGCAAAGTTCTATGAAGAGAAAACATAACCTCTAGAGAGCTCACTCATATTTATGACTCCCTGTATATTGCAGCTATTTTCCTGTATTAGCATGATGAGGATTAATTTCAAGGGGATACAGAAGCTTATCAGGAATTAAATCATGAAAGCAGTCTGTGAGCCAAAAAGAGTAGAGTTACTTCAAGATAAGAACACTGGAGTAAGAGATTTTTACTTTTTGAACTATTTCTGCAGCTAGCCTTTAGGTGATAGGGTTGTTCTTCATATTTGGTTCCACTTCCTCTTGTTGTGGCATTTGCCCACCTCTTTGGCTATGGGTAGCTTAGTCTATCGTTACTGTATCACTCCCCTTAAGAGTTACCTATATAGGGGACTCTGGCACTGGACCGGCTCCAAGATCAGTAGAACAAAAGGCACTTCCAGATATTCCTTTAGAGCCCAGCTGAGAGGGTGCCATGAATGTGGGGAATACTCCTATATTAAAGGTGTGATGATGTACTTTGAAAATAATCTATTCCCAGAAAATTGAGAGCTGGTTGTGTCCTTTCTAACCTTGAGTTCCAAAGAAGGCTTATATACTTAAAAATATATAAGAAATCCCGTAACTGAACTGTTTTTAAACAAAAGAGTTCATTACTCAGAGTTCCAGTTAGTCACTAGTCAATCACTGGAAAGTGGTACGCCCACAATGAAGTCATGAATCCTAGCCCTGTGTTAGAAGGGAATAGTCAGTGCTCCTCTCTGGGCCTCACATTCCTACTCTGTACAACAAACAGATTTTAATCAATGATGTTGAACATGTTTTCTAGCACTATTAGTTTTTGATTCTCTGAAACATTATTTTTCAAATGATTTTTTTTCTTCTGTGCCTTCAGAGAATTACAACACAATATCCCAGTTTCCTTTGAAATAACATAACTGCATTTTCCATCCTAAAACTTTTAAATAAATGATAAAAGTCTGCAAAATGAATATTCTACCTCCATCTAACTCTAATTTTATAACTTATACTTTTGCTGTTTCTTTATATATGTTTTATGCTTGCTAGAGAAATTTAAACTATAAAGAAGATCTCTGAAACACATTTTGACCATTGAATTTTATAATTAAGCTCTGGTAGCATAGTGCCTAAGGCACTTGACTGCTAACCAGAAGGCTGGCGGTTCAAACCCACCAGCCACTCCTCGGAAGAAAGTTTGGGCAATCCTACTTCCGTAGTGATACTGCCTCGGAAACACAAGGAGGGGTCGCTATGAGTCGGGGCTCACTCGACGGCAAATAACAAAGTAGTTCCTTTATTTTCTACATTAGACTAAGCAAAGCAAGCAACCATTGCCGGGGAGTCGGACCCGGCCCATAGCAACCCCTCCTTGGGTTCCCGAGACAGTATCACTACGGAAGTAGATTGACCAACCTTCCTTCCGGGGAGTGACTGGTGGATTGAACTGCCAGCCTTCTGTTTAGCAGCCAGGTGCCTTAGGCACTATGCTACCAGAGACCTTAAACTACAAATTCTGAAAAAGAAAAAAAAAAAACGTGAATGATAGTCCTTATTAAATTAAAACTTAGAAATAGTGACAGGCATCCTCTGTTTTCTGGGACAAATAACATTAAAGTTGACTCAGTAATCAGGTTATAAGCATTTATTTCTTGCCCTCCCCTTTGCTGGTGCAGTGCCTAAGGGAACTGACTGCTAACCAGAAGGCTAGCAGTTCAAACCCACTAGCTGTTCTGCAGAAGGAAGATGAGGCACTCTACTTCCATAAAGATTTACTGCCTTGGAAACCCAATGGGGGTTGTTATGAGTCAGAATCGACTTGATAGCAGTGGGTTTTTTTTTT
>NW_006921611.1:10824312-10826503 GCF_000298275.1 Orycteropus afer afer
CAACCTTCCTTCTGAGGAGTGGCTGGTGGGTTTGAACCGCCAGCCTTCTGGTTAGCAGTCAGGTGCCTTAGGCACTATGCTACCAGAGCTCCTGCTCCTATATATATATAATTTATAATAGTGTTAAGGAACATAGGATACTTAGGGATAAATTTGACAAATGATGTGTTTTCAGTGTTTTATACTGAAAACTACAAAAGTTTGCTGGTAGAATTTAAAGAAACATAAAGAGAGATATAGGATGTTCACAGTTTGGAACACAATATTGAGAACATATTAATCCTCCCCAAATTGTTTTATAGATCAGACTCAATTCCATTTCAATGTTCCAACAAGCCTTCTACATAGTGATTTACATACTGATTCTAAAACTTATGCAGAAATGTAACGAGTTTAGAATTGTCAAACAATCTTGCGAAAGAAGAACAAAGCTGGAAAGCTTATACTATCTGATTTCAAGGCATCCTTAAAGGTACAAAACTCAATATAGATGATGGCCTAAAATAGACAAATAGATCAGTAGAACAGAACAGACTCAGAAATCGATTTATACTTCTGTGATCAATCGTCAATAAAAGGACCAATGGGGAAAATAAAATACTTCTAAGAAATGTTCTGTAAGAACTGGGTTAATGTATAAAAACAAATTTAATTTCAACTCTTACCTGGTACCAAAGGAAAAAAGAACAAATTCCCTGCCATCGAGTCGATTCCAACTCATAGTGACCCCCACTCAGTTTCCAAGGTGGTAAATCTTTATGGAAGTAGATCATCCCATCTTCCTTCCACAGAGAGCAGCTGGTGGGTTTGAACCACTGACCTTCTGGTTAGAAGCCAAATGCCTTATCCACTACACCACCAGAGCTCCTTTACCCGACACAATACACCAAAATAATTTGAGACTATGTCATAATCCTAAATGTAAAAGCTAAAACTATGAAACTTGTAGAAGAAACCATGTAGGAATATCTATATCCTGGGCAACAGGCAAAGATTTTTTAGATAGGACACAAAAAGCAATTATCATAAAAGAAAAAAAACGAAAAGCTACACTTCCATACGATTAAGAATACTTGCTCATCAAAGTTAAGAAAATGCATAGCTAATTACAGATTAGATCTGTCTCTGCCCATATACATGTAACCTGTCAAAAGATGTATAAAACAAATACATGAAAACCTCTACCTATAATCCTACAATTCAATAATAAGACAAACAACTAACTTTTCAAATACCGGCAAAAGACATGAACAACATCTTCACAAAGGAAGATATATGAATGGTCAATAAACATTTAAAACGTGTTCAATATAAATAGTCAATAGGGACGTGCAGATTAAAGTCGTAATGAAATACCTCCATATACCCATTAAAAACCAACAAACCAAACTCATTGCCCTTGAGTCAATTCGACTCATAGTGACCCCTCCTTTGGTTTCCAAAGCCGTATCTCTGCAAAAGAAGATTGCCCAACCTTCCTTCTGAGGAGTGGCTGGTGGGTTTGAACCACTAGCCTTTTGGTTAGCAGTCAAGTGCCTTAGGCACTACACCACCAGAGTGCTTATTAGAATTGCTAAAATTTAAAGGATGAACAAAAACAACTGTTGGTGAGCATATGAAATTCTTATATGTTCCTTTTGGGGATGCAGAATAATGCAGCCACTTTGGAAAAAAAAAAATGGCAATTTCTTTCAAAGTTAAAAATACACCCAACTTAGGACCTAGTAATTCTACTGCTAGATATTTACCACTATAAATAAAACTTACATCAACTAAAAAAAAAAAAAAAAACTGTACAAGGATGTTCATGGAAGCTTTACTCAAAATAGCACCAAAATAATGTGAAAAATCATTAAGAGTAGTATATATAAACAAATTGTGGGATTTTTGTGCAGTAGAATAATGTTGTTGTTAGGTGCTATCAAGTCAATTTCAACTCATAGTAACCTCATGCAACAGAGTAGAACTGCCCCATAAGGCTTTCTAAGCTGCAATCTGGAGCAGATCACCAGGTTTTCTCCCTCAGAGCAGCTGCGTGGGTTCAAACTACCACCCTTTCACTTAGCAGCATGACACTTAACTGTTACACCACCAGGGAGTGCTCTAGTGTAATACTACTCAGTAACAATAAACAAGGAACTAGTTTCCTTTTTCATGCAAGAAATGGATATATTTAAAAAAAAAAAAAAAA
>NW_006921611.1:10830983-10832368 GCF_000298275.1 Orycteropus afer afer
ACTTTGGTCATGTTGTCAGAAGGGACCATTCCCTGGAGAAGGATGTCATGCTTGGTAGGGTGGAGGGTCGATGAAAGAGGGGAAGGCCTTCAACAAGATGAATTGACACGGTGGCTGCGATGATGGGCTCAAGTATAGCAGAGATCATGGAGCTGGCGTGGGATTGGGTAGTATTTCATTCTGCTGTGCGTGGAGTCGCTATGAGTTGGAAACGACTTGATGGTACCTAACAATAACAACAACAACAACAACCTATGTTCAACTTGGAATCCAGAGTTGATTTACATAAACTACTGGTTTTCAGTCTTGGTTGAACACTAGACTCTCTCAGGAATTTTAAAAATCTCTGTGCTCATGTTTGCTGGGTTCAGACCAATTATATCAGAATCTTTGGAATAGAAACCAAACATCAGCATATTTTTAAAGTCTCTCCCCTCCCCATACACTTCTATTCTTGATTCCAAAGCACAACCAATATTGAGAACAAATGGTCTAAATATTGACAGATTTTATCTGAAAATGACCATAAATGGAGTCTTCTTAGATATTCCCATAGTCATTTACTCAACAGCAATGATAGTAGTTTTTCTGTAGATAACAAAATGTCACATATTTCCCCATGAAACAGAAAAGAGTAATAATTACTTGTTTTTATATTTAAAAACTCCCATCCATTTTCCTATTTCACCAACACATAAAGGGTTCTCCAAAATAGTAACTTACGGTGTAAATTAATACTGGTAAAGTTCAATTGTAATTCTGAACCTTTTCTCCATTAAAATACAAGTGAGCTGTTGAGATGTTCTACTAGTTTCTTTGGTTAATGCCATTACCCAGTCACATTTGCTACTCTGTACCATCTGTTCCACATAACACGTATCCTTCAGGTTTTCCTCAAGCTTATCATTTCTATGAGGTCTTGAAAACCTAAGCAAGAAGTAATCTCTCCCTCCTCTGAATTCACAGTTCATTTGGCATTTCTTTTACAATGCCTTCTATACTTAGTTGCATGAATGTGTATGTATGTGTGTAAGAGAAATTAGATCATAAGCTTCTATTGGATCATCATCTGTCTTCTGTTTTCTCTAATACATGCTGACAATCCCTTATCTTCAATTCAGAAAATTCAGAAAGCCCTGAAACTCAAAAGTTTCTTCATGATTCATTGGTCACCAAAACCTGACCTGAATTGCCAAGAGCCTAGTTGTAATCTTTATATATAGCACTTAACACATATATAATAGGGAGCTCTGGTAGCATAGTGCCTAAGGCACTTGACTGCTAACCAGAAGGCTGGTGGTTCAAAGCCACCAGCCACTCCTCGGAAGGAAGGTTGGCCAATCCTACTTCCATAGCAATACTGCCTCGGAAACCCAAGGAGGGGT
>NW_006921611.1:10832468-10839695 GCF_000298275.1 Orycteropus afer afer
GAAGGTTGGGCAATCCTACTTCCGTAGTGATACTGCCTCAGAAACCCAAGGAGGAGGGGTCGCTATGAGTCGGGGCCGACTCGACGGCACATAACAACAACAACATATGATTCCACTTACACGAAGTTTTAGGCAAAATGAATCTATGGTCAGAAAAGAAAAAATTCAGAAAAGTGGTTTCCTGAAGTAGCGGGTTAGCATTGACCAGGAAGGGGCACATGGGGCTTTTCCTGTGATGGAAAAGTTATGAATGCTGACAGGAGTATGGGTTTCACGGGTGCATGCCTTGTCAAAGCGCAATGAACTGGAACACTATCTGCATTCGTCACGCATCTTTAAACAAATAAAAAAAGTCATAAATAATGTCTGATAAAATTATTCAATCAGAATCTTTTCAGAAATGAGAATGATTGTGACAATATGAAGGATTTAGGATTGTAGGTAAGTTTTTTCATTTTTTACCTTGCTTGCTTGTTTTTTTTTTTTTTTTTTTTTTGCTTTCTCTGTTTATTCATTCATTCAATGATTATTGAGCACCATTCTGTATCAGTGGCTATTGTGGGTGTTTCCTACATATCAACACAGAGAACACACTTACCTCTCTGCTTTCAAGGTGCTAATAGTCTATAGAGATAATAGAGAGAAAGACAAAAAAATAAGGAAAATCATAATAAATAAGAAAATAAAGTGTTTAAAGAAGAGCGAAAAATACTATGAGAAACAAAACAAAAAATGCTGAGCCTTCTATGGCACTGCCATATCATGCTCAAGCTAAGCAATCAGTTCATTTTATTCCAGCTGCCTGATACTATTTTTTCAAAGTTATAGATATCTCTGTTTACTGATTAGAATGTTTGCCTTAACTAATTAATTGACCACGCATTAAAAGCATTCCAGAAACAGGTGTACCTGTCTCTGTGTGTATCTGTGTGTACACGTTTTAAAGTGCTGGGTTACCATAGTTGCTTTATTCATTAATCTTTTGCAATATTTTATTCTTGAATAAATATATATCACGATGTCACCTGGGGTGGGTGAAAAGGTTGGTTCCAAGGACGTCGTGTTCAATGCTAATCGAATTTCATGTGCTACTGACTCATAGTCACATTGAGTTATCAAGTCAAAGAGCATTCTTTTTGTCTTCTGTATAAAAGACAAGCTGCTCAAATGTTACAGAAATCAGACGCCAAGTCATTAAAATGTGGTTGTACATAAAAGATGCAGCACTGATAATTCAAAATAGACAAGAAAAATATGCTCTAGGAATAATTCTTCTTCAAGTCATAATATCTGGCACAAAACATAAATAAGGCCCTATTTTTTCTCCTTCAGTGTCCTGCCATGCAGTCACTGAGTCAATTTGTTATCTGCCAGTAACAGTAACTTGTGGGGAGGCCTTCAGCTGTGGAGAGACCCTTCCAGTATTTTTTAGCAAGACAAAGACTGAGAACAAGGAGTCCTAGGGGGTAATGGTTAAGTGCTCTGTTGCTAACCAAAAGGTTGATGTTTTGAACCCACCCAGTCATAGTCAGGGCTGACTTGACGGCACATAACAACAACAACAAGTGTTTCTTCAGGAGAAAGAAATGGCAATCTGCTTCCATAAAGATTACAGCCAAGAAAACCCTATGGGACAGTTTTACTGCGTCATATGGGGTTGCTATAAGTCAGAATAGATTTGAGGATGCCCAACAACAACAAGACTGCAAACATATGAAATTCTCCAACAAAAAAACAATGGTAACAAGAAATGAAAAGCTTCTGTGATAAGATTGTTCAGCATAGTAATTCCTGAGCCCTGTGTTATTTTTCTATAGCTAGGAAGCATACATAAAAAAGGTTTTTAATATTTGTTCTTGCTTGTTGTTGTTGTTTAATCATGTATTTTGATAAAATCAGTCTCTAATCAAGTTCTGCAGATTTATTATATTAATCAACCCTCCAATCTTAAATCTGGGAGCTGTGGTGGCATAGTGCCTAAGGCACTATGAACACTATGAATCAACAGTCACCTCTCCCTTCTCTCAGCTCACATAGTGTAACCTTCTATCCCACTTATTTGGTTTAGAAGTGTATGGGGTCCCTTCCTCAGTACAATTCTCACCCTTAGTAGCTCGTAGGTAGGTGAGGGTAGTAAGAATTGTTGGCCCTATGTATGAAATGCATTTTAAACCCAGGCTGCTTTCTCAAAATCAAATTGTAAGTGTGCTATTTAGAATTTACAATGATTATGAATGATAGTTCCCTGGCCAGCCCATAAAACTTACTGAATCAATATCATATCTAAGTTACTATATCAATACCACCCTTTATAACATTATTTTCTGAGAAATTGCATTTTATTAGAAAAATATAATATAAGATTTGTTTTATTTCTACACTCTCAACATCAAGCTGATCATAAGCATTAGGTAACAAATATGTGTTTAAATGACTGCTGATAATAAAATATTCTAAGTCCTACATATTGGTCTATGACTTCCTAGGAAACCAGAGGACTCATCTTTACCCTATGGTTTCTGCGCCTGCTCCACAGCTTCTGTGACACCTTACATGAACTTTGAGTGCTGAATGGTTTCTATCATTTGAGAAAATACCTGTCAGGCATCTGGAGTTGAAAAGTTCAGAGTGGAGTGCTGAAAATGTTGACACATAGCACCATCTTACCTAATCTTCCTAGATATTTCTATTATAGGTATTTGAGTTTCCTTTAAACCATTAGAGTCAATTGCTTCATTTTGACTGGATTTATAAAAGCATAAACGTTTCAACTATGATAATGCTCTTTAGCTTTTTAGCCTCTTCTCTCATACTGCTGGGCCACAAGCATTCATTAGAGAAAGTGTTCAGAAATGAAACAAAGTGGAAAAAAACTTGGATTATGGATGAGTGGCTTTTATCTAAAAGGAATATAAAAATAACAAACACTCTGAAACATAAGAGATTACAAAAATTAAGGGAAAGCTCATTTTCTGTTCTTTTCCTTTTCTTTCCATTCTTTTTGGATGAGCCTAGCTTTTTCCTTAGTAATCAAAGTAATAAGAACAATCATCTCAATTTGTGCAAACATGACTGAAACACAATCCTTCCTCTAAATCCCCAGTTATATGGCAGAAGTAAAACAGTTGCTCTTACCTCTTAATTCCCCCATATCCAGGGTTGTCCCAAGTTGTTCTAATAAAGCGACTCTTGCCGCATTCTTTTTGTGTTTCTTGCCATCATAATGTTGCTGGGCCATCAGAGGATTATTAAACCAGGCTGCACAGAGCCCACAGTATCTGTCTGAATCTCTTCTTTGATAGGGAGATGCCACCACTGGAGCAGTGTCCACACGTGGGGGTTTAAGTGAGCTCAGGGGTGTTGCTGTGAAGGAAAACAACCGGAGAGAACCATGAGCCACATTACTCCACTACTGAATGGACTTCTTCTCAGTATCTAAAAACAGTCTCAAGTTCATTCTAGGGCTCAAAGATCCAGAAAAGCTTATTGAGAGCAGGAAAATTATGCTTGCCAGCCTTCATTTCTGTAGTTGGAACAAAACTAAATATTCCTCATTTATTGAGATCAGAATTTGCACACCATTATGCCAAAATCTGACAGCTCAAAGACCAACACTTAGGGGGAAATAGGGGGTTGATTTAATAAACTCTTAGGGATGAGGGAATGATCTATGAATGAAAATGAAGTGAATTTTTGAAGGAAACATTGAACAATCGTGATTTAAAAGATTCTGAATGAGTGAATTGAACATTTGTGCACTATAAATGGAAAGAAGTAATAAATAAAGGATTTGCCTCAGTGCTAGTGGCAGATCTTTCAGTGATATGGATCACATCAATTAAGGAAATTGTGCTAATTTTAATATCAGTTACTTCTCTTTACTGTGGCAGGTTATTTTCAACCTATATCTGCTAAAATTGATGCTAAAAGAACAATATGTGTTTTTTAAAGGCCAAAAGAATAAAACACTATAGAACAGATACTGTTTATCTAAACTGAAAAGCCACTTATCACTATTTTGAGATTGGAAGCCCTATGTATTTATTTAACCCATTCCACTGTGTGTTTACAGTTAATTTTGGTCCACAAAGAAAAGAACCTAAGTGGAAAGAGTTTTCTTACAAGAAGTATAAGTAACTTTGTATACATTCAAGCTTCAAGATCACTGCTGTTGAGGCGATTCCAACTCATAGTGACCTACGCTGGGGTTCCAGGTGGTAAATCTATACAGAAACAGACTACCCATCTTTCTTCTGCAGAGCAGCTGGTGGGTTTGAACCACTGACCTTTTGGTTAGCAGAAAAATACCTTATGACATACAAATTGTTTTCATCCTTACAAAAACTATGAGAATTGAATTACTGTCTTCTTTCTCAGATAATGAGTTTCAGAGATGTCATGCCCCTTACTTAATGTGAGGTATCTAGTTTGGGTAAAAGCAAGATTCAAAACCAAACTTTTGATTTCCAAGGCTGGCGTTCTTTGCAATATTTCCAAGGACTCATCTTGTACTTCTTAATAAGCAGAGATTTTTTTTTCCCCTAGACACCATTCATCTTTGAAATTTATACATGATTTAATTTAGTTGTGAAAAAAAAAGTATCCCCTGACCCAAATGTTTTTCAGAAGAAAGAGATTTAAATTTTTGCATGGTCCATTAGTCACAATACAATATAGCAGCACCTTCTGTTTGTTGCTTTGTCACTGAGACATAGAGCGTAGCTGCCACAACCATGAAAAAGAGGGTGTTCCAAGAAAAAAGCTGAGATGTTGGACTTCAGTAAAAAGTTAGGATGCTACTTAATTTTTTTCCCAAGATTTCAATAACTTTACAATGGAATTTTATTTTTTAGATTAAATAACTGATATAGAAATACACACTTGCTAAGTGATTGTTTTAGGAGCTCTGGTGGAGCAGTGGTTAAAACATCAGGCTGCTAACTAAAAGGTTGGAGGTTTGAACCCACCAGCCTGCTCCACAGTTGAGCAATCTGCTTCTGTAAAGATTTACAGAAACCCTATGGGGCAGTTCCATTCTGCCCTATAACCAAAAAACCAAACTTAGGGCTGTGAAGTCAAATCCAACTCATAGTGACCCCTCCTTGGGCAGTATGTCTTCGGAAGTAGATTGCCCACTCTTTCTTCTGAGGAGCGGCTGGTGGGTTTGAACCACCAGCTTTCTGGTTAGCAGTCAAATGCTTTAGGCACTATGCCACCAGAGCATCACAGTCTGCCCTATGGGTCACTATAAACTGTAGTCAACTTGATGGGAGTGGACTAGTTTTGGTTTAAGTGACATTTTAATTCAACAAATGCCTGGTTCATGACAATATCTTGACAAAGACTTTTTCTCCTTCTTTTCAGAGATTTTCTCACATAGGGAAAACATAGTTTAGATGAAACTTAATGGTGTTATTTCTATAGGAACTGAGAGAAAGAATCCATTTCTTAAAAGACTCATTCAGATTGGGTTGTGTATCACTATGCAGAAATAAAGCTCAAGTCAGCCACAGGAACCCAGCAGCTGCCCAGTATCACTTTGCTATGACTTAGAAATGCCAATAAAAGCTACAAATATGCAGTTGACCCATGTGTGAAAGAACCTCTATTCACTTTCCTCAAGGAAATTGGATCGTGCTTCTAAAGTTTCCTTCATCCTTATCAATTTCTGAGGATTTATAGCTGCCTATTGTTTTTGATGGCAATGGAAAACATATCAAATGTTTACGATCTGAATAAATGTTGACTCTTGAAGCATAATTTACTTTTCTCTATGAGTCATGAAAACCATGTAAGAGTCGATTTTATCAATTGATACCTATATGCCACGTTTTGGCAGGAGGGATGCATAATAGAATATTCATCAAATAAGATAATCTTATCTGGCACATAAAAAAGCAGTTTGACACTGAATCTGTATTGTAGCTTCCTCTCCCGAATAATTTCACTATCTTGGGTACAGCTCCAAAAGTTTAATTTTTCTTTTACTTCTATTTCCACATTTCTTCACCAGTTTCAACATAATTTATATCCATTTAATGCTTGGAAAGGTAAACAAAGACTATAGCGAGAGAGGAGTGGAAACATTTTTTAATCAAAGCCAAAAATCTATATTGGGTTGGGTTCTAGCACTGCTAAGCTGTATGACATTGTAGTTTCCACAAGGTTAAAATTCAAGATCATTATCTGCATTTAAACTAATATTCTTTGCACTTAACCCAAGGGATAGAGATGGAACAAATTGTAGAATCTCTTGCCCTTTTATGCCTTTGGATGTCAACCATAAAGGCTATTAAGGAGGAGAGCATTCCAGGTTTTACTGCTAAATCTGTGTGTGTACTTGGACCATCAAACATATAATTCTTTGGAAAAACTGTATTATTCTAATGAAATTAATTAAAATTAGAGTGAAGACTATCACTTGGTTTAAAAATACACTTAATAAAGCACTTTAGTTGGTATGTAATTTTTAATTTAATGCTTTATATTTTTACTTTAATTACAAAAATATGTCACTGAATATTGACATCACCTAACCTATGTTAGCAGCAGGGTGGGAGAGTGGGAGAAAGGGCATTAAAATACCCAGGAACGGGAACAGAGGAGCAGTCAGCCACAGGGACCCAGGTAAGAAGAGGGAACCCAGGCACACCCAAAGCAGCAGTGCGGGAGAGCAGGAGAAAGGGGACTAAAAGTCCCAGGAACCGGGACAGAGGAGTCAGCCGCAGGGACCCAGGTAAGGGTGACAGGAGAGGTTTCCAACAGGGAGACAAACTTTTCTGTCGGTTTGTCCTATTGTGGTGACATGTTGATGTGAGTTTTGAGGCTGAGCCACTGGTGTTTCAAACCCAGCAAGATGCACATGGTACACAGGTATCAGCCCAGCTTACAGACTGAGACGGACTAGGAAGAAGGAAGAGGACATCCACTTCTCAAAGAATTGGCCAGGGAAAACCTTATGAATAGCAAAGAAACACTATCTGATACATTACCACACAACTTTATGAGTAGTCTGGTTAGGTTAGAAGGCTCTCAAAATAAGACTTGGAAAGAGCTGCATCATCAGAGTAAACCCAGCCTTACTCCTATGGATAAGGTAAAGCTTTTGAGACCTCCATTTGCTGATGTGGCACCACTCAAATTGAGAAGAAACAACTGCAGACATCCATTAATCATTAGAACATGGAATGTACGAAGTACAAATCTAGGAAAATTGGAAGTTGTCAA
>NW_006921611.1:10843669-10859433 GCF_000298275.1 Orycteropus afer afer
AATTATATATATATATATATATATATATATATATATATACACACACACACACACACACACACACATAAAGAGAGAGAGAAAAATAGAATTATTAATATTTTGGTCATGGAGTGTTGTCCCAGTTCCGTACAATATATGGTATACATACCTTTTTATGTCTCTAAAATTCTAAAGTATCTAAATTTCAAAAGGTATGAGGCTCCAAATGCTTTGAATAAAAGATCATTGTATCTGTAGCCTGTTTGGTATAACTAAAATAAACATTTTTGGTGTTAATGCTTGAGACAGTTGAAACAAGTCAATTTCTAATACTTGGTTTCAAAAAACCATCTGATTCTACCATAATTTTCACTATCCCTTTTAGTGACTTTTGGAGTGTTTGCAAGGAGCAGGTTCTCCACAGCTCTGTGAAGAACATTGGATAAGTGGTTTTTCTTTTTCTTTTTTTGGCTACAGGTAGTCCCCAGGTTACAAACAGGATCCATTCCAAAATCTGTCTTTAAATCAAATTTGTAGGTAAGTTGGAACAGGTGCCAACAGTTCTTATGTAGCCTTACTTTAGTGCAAGAAAAAGCTTGCAGTATTTTCAATGATTTAAAAACTGCATGTACAGCAAGTGAAGGTGATAATGATGAAGAATTTGTTGCAAGTAAGCATTGATTCAATCATTTCAAAGTGAGAGCAAAGTTACATAACATTAAAGGACAAATATGATTTATCTCTAAGTTAGACATTTGTAACCTGAGGACTTATTGTAATACTCTGAAATAATATGTACCTCTTCCCTATATTTGTTTCCTCCTGGCAGACCAACCGTGGTTAATTTAAGAATAAGAATATTTCCAGGGCATCCTGCTTCTGCCTCTGTCATAACACTTGCTCACTCTGTGATATAACTTATTTAACACCACAATACATCACCCAGTACGTAGTGTGTAGTCCATGTTTTGGGATGAACAAATGAATGAACAAGTCAATGAATGAATGGAAGTTCTTCACATTACAAGTAATAAAGTAAACTAGTAATAAGCACCAAGTTTTCCTATTTCTCCTAAATTGGGTCAGTTAAGGCTTGTGTAGCCATGTACTTTACCAGTCATTATAAATATAATAAGGGACATGATCATGATGTGGTTAAATTGTGGAAGGACAACAAGCCAAGTGTAGACACATATTTTTGTCTCCCTCCTTCTCTTGTAGTTTACCAGATACACTTAAAGTCACTATTTTATTCTTTCAGATTTCTGTCCATTGCTTGGATGATCTATTTCTACAAGGTTTCCGAAAGCTAAAATCATTCTAGAAAGTTCACTTTCAAACAAGAAACTATTTACTCTGACTCATTTATCATGGCAACCAAACTCATTTCTCCTTCTGGTGTGGTCTCAACCAGAGCTTCAAATCAGTTCATTCAGATTTGAACCCCTTCTGAGAATTTACATTTCCACCCCAGGGATACTGAATCAGAATCTACATTTTAACAAGATCCTCAGGTGATTCTTATAGATCCTCATGGATCTTCTTAAAAGGTAGAGTCTGATTCAGTTTATCTGGGATGGAAATGCAAACTCTCAGCAGGGAGGTCAAACCAAAATGAAGCCCTGGTGCAAACTGTCCCAGTTTTCCTGGGATTAGAGGGTTTCTGATATGTGAGACTTTCAGTGCTAAAATAGGGAAGTCCTGGGACAAGTTGGTTACCCTACATGCTGGAGGCAGAGTTGACTTAACATCACACTGGGGAAGCAGGTATTAGTGAAAAGTTGGAAATAATTGTTCAGGAATTTAGAGCAGCTACTCAACCAAACGGACAGGATCCAACAATAGGTCTCAAAGCTTTACTTGTTTCATCAAGTGGGAGTCCTTTGCCAGAGAAGAAGATAATGCAGCCAGCAACAGGATTCTCACCTGCCTGCCCACAACTAGGAGCACAGCTACAGGTGCCCTTCATCTCCCATGAGGGAGCCTTTTACTGACACTGGCTTTTTTTCTCCAGTCTTCCCTTTCTCCTTTTCTTTCTTCCTCCTTCCTCCTCAATGTTTTCTAGATGTTAAGACAAAACAAAACCAATTGTCCTTGAGTCAGTTCTGACTCCTAGGTGACCCTACAGCGCAGACTAGAACTGCCCAATAGATTTTCCAAGGCTGTAAATCTTTATGGAAATAGATTATCTCATCTTTCTTCCCTAGAGCAGTTGGTGGGTTCAAACCACCAACCTTTGGTTAACAGCTGAATGTGTTAACCACTACACTACAAGAGCTCCTTTCTAGGCTTTAGGATAACAAAAATCGGCCCTTTTTCACAAAAGATTTTGGGAGCATTTTAAATAGCAAAATAGAGCTAAGAATGTATTCATTTTAATATATGTGGTTTTCTTAGGAAAGGTATTCTTAACAGTAGTACCAGTTCTTCCCAGCTGTATGATATTGTACAGTTAACTCTGATGTATCTGTGGCATGTATTCCCCTATGTAAGTTGCCCAAAAGCGCTGTTTAACCAATGGGACAACATAAAGCTCAAGGTGATGAATTATCTAGTGTAGGGTGCTCTGATTAATAAGTAGCAGAGGAAATGTCGAGGACCACATCTTCTTACTCTAAGACCAGCACCATATTTCAATGTCAACTAGTTTCCAATGGATGCTAAGGGAGCAATAGGCCAAATAAACAAAAAGATTAACTATAGAACACATTTCCTAGGCTTTAACATCTGTTCTCAGTGGGAGATTATTTGGAAATGCGCATTTTCTCATTAAAAAAAATTCTGATTTCCAGTCCTTATGCTAAACTACCTCTTTCTTTTGTTCCCTACCCTAAATCAAATTAATACTAGTATCAATTCTTCAGCAATGATCTTTTTGTTTGTTTGCTTTTTGCAAATGCTGTTGACAATTACATTTTACTAAACCATTCAGTGTGTGGCTTTGGAGGCTGCTGTCAATGCAGATGGCCAGTCGTCTCCAAATAGTTCAGACTCTTCTGCAACTAAATGCTTTAATTTGAGCAAACTCTGCAATGTCAGAGACCATAACTTGATTTCTTTTCTGTCTCTCACAGAGGCTAGCATCTCTTACGTAGATAGTGAGGGATCTATTGCCATGGAGTCAATTCCAACTCTTGATGACCTCACCTGTGTCAGAGTAGAACTGTGCTCCACAAGGTTTTAAATAGCTTATTTCTGGGAAGAAGATCAGCAACTCTTTCTTTCCAGGCAATTTTGGGTGGACTTGAATCTCTAAGCTTTCTGTTAGCAGCCTAGCATATTAACTGCTTACACCACCCAGGGACATCATATAGATGTTGTTGTTATTAGGTGCTTTCAAGTTGGTTCCAACTCATAGCAAAGCTATGCACAACAGAAGAAAACACTGCCCAGTCTTGCACTATACTTGAGCTCATTATCCCAGCCATTGTGTCCATCCATCTCATTGAGGGTCTTCCCCTTTTTTGCTGATTCTACTTTACTAAGCATGATATCCTTCTCCAGGGACTTTTGACAACATGACAACATGACATGACCAAATTAGGTAACATGAAGTGTGGCCATTTTCACTTCTAAGGAGCATTCCAGCTACACAGATTTGTTAGTTCTGGCAGTCCGTGGTACTTTCAGTATGCTTTACCAACAACACAATTCAAACTCTTCTGTCTTCCTTATTCATTGTGCAGCTTTCACATGCATAAGAGACAATTGGAAATGTCATGGCTTGGGTCAGAAGCACCTTAATCTTCAGAGTAACAGCTTTGTTTCTGAACACTCTACAGCGATCTTCTGCAACAGATTTGCCCAGTGCAATACAATGTTTGATTTCTTGACTGCTGTTTCCATGGGTGTTGATAGTGGATCTGAGTAAAATGAAATCCCTGACAACTTCAATCTTTTCTCCCTTTATCGTGATGTTGTTTATTGGTTCAGTTGTGGGGGTTTTTGTTTGCTTGTTTTGTTTTACTGTGTAGCACAATCCATACTGAAGGCTATAGTCATTGATCTTCATCAGCAAGTGCTCTGAAGTCATTTCACTTTCAGCAAACAAGGATGTCTCATCTGCATATCACAGGTTGTTCATGAGTCTTCCTCCAATCCTGATGCCCTGTTCTTCTTCATGTAGTCCTGCTTCTTGGATGTCAGTTTGCTGTACTGTGGTGGCTTTCATGTGCTGTGAAACTGGAAGCTATGCCACCGGTATTTCAAGTACCAGCAGGGTCACCCATGACAGACAGATTTCAGTGGAGTTTCCAGACTAAGACAGCCTGGGATGAAGGATGGGGCCATTCACATCTGAAAAAAATGGCCACTGAAAACCTTATGAATAGCAATGAAACACTGTCTGATATATTACTGGAAACCATATAAATAGTAGATTATAAATAGGTGATGAATAAACAAAGACAGTACTAGTGAATTTTAGTTAATATATGCTTAGGAATGTTCATGTTTTAATAAATGGTTTTATGATAGCTAAATTTTAATTCTTTGATAGTTTTTATTAAATTTATTTTATAAGGTTTAAAATAACTAAAGTGTTCACAATAGCACATGGATTAAATAAAGGGTGGCTATCTATACTGTGGAATACCATGCAGCAATTAGAAAACCTGCTTTGGAAAAGTAGTTAATCTCCTGGAGGGAATATTCAGGCTATAGTGTGAACTGGAAAAAAAAATGTGGTTTTAAAACCATATGTAGAGTATAAAACAAATTACTTATTATTAAATTATATGTGTATGTATAGATATACACATATAAAACTATATAGAAAGGCTAGAAGGCTATAAATAAAAATCTCAGCAATAGTTATTTCTAAGTTGTAGATTATGGGTGATTTGTTTTGCACTCATGGATATACTCCTGATGCTTGGGGAAAACAGTTTCATTTTATAATTTATAAATGGGCTGCATTTCATGAAACTTGTTTTAGTGCAAATTCTAGGAAACACTGCTTAGGGGACTTGTGGTGCCACAACCAGGTCTTAAATTAAAACATCAAAGGATTTTATTTACAGTGATATATTTATTAATTTATTGGTGAGTCTGGGAAAGAATGGGTTGGGAGAAAGCTGGTTCAGTTAGAATATGATGTAAAATGCCATCTCCCCTTATTTCTCCAAAATATACAGAGAAAAGCAGTTTTCTTTTTCCTGTAGAGCAGATCTAAAATGAAATACCTCTCTTCCTTCTTATACACATCTATAAGTGAATTCCCCTATTCAAGACAGCTAAGATAGAAAAGGAAAAAAAAAAAAAATCCATATGCTATTTATTTTATGGTATGAAGGAAATTAAGGAACACTATAAAATATCTGCTATTTCGAAATATATGCCATTTAACACTTCCTGAGAATAAACAAAGATGAGGATGACTTAACAGAAGCATCATTCCAATCCAATTTTATATCCACATTCTAAGTATAATCAGCTTATTAAGGGGAATTGCTTTCTCACTCATGCTACATTCATATATCATCAGTCTTCATTAATACAGTATTCATAGATCATTGATTTTCATTAATATAAAATAATCCCCTCTAGTTTCAGCCACTGATTAGGTTCTAAATATCTTAAGCATGCCTGTTTTCTGCAGAATTCTAATCTTTGAAAATAGCCATTAAATAGAACTTCAGAGGGGATAACAGTCATTTGATGACTTTCTCTTGTTTAGCAAAAGAATCCAAAGGCTATTATACTCCACATTCTTCTATGCTTTGAAAACAGAAAGTTAGAATATAAGTTCATGAGGGTAAGAAACATATTGTTGTGTTCAAAGACGTGCCCCAGGTCCACAGAACCAGCCCTGCACAGAGTGTGTGTTAAATAAAACCTTGTTGAATGTTGTTGTTGTTATTGTTATGTGCCGTCGAATTGGGCCCGACTCATAGCGACCCCTCCTTGGGTTTCCGAGGCAGTATCACTACAGAAGTGGGATTGCCCAACTTTCCTTCCGAGGAGTGTCTGGTGGGTTTGAACCGCCAGCCTTCTGGTTAGCAGTCAAGTGCCTTAGGCACTATGCTATTATTCTCCATATGGTAATTCATGTAAAGAAGGAATCATGGCTTCACTGTAGGACATTCTGCTATGGTGAATTTGTAACCATTAACTCTGGAGCCAAATGACAGCATCATCTCTGTCCAGACTAATGTTGCAAACAGCTTTTTTTCTTTGGGTATTCATGGCATTCCATCTTCAAACACTGTTCGGCTAAAATAGTTCATTCCTTCTGAGTTCAGTGTCAAAATCTTTAATTTGGCCACAGTTTCCATATTCAGTATAGAGGTGCTTGAGACAGTGCAGTGAACTCACAAGGGAGCCATAAGATATTTTAGATTTTTAAGGAAAGCATAGTGCTATCTGTCAGACACTGCAGGAAGCAAGCTCCAGGTACTTGACAGCTTCAACATCAGATGCTACATTTTTTTCACTGATGTCATATTTCTGTGAAGCTGGGTTTTTGGAAGCTGCTGTTTACGACACAAAAATCAGTGAGGAATAAAAAAATCAAGGTGGAAGATACAAGGTGAACCAAGGTTTCAGAAGCTATACAGTGCCCAACAGGTAAAAACATCCATTAGCAAGTGTGTTTTTTTAAGAAAATAAACTATTAATTTTAATTTTAATTTATGCATATCAACTTTTCAAATAATAACTAAGTTGTTAGAACATTAATACTTATTAAGTAGGTTGAGCATAAGGAGTCCTAGTGGTACAGTGGTTAAGTGTAAGCTTAACCAAAAGGTCAGTGGTTCAAACTCACCAGCTGCTCCACAGGAGAAGGATAGAGCAACCCACAGGTAAAGATTGTTGTTGTTGTTGTTGTTGTTGTTGTGTACCGTCGAGTCACACCTGACTCATAGTGACCCCTCCTTGGGTTTCCAAGGCAGTATCACTACAGTCTTGGAAACCCAAAGAGGCAGTTCTACTCTGTCTTGTAGAGTGGTTATAAGTCTAACTCAAAAGCAATGGGTTTTTGATTTGAACATAACTATTTAATAAATTGAAGGAATAGATATTTCTTTTGGCAAAAGGGCAAAATGAAGAAAAAATAGAGTCACTAAAGCTGTGGTAAAATTTCTGAGACACTAAGAGTTATGACAGGTTATGATGGAGTCTCTGGGTGGTGCAAACGGTCAACGTGCTCAGCTGCTAACAGAAAGGTTGGGGGTTGAAGTCCACTCAGAGACCTCGGAAGAAAGTCCTGGTGATCTACTAAAAAAATCAGCCAGTGAAAACCCCACGGTACACATCTACTCTGACATACAGGCAGTTGCCATGAGTTAGAGTCAATTCAAAAGAAACTTTTCTTTTCTTTTTTTTTAAGAGTTATGAAATCATCTTTCTATATTCCTCTCTTACTATTTGGAATAAGATCAATGGCCTGTCATTTGGGCAGCCCTAGAAAAATGGATAGCCTTTCCTCAGAAACCTCAGACTCCATATTTAACATATGTGAGAGGTAGAGACCTAGACGGGCAAAGTTGGTTTCCCTGACAGGTACTCACCCACTGACTCACCACCACCCCCAACGTCCACCCCATCAGGTACCATCCTTAGGTTTCTGAGCTGACATCACTAGCAGTATTGTGAGAGGTGCTGGGATGACTGGTGTCTTGAGGTCTGGCAACTAATACTAGCTTTTGTTCTTTTTATTCTGCCATCATTCTCTGGCTTCATCTAATCTATACCCCGTGCTCATGGGTAGGAATGATTTACTCATCAGGCAGCATCAGCTATTCAACTAGAGAGCCAGCTTCCTGGATCATTTCTTAGAGGCTATGAATATTTATAGAGGATTCAGAGATGAGAAAAGTGATCAGTGCCAGAAGCATAGTACAGATAAAGTGCAGGCAAAGTTTAGAGGAGAGAAAGAGAGAGGATGACCTTTTGGCCTGTGTTGGAAGAAAGCTGAAGCTTTAGAAGTAATTTTAGGAAAGCGAGTGTTTGGTATTATGCTTTGAATAGAAGGAGGGCATCTACACTTTTCTTCACCTTCAGCCAACATCCTTCCACCAAAAAAGGGATTTCTGGTTTCTCCGATTTCCATTTTAAGTTACCTTAAGCATGTTATTGTGGTTGTTAGCTACCATCCAAATGATTCTGACCCATGGAGACTCCATGTATTCAGAGTAGATCTGCTCCATAGGGTTTTTTAAGGCTTCGACCTTTTAGAAGCAATCTGAGGAGTGTCTGGCTGGGTGCAAACCACCAACCTTTCAATCAGTAGTTGTGTGCTTAATTCAGGAACGTACCTAGAAGTAACATTTGCTTTAACACACAGTTTTCCAGTTACAAAAATCAGCTTTTATATTCAGAACTACAAATAATTACCTATGCATATTTTTTTTTCCTGTGTCTGTTTGGATTTAATGTAGAAATAAAGTACTTCATCTTAATTGTCACTTGGAAAATGCTAAAACCTAGAGGCTTGGTGTTATTCTTGATCAACTCTATAAAACAAGCCTTTTAACCAGTTCATTCCAGTTCAAACCCCTGCTGAGAATCTGCCTTTCAACCCGAGACAGTGAATCAGAATCTACAATTTAACAAGATCCCCAGTTGATTCTTCTGGGGATCTTGTTAAAATGTAGGTTCTGATTCAGCATCTCTAGGGTGGAAAGGTGAACTCTCAGCAGGAAGTCAAACTAGAATGAACCTGTTCAAAGACCTGGAAAGAATTCAGACTAACTCATATCACTATTCTGCACTGTGTTACTTTAACAACACAAAATCTACTCCCTAAAATAGAGCAGGGCTAGTGATTCAACCTCATATGATTGTGGTAAGGATTAAAAGTGCCTTCTTGATAAAGGTTGGTTCTCATGCCTCCTAACCACAAGGAAAACTAAGGTCAGAAGAATCTAGGTCTCTTAACTACTACCCCATGTTCTTTCCACTATCCCTCACTGGCATGAATTCTGCCAAATTGATAAAGAACAGACACTGAACTAGCAAACATCTAGGAATATCCTGTGTATGAAGCAAGGGGAGCGTATGGTGAGAGTAAGTCAATAAAGCTCACCTGCTATAGTGAAGTAAGGGAGCTCTGGTGGCATAGTGCCTAAGGCATTTGACTGCTAACCAGAAGGCTGGCAGTTCAAACTTACCAGCCACTCCTCAGAAGAAAGACTGGGCAATGTAATTCTGTAGTGATAATACCGCTTCGGAAACCCAAGGAGGGGTCATTGTGAGTCTGATCCAACTCAAAAGCAGTGCGTTGTGTTTTGGTTTGTTACTACAGGGAAATGTTCATGCAGCTGATCATAAGTTTGCTGTTATGTTAGCAATTTCAGATTCTTTTGACACTATGCATGTTGCTTTGTAGAATGCTAGAAAGAATATATAAGAGCCAGAGAGGTGGTTTAAGGAAGAAAAGTATATGAGTAAAGGTTAAGGTATTTGTAATTACTTATCCAGAAGGAGAGAAGCTGAAGTACAACTTAATAACACTTGAGACACATAGAGGATTATGAATTTGGACTGATGATCAGCTGTTTTCCAAAGCTGCTGAAAAGGGGAAACAGACGAGCCTAGTGAAGGAGACCTTTAGAGGAGACAGAACTTAATGGAGTGGATCTCTCTGATGTTAAGGCATGCCTGCTACCTCTAGGAGGGGTAAGTGTGTGTGTGTGTGTGGGTGTGGTTATAGAACATAAGTATTATTACCCAATTTTTTGGGGGAAGGCATTTAAACCATAGCAGACGATGAAGTTCAGTGTTAATGGAATCTTCCTAGAAACAGAGATGGATAAGATGGTAACTCAAGTTTCTGTGAGCTTATAGATATATTTCATTCTATATCCTAGCTTCTAAGTGAGACATAAAGTTTTTAAAAGCAAAATTCTTAAATATTAATTCATCAGGATTATTTTGATGCATGGACTTCTTTCTTTCTCACTTATTTTACTAAAAACAGCTCTCTTGTGTGTTAAGAAAGATTAATGATTCATTTATACACCAGAGTTAGTTCTTGATGCTCATACCCATCAGCATTCTTGATACATGAATTTTACCAACTGAAAATGAGAGGTGTAGGTATTGAGGTTTCATCTGCTGTGTTGACTGAGAAGCAAAATGACAATGCCAATGATTAGCTGTTTGCAGTAATCAAAACGTAATTACAGTGAGAAAACACAAGTAGGCCTTTAACCTCAGTCCCCTGCTTCTTGGTTAAGTGATCTCAACAGGTGGCAGTAGAGCAGCAATCACTCCTTTAAACAAACTGAGAATTCTTGGCTTTGAGAATTGCACTTGGAGCTCTCAAATCATGTCTTTAGCCAATGTCACTAGCAATAAAAAATTGCTGCCTCCAAATGGATTGCAGAACCTTACTTCAGCCCCTTTAACCTTTCCTTGGAAGAAAGGCTTGGTGATCTACTTAAAAAAATCAGCCAATGAAAATTGTATGGAAAACAACATCCAATCTGCCAACAATCATAGGGATGACACAAGACCAAGGAGCATTTCATTCCATTGTATATAGGGTTGCCACGAGTCAAGGGTTGACTCCATTGACAGTGAACAATAAAAATAATCTCTCCCTTTCAATTCTTGGTAGCTCAAGGTGGCTACAACCACTTGTCTATCAGGTTATCATACTGTGGTTGCTTGCATGCTGCTATAAGGCTGAAAGCTATGTCATTAGTATTCCAAATACCAGCAGAGTCACCCATGGTGCCAGATTTTAGCATAGCTTCCAGACTAAAACTGACTAGAAAGACTGACATGGCCAGATCACTTCTGAAAAAACTGGCCACTGAAAAGCTGATGAATATCACTGAAATATTGTCTGATATAGTGCCAAAAGATAAGCCTGTCAGGTTGGAAGGCATTCAGAGTATGAATGGAGAAGAGCTGCCTCCTCAAAGTAGAGTCAACCTCAATGGCAATTGAAGGAGTAAAGCTTTTGAGACCTTCATCTACACACCTCAAAATTAGAAGAAACACCTGCAGACATCCATTCATAATTGAAATGTGGAATGTACAAAGTATGAATTCCAGGAAATGTGAAGTTGTCCAAATGAAATGGAACACATAGAGATCTATATCCTAGGCATTAATGAGCTAAAAAGGACTAGTAATGGCCATTTCAATCAGATAATCATATGGTCTATCATGCTGAGAACAATCAATTGAAGAGGAAAGGCACCACATCCATCGTCAAAAAGAACATTTCAAGATCTATCCTGAAATACAATGTTGTCAGTGATAGGATAATATTCATATGCCTGCAAGGAAAACCAGTTAATACAACTATTATTCAAAATTATGCACCAGTCACTAAAGCCAAATATGAAGAAATTGAAGATTTTTACCAACTTCTGCAGTCTGAAATTGACCAAACATATGATCTAGATGTGTTGATAATTACTGGTGATTGGAATGCACAAGTGAGAAACAAAGAAGCAACCAAACAAACCAAACCAAACTCACGGCCATCAAGTTGATTCTGAATCATAATGACCCCCACTGGGTTCCTGAGGTGGCAAATCTTTATGGAAGTAGATTGCCCAGTCTTTCTTCCAAGGAGTGGCTAAAGGGTTTGAACCGCCAGTCTGGTGGTTAGCACTCAAATGCCTTAGGCACTATGCCACCAGAGCTCCCACTATGCCACCAGAGCTCCTTAAAGAAGCATCAGTAGTTGGAAAGCATGGTGATAAAAATGACAGCAGAGATGGCATGATAGAATTTTGCAAGACTAATGACTTGTTCATTGCAAATACCTTTTTTCAACAACATAACGGTGACTACACACATGGACCTCACTAAAGGGAATACACAGGAATGAAATCAACTACATCTGTGAAAAAAGGAGATGGAGAAGCTCAATATCATCTGTCAGAATAATGCAGAGGCTGACTGTGTAACAGACCATCAACTGCTCATATGTAAGTTTAAGTTAAAGCTGAAGGAAATTGAAACAAATCTATGGGAGCCAAAATTCGATCTTGAGTATATTCCACCTGAATTTACAGATCATCTGAAGAATAGGTTTGACACATTGAACATCAATGACTGAAGACCAGACGAGCTATGGACTGACATAAAGGACATCATACATGAAGAAAACAAAAGGTCATTAAAAAGACATGAAAGAAAGACCAAAATATATGTCAGAAAAAATTTTTGAAACTTGCTCTTGAACTGACAGTTAGCTAAAGCAAACAGAAAAACTGAAGAAATAAAAGAGATGAGGAGAAGATTTCAAAGAGCAGCTTGAGAAGATAAAGTATTATAATGAAATATGCAAAGACCAGGAGTTAGAAAATCAAGAGAAGAACATACTCAGTATTTCTAAAGCTGAAAGAACTGAAGAAAAAAATAAAAAAATTAAGCCTCAAGTTGCAATACTGAAGGATTCTATTGGCAAAATAGTAAACAATGCAGTAGGCACCAAAAGAAGATGAAAGGAATACAGAGTCACTGCACCAAAAAGAATTGGTTTACATTTAACCATTTCAGGAGGTAGCATATGATCAAGAACTAATGGTATTGAAAGCAGAAGTCCAGTCTGCACTGAAGGAATTGGAGAAAGGCAAGGCTCCAGGACTGATGGAAAACTCAGAGTTGTTTCAACAAATGGATGCAGTGCTGGAGATGCTCATGTGTTTATGCCAAGAAGTTTGGAAGACAGTCATCTGGCATACCAACTGGAGAAGATTTCTATTTGTGCCCATTCCAAAGAAAGGTGATCCAAGAGAATGTGGAAATTATCCAACAATACCACTAATACTGCACAAAAGTAAAATTTTGCTGAAGATAATTCCAAAATAGTTCCAGCAGTATATTGACAGGGAATAAACAGAAATTCAAGCTGGATTCAGAACAGAATCCATGGAACAAGGGATATCATTATTCCGACAGATCTTGGGTGACAGCAAAGAATACCAACAAGATATTTACCTGTGTTTTATGCACTATGCAAAGGCATTCAACTTTGTGGATCATAACAAATTATGGATAACATTGTGAAGAATAGGAATTCCAGAACACTTAATAAGAAACCTGTACACAGACAAGAGGCAGTCATTCAAACAGAACAAGGGAATACTGCAGTTTGAAATCAGAAAAAGTGTGTGTCAGGGTTATATCCTTTCACCATACTTAGTCAATCTGTATGCTGAGCAAATAATTCAAGAAGCTGGTGGTTCAAACTCACCAGCCATTCTCGGAGGAAGATTGAGCAATCTACTTCCATAGTAATACCGCCTTGGAAACCCACTATGAGTTGGATCGGACTTGATGGCAGTGGGTTTGGTTTTGGGACTATATGACAAAGAACACAACATCAGGATTGGAGGGACTCATTTAAAACCTACAATATGCAGATGACACAACTTTGTTTCCTGAAAATGAAGAAGACTTGAAGCACTGACTGATGAAATCAAAGACTACAGCCTTCAGTATGCATTACACATCATCAAAAAGAAAACAAATATGCTCATAATTGGATCAATAAGCAACATCATGATAAATGGAGGAAAGACTGAAGTTGACAAGGATTCCATTTTAGTTAGATTCACAATCAATGTCTATGGAAGCAAAAGTTAAGAAATCAAAAGATATACTGTATTTGGTAAATCTGCTGCAAGAGACTGCTTTAAAGAATTAAAGAGCAAAGATGTAAGTTTGAAAACTAAGGTGCACCTGATCTGACCCATGGTATGTTCAATAGCCTCATCTGCATGTAAAAACTACCACATAAACAAAACAAGAGATCAACCATAGGATTATATATGATTAACAAAACTGACGAACCACTGGCAAATTTAACAAAAGAAAAGAAAGAGAAGATGCATATAACATGAAAAATAAATGAAAAGGATGACATCAAAATAGAATGAAGTGAAATTAAAAAAAAAAAGATAATAACAGAATATTATGAAGAGATGTACTCCAACAGATTTGAGAACCTAGAAGAGATGGACAAGTTTCTAGAAACACAAGACCTACCTGAAATAACCCTGTCTGAGACAGAATACTTGAACAGACCCATAACAAAGGAAGATGTTGAACAGGTCATAAAAAAGCACCCCACAAAAAAAAAAAAAAAAAAAAAAAAAAGCTCTGCCCCAGATGGCTTCATTGGGGAATTCTTTCAAAAATTCAAGGAAGAGCTGACACCTATACTACTCAAACTATTGCAGAACATATAAAAAGATGGAAAACTCCCAAATTCATTCTATGAAGCAAGGATTATACTGATGCCCAAACCAGGAAAGACACCACTAAAAGGAAAACTACAGACCAATATCCTTCATGAATACAGATGCAGAAATATTCAACAAAATCCTAGCCAACAGAATCCAACAACATATCAAATAATAATAATAACAATAACATATTATGACCAAGTGGGATTCACACCACGTATGCAAAGATAGTTCTGCATCAGAAAAACAATCAGTGTAATCCACCACAAAAACAAAACAAAAGAGAAGAATCATAGGATTGTATCAATCAATGCAGAAAAGGCATTTGATAAAATCCAACACCCATTCCTGTTAAAAACTCTCAGCAAAACAGGGACAGAAGGTAAAATCCTCAACATTATAAAGGACATATAAGCAAAACCAACAGTCAACATTATTGTTAATGGAGAAAGACTCAAACATTCCCCTTGCAAATGGGAACCAGACAAGGATGTCCTCTATCGCCACTTCTATTTAATATTGTATTGGAAGTTCTAACCAGGACAATAAGGGAAGAAAGAGAAATAAAAGACATCCAAATTGGCATTAAAAAAAAAAGAAGAAAAGAAGAAGAAGTAAAGCTATCTCTATTTGCAGATGACATGATCCTATACATAGGAAACCCAAGAGATTCAGCAAGAAAATTACTAGAACTAATAGAAAAGTTCAGCAAAGTGGCAGGATACTAGATCAACATACAAAAATCAGTTGGATTCCTCTACATCAAAAAATAAGCCTCTGAAAAAGAAATAAAGAAAACAATACTATTTACAACAGCCACCAAAAAGATAAAATATTTACAAATAAATCTCACCAGGGACACAAAAGACCTATACAAAGAAAACTACAAAACACTACTACAAGAAACTACAAGGGATCTACGTAAATGAAAGAACATGCTTTGTTCATAGATAGGAAGACTGAATATTATGAAAACGTCAATACCACCTAAAGCAATCTACACATTCAATACAATCCTGATCCAGATACCATCAACTTTTTTTAAGGACATGGAAAAACCGATCACTAATTTCATACGGAAAAGAAAGAGACCTTGGATAGGCATAGCGCTGCTGAAGAAGAAAAACAAAGTAGAAGGTCTCACTCCCGGATCTCAAAACCTACTATACAGCCACAGTAGTCAAAACAGTGTGGTATTGGTACAATGATAGATAGACCAATGGAACACAATTGAAAACCCAGAAATAGACCCATCCATCTATGGACAGCTGATCTTTGACAAAGGGCCAAAACCCATTAAATGGAAGAGAGGTAGCCTTTTTAACAAATGGTGCTGGCAAAATTGGATATCTACTTGCAGAAAAATGAAACAAGACCCATACCTCAGCCCATACACAAAAACAAGCTCAAGTTGGATCAAAGACTTAAAAGTAAAACCCAAAACTATAAAGCTCATCAAAGATAAAATAGGTGAAAATCTAGGGGCCCTAATCTATGGCATAGTTGTTGTTGTTGTTGTTATGTGCCGTCAAGTCAAACCCAACTCATAGCAACCCCTCCTTGGGTTTCCGAGGCAGTATCACTACGGAAGTAGGATTGCCCAACCTTCCTTCCAAGGAGTGGCTG
>NW_006921611.1:10859858-10866323 GCF_000298275.1 Orycteropus afer afer
AGTAGATTGCCCAGTTTTCCTTCCAAGGAGCAGCTGGTGGGTTTGAACCACCAGCCTTCTGGTTAGCAGTCAAATGCCTTAGGCACTATGCCACTGCAAATCAAAACAACAATGACATATCATCTCACCTCAGCAATAGTGGCAAAGTTCAACAAGACAGAAAATAACGAATGCTGGTGAGGTTGTGGAGAGATTGGATCTCTCATACACTGCTGGGGACTGCAAAATGGCACAACCATTGTGGCATATGGTATGGTGTTTCCTTAAAAAACTGAAAATAAAAATACCATTTCATTCAGCATTTCCATTACTAAGAACACATCTTAAAGAGGTGAGAGACAGGACACAAACAGACATATGCACACCCATGTTCATCGCAGCACAATTCATTATAGCAAACACATGGAAACAATCTAAATGCTCACCAACATATAAATGAATAACCAAATAATGGTACAGTCACACAATGGAATACTACGCAACATTAAAGAATAACGAAGAATACATTAATCATCTCACAATGTGGATGAATTTGGAGGACATTATGAGGAATGAAATAAGTCAGTCACAGAAGGACAAATATTGTATGAGCCCATTATTGTAAAAAATCAAGGAATGGTTTACTCAGGGAAGAAAATTCACTTTGCTGGTTATTGGGGATGGGAGGGATGGGGAGGGAAAATTTCGGACTAGTTGGGGGTCACATGTCAATTTGGGTGACAGGAGGGATGGTATGGAAAGAGTCTGTGAACAGCATGATGACACTGGAGAAAGGAAGGACACTGAAATATGCACATAAGGTATAGACAACAAAGGCAAATATTATTACATACACAATACACAATTACCAATAACACGAAACACCAGGCTATGGATAAATGCATAAATGTGAGACGATCAGGTGGGGATAGGAAAACTGGAATATACCCTAGACCAAGGATAGATTTGGATGAAGATAATCTTACATATTTACTTGTGCAACAAAATTAGCCACTTACATTATAGAAAAAGAAAAAGAAAATCTGTACAATGAATAAGGAAGATGGAGAAAGAACTGATGCATTTGAATCATGGTGTTCGTGAAGAATAATGAATGCCCTAGGGACTATGAGAACAAACAGATGTGCCTTAGAGGAATGCAGCCCAAATGTTCCTTAGAAGTGAGAATGGCCAGACTCTGTCTCACATACTTTTGGTCATGTTTTCAGAAGGGACCAGTCCCTGAAGAAGGATATCATGCTTAGTAAAGTAGAGAGTCAGTGAAAAGGGGGAAGACCCTCAATGAGACGGATTGACACAGGAGCTGTGACTATGGCTTCAAGGATAGCAATGATTGTTAGTAAGGCTCAGGACCAAGCAGTGTTTCGTTCTGTTATACATAAGCTCACTTCAGGTTAGAACCGACAGTAGTACCTAACAATAACAATAGCAACAAGGTGGCCAAAGTCCTCTTTAAAATCTTGAATGAATTTATAATTAAAGCCATAAGGTAGTGTGTGCTCAACAGACTATTGAGGAAAGTCACTTAGCAGGAAATCATATACAATTGAGAATAGCTTTTCTGAAGACTAACATTTAGATTAAGAAGTCGTGAAATTTCATCTTCTTTTTTTTAGATAAGAAAACTTACTTGGTGCCCTTGTTACAGGAAAATTTAAACAGCAGAATAACTTATGGAGGAATTAATTGTCTTATTTTCTTATGGACTTACTTCTTGAAAAATGAGAGGTAATTTTCCATTGCATTTCCAAATGATAGCTAAGCCTTGAAGTTTTGTCTTCTCTCACCCAAAGAGGGAATTAACAAAATGCATTTATGTCAGTCTGTCTGTAAATCCTTAGGTGGTACAAACAGGTAAGCTGCTTCACTGTTAACCAGTAAGTTGGAGGTTTATGTCTACCCAGAGGGTCCTGGGAAGGAAGATCTGATGACTTCCTTCTGAAAATATCAGCCATTGAAAACCCTATGGAGTACAGTTCTACTCTGACACAACTGAGGTCACTGAGAGTTGAAAACATCTTGACAGCAACTGGTTGGTCTGAGAGCCAACTGGTTGGTCTGAGTGTTGAAAAGGGTTGTACCTAATTTCCTTAGGGACTAGGGTGAAAGTATGGATAGAGAGACCTGGGCAGCTTCAAAACAATGTGTCCAAAATGGCCCATCTTTCCTAGTAATGCCTATAGTGGGCATTCCCCTGGCTTTGTTTGTCCTAAAAGTGGTGATCCTGTGGGAAGAAGACACTGACACAGAAAGTACCATGTGGGCTTGGGGAGGAAGACAGACGAGTGAGATCCATTTCTGAGGAAGCCCCAAGACTGAACCATAACCAAATGTAGGCCCAGCACACATCAGCCTCAGTGATCATAAAGCAGCCAGAGCCCACAAGCTGAGAGACATCTTTAATTACCCCAAAGAGGGAGACAGTGCCCCAAAGTGTGACTGGCTGGACTTCTAACCAACCTTTGGGGCTAGAGGATAAAGGCTATTTAAATTGATCTTAAAAATAGAGCAAAATACAGTATGTAATTCACTCAACTGCACTGCAATAATTCATAACTATTATGTCTGATAATTAATGAAACCAAGCTGTGTGTTAACCAAGACTTTTAACTCTGATGTCTCAAATATATAAATATTTCTAAATATGAGAATGCAGTTTGGGACATTTTCTACCAATTATTTCAAATGAAGTATTTACTTTTCAAGTACCTTCTGAGTTTCACAGACACTTTTAGGGTTGTTTTCCTTAGCAAATGATTTAGGAGTTGTTGCCAGAAAACCTTTCACTCAGGCTTAGTTCTTTTCTGAATAGTAATGCATTCTGTGTATGGATTTCAGGTCCTGACTATGTTTCCTGTTGACACTTTCAGAGTAACCAGAAGAAATAGATTGTTTATTGTTCTACTATATTCCTTCATAAAAGTGTGTTAAAAAATAATAATAATAAAAAAACCATTTCTGGAATAAAGGTATAACTACATCATAAAAGCTGCTGAAATCATCAACTATCTTATTTGATCACCCCAAAGAGAAAAGTGAGTTTATGGTATTTAAAAGGATTTGTGAAAATCTCCTAGGCAGTGGCCTCACTGTTAAAATCCTTAATTCTATCCAGTCATTGTGTCTTGTTTTATGGGGCATCAAACATCAAATAAATAAGACAGCAGTTTCATCTAATCCTTGTTTCACACTTCTTTGTTGTTGTTGTTGTTGTTATGTGCCGTCGAGTCATACCTGACTCATAGCGACCCCTCCTTGGGTTTCCGAGGCAGTGTCACTACGGAAGTAGGATTGCCCAACCTTCCTTCCGAGGAGTGGCTGGTGGGTTTGAACCGCCAGCCATCTGGTTAGCAGGCAAGTGTCTTAGCCACTATGCTACCAGAGCACTTCTTATCACACAATATACAAAAGTAGTGGCCAAAAGAATTCAGCTCACCTTTTATTTCTAATGTATTTAAATTCCATTCATTGTAGGCAAAGGTTAATGGACTGATTGGTGTGGTGTCTCCTGACGGTGTCACCTACAATGATTACTGCAAGAGAAGAGATCTGCCTTTGCTATTAACCACTTGTATTAACCATTTGGGCAAATGATTTCACCTCTCTGGTCTTCAGTTTCCTCATTATCACAAAGGGGTAGTTGAAATGATGATTGCTAAGTTCCTTCCAATGAGCCCTGTTGATACAGTGGTTAAGGCACTCAATTAGTAACTGAAAGGGCAGTTCTGACCCACCAGCCACTCTGTGGGAGAAAGATGTGGCAATATGCTTTCCTAAAGATTTACAGCTTTGGAAACCCTTTGGGGAAGTTCTACTCTGTCCTACAGGATCATGATGAGTAGGAATCGACTCAGTGGCAGTGGGTTTAGTTTGGATTTAGTTTCCAGCTCTGCAATTCAGCTACAAATCTATTTCTTGTTGTATTTCTAAGCATTAGAAAAGCCAAAGACATGCATAGAATAAATGCATTGATCTAAAGGTGGTGTCTTACAATATACCAGATTTCCTAATTTAAAGATAATGCACTGGTACAAAAATCAGCCAGTTTGACAAACTACTGTTTGCCTCTACTAAAACAAGTATCTAGACAGGTTATGCCAGGTAAACCAAATAATCTGATTCAGATGATAGAACTGATGTGGTGTATAAAATCTTATATGCAAATATGAAGTGTTGATTGAAACTGTAGTGCATATATTATTCAAAATTTGAATTTATGTAACTCTGAAACAGACCTAGAATACCTTGATCTTTATTCAATCAGCAAAGGACTCAAATAAACAATCTGTGTCTGGCATGGAAATTTACAAAAAAGTTCTGAAACTCTCTCTTTCTTATTTTCAAAACAATCAAAGTGGATGAGATCATTACTTATCTGTTCCTTGCTCACTGTTCCTACAAATGAAAAATACTTGATTTAAAATTTATAAAAATCTTTGTCGTTACGGTTTTGTTGCTTCCAAACATCTGAAACTAAGGTGTGTCTGGCCCAAGCCATGGTATTTTCCATAGCCAAATATGTATGTGAAAGCTGGACAGTGAATATGGGAGACAGCAGAAGAATCAATGCATTTGAATTGTGGTATTGGCAAAGAATATTGAATGTACCATGGACTTCTAGAAGAATACTAACAAATCTGCCTACTAAAAAGTACAGCTGGAATGCTCCTTAAAATAGAGAATGGCCAGACTTTGTCTCACATATTTTGGTCATGTTGTCAGAAGGGACCAGTCCCTAGAGAGGGATATCATGCTTGGTAAAGTAGAAATTTACAGTGGCTGCACTGATGAGTTCAAGCACAGCAAAGATTGTGAGGATGGTGCAGGATTGGGCAGTGTTTCATTCTGTTGCACAAAGGGATACTGTGAGTTGGAGCTGACTCAACAGCATCTAACAATAACAACAACAATCATCTTAGTGAGAACCTTGAAGTTTGAATTGCTCATAAGGTAAGCAAAAATCAGTAGATCATTTTATGAAGCATTCTTTATCACAATCTAGAGATTGAGGAAGGGTCCTAGAATCAAAAATCAGAAGTCCTGGGTTTAAGTTCAAACTATGTCTCTTACTATGTAAACTGCCCCCACCCCCAACTGCCATTGTGTCAATTCTAACTCATAGCAACTGTACAGGACAATGTAGAACTACTGTCTTGTACAGTTGCTATAAGTCTTTATGGAAGCAAACTATCACGTCTTTCTCCCATGGAGTAGTGGGTGGTTTCGTACTGCCAAGCTCTCAGTTATCAGCCAAGTGCTTAACCACTGCACCACCAGAGCTTCTTCGTGTAGCACCAGGCAAGCTGATTGATCCTGAAGTTTCAGTTTCCTCATCAATAAAATAGAAATATAAATACTTTCTACCTAATGAATTTTATGAAAATGAAATGAAACAATAAGCATGATGTTTCTGGTATATTAGCATTATAAATATAGTTATGATTATTGACTTTGTTTTTAAGTTATATTAACAAACTCAACTATAATTTTACCACAACCCAAGATCTTTGAAATATTATATATTTTTATTTCATTGTTGAGAGATGAATACCTTTTAAGCTAATTTTTTCTAAATTAAATAAATTAATTTTTGCCATATACACATATAATAAAATACTCATTCAACACCTGAATATACCACAAGCACTGTACTAAATATTTTACATTATCTTTTCTTTTATTATAATAATTCAATAATGTGAGCATTACCATAATTTTACCAATATGAAATTGAGTGTTGGAGAATTAAAATAACTTGTAAGAGGTCATACAGGTGTACTAGAATTTAAAAGTGGGTCTGATTCCAGATTTTTAGAGCCTATCTTTGTTCTCCACTTAATTCTGTACTTTTCCCTCTTTTATAAAGAAAGAAGTAGTTCCATAAAACCAAGCAAGTGGACAGGCATGACCAAATCAAAACAAGCATGACATTCTGTCAAATTGGAAAATCACTGTCTTTGACCATAACAATCACTGAAAATTGAAAAACTGAAGTAGCAATTTGAAAATAACCCTATATTTAAAAACCTGTTGTCCCTGAGTGGTGTAAACTGTTAAGTGCTCGACTACTAGGTGAAGGTTAGCAGTGTAAACTCACCCATAGACAGACCTGGTGATCTGTTTCCAAAAGGTCACAGCTTGAAAACCCTGTGGAGCACAGTTCTGGCCTACACACCTGTGGTAACCATGAGTTGAAATCGACTTGAAAGCAACTAACAACATCATTATTCTAATACCTATTTTATTGTAATCCGTAGAGTAATGATAGGGTTTAAATATAGGTTTACTCATTCATTTAACAAACATCAAATGCCCACTATGTGCCAAAGGACTCATGTCCTGATTGCTATGGAGCCACCCGCCAAACTCTTTCCTATCAATCATCTAGGACTGTTACGGAACGTACACAGCTATATCAACAACACACTCTTAAGAATCAAAAGGAGTCTAAATGGAGAGTGTATC
>NW_006921611.1:10867040-10876467 GCF_000298275.1 Orycteropus afer afer
GAGGTAACTATGGGGAGGAAGTGGGAGGGGAGCTGCTGCATTGTAAATTTTGGTAAATGACATGAGACAAAGTATATGTAAACTGCTGTATGAAAAGTGAATTTACTCTGTAAATCTTCACCCAAATCCTAATAAAAAAAAAAAAGAAAAGGAAAGAAATGTTATTTCTAAATTTGATGCAATTACCTATCAAACTAGTGATGTCTGGAATGTACAAAAGGAGGTGCTCAAGACTCAATTTTGCCAAGAATGATTGATTCATTCATAAAATCTTCTACATGAAACAATAACATTAAGGGACAGTGTATCATCTAGGATAGATTAGATTCTCCTGCAATAACAAACAACCCTCAAGTATTGCAATAACAAACAACCCTCAAGTATTGCAATAACAAACAACCCTCAAGTATTACAATAAAGGCTTATTTTTTACTCTTGCAAAGTCTAACATAGATTGAATAGCCCTCCTCCATCTTGAGACCTGATCTGAAAGTAATATACATCCCTTCCACTTGCAAACAGTTGAAAGCTTGGGGAATGTAGGAAGCAAATAAGTTTCTGATGAGTGATGTCTCTGTCCAAAACACAAATGAAGTGTGTGCCCTAAATATAATGCCTAACCATTCAAAATATGGATAATCTTAAACTTTCACTTTGATTAACGGTAGAAAATGGATACTACCCACAGGTTTAAGCTATTTTTTCATGTTTCAAACTTCTAAATAATTCACATTCTCTTTATTTTTTTTTTAAAAGAGCACAGTTAAATTATGTTTTCTACAGGATCCTGAATCAAAACTCAGTCTCATTCTTTTCCAATTATTTTGGTCATATGGGTTTATTACCAAGCAAAAGAGGAGGAAAATCACTAGCTAGCAAGCATGATGTTAGGGCCGTGACATCTGTCAGTTGTCACCAAATAATGAAGTTGGCTTGGTCCTCAGATTTCTAATAAAAATAAGTCAGTAAGTATAGGTATATTTAAGTTTTGGCAAAATCCAGTTATAATTTCATTTTTATAGTTTTCATAACTGGTTTTGAATTTTAGGCCTAGAAGAGACATTTACTATTAGTCAGGCCTTGAATCTTCTCTGGAGAATTCCTTGATAGCAACAAGAGAAAGCCACTGGGTTCCCCTCAGTCTCTATTTCTGAGGTCCCTCCTAAGACATGTGTCTAACATCCCTTCACTTTCAGTCACATCCTATTCAACAACTCTTATACCATGGGTCTCCCCTTCACTTCAAAGGTGTATGTTGTTGTTATTTGCCTTGAGTTGGACGCGACTCATAGCAACCCCTCCTTGGGTTTCTGAGGCAGTATCACTACGGAAGTAGATTGCCCCATCTTCCTTCCAAGGAGTAGCTTGGGAAATTGTTTTTATTTCATATTCATTTTGTACACAAACTCACACCACCACTGTTCTCTCCTTGTTATGTGTCTCTCAAGATAATTCATTATCTAGAGCAAGAGTCGGTATTCTTGTTATGTAAAGGTCCATAGAGCAAACATTTCAGACTTTGTGGGTTATATGGTCCCTGCCATAACTCTTCATCTCTGCCATTGCAGCACAAAAGCAACCTTTGACAATAAGTAAATGAATAGGTGTTACTATGTTTTTAAATTAGAATTTTATAAATATTTTCCTGTGTCACAGAATATTCTTCTTTTGACATTTTTAAAAACCATTTTTGACATTAAAAGAAAAAAAAAAGTTGCTATCAAGCTGATTCCAATTCATGGGCACTTCATGTGTGTCAGAGGAGGACCATGCTCCATGTGGGGGGGAGATATTTCAGAAGTAGATTGACAAGCTTTTCTTCTGAAGCACCTCTGGGTGGACTCGAACTTCTAACCTTTTGGTTATGAGCCAAGAGCGTTAACCATTTGCACCACCCAGGGACTCCTTGCTGCTTGTAAACTGTATGAAACCAGGCAGTGGAACAGATTTAAGAAGGCCTGGTGGAACAGTCATCAAGTATTCAGCTGCTAACCGGGAGGTCGGCACTTCGAACCCATCAGCTGCTCTGCAGGAGAAAGATGTGGCAGTCTGCTTCCATAAAGATTACAGCCTTGGAAACCCTATGGGTCAGTTCTGTTCTGTCCTAAAGGGGCACTAAGATTCAGAAATGACTCCACTGCAATGGATTTTGGGGCCAGATTTGGCTGTGGGACACAGTGTTTGCTAGCCCTTGATCTAGACCAGCAGTTCTCAACTAGGGCTAATTTCATGTTCTACCCTCACCCCAAGGACACATATAGGAATATCTAGGGACATTCTGATTGTCACAACCACTCAAAACCATCTAGTGGGTAAAGGCTAGGGATGTCACTAAACAATCTACAATATGCAGGGCAGCCTCTGCCAACAAAGAAATATGCAATAAAAAACGCGTACAATGCTGAGATCAGAAATCCTAATCTAGATAATGGATTCCTATGAGATATTGAGAATTCTCCCCAACAATTCCCCATAGGATACACAAATATTGAGGCCTTACCTAATGACCCTTTCATAAATTCTTATCAGAACTCTCCAATTGTAATTTCCCATCGTATTTGTAGATTTTCTTGGTTTATCATTTACTGAAATTAGGTACATATGTGCCTCTTTCACCTACTACTAGTTGAGCTTCAGAAGGGCAAGGAATATTTTAGCTATCATTATATTCCCAAGGCACAAACTGTCTGTTGAAAGAAACTGAACTAAGAAAAAAATCTAATCTCTAAGTTATGAACTCTCTTAAGGCAGGTACCAGATGAGGGAATTGCAACTTTCCTTTAAAAAACTACTTCTACCTCTTAGAGTAGGCTTTGCTGAGTGGGTCAATGGCCAACAGAAAGCCTCAAGCTCAGTGAAACATGTAGTTAATTACCTTGTGGCCAGAAAGCCTGTCAGGACTAGAGCTGCCTGAGGCTCCACTCAATGAGGAGCTCCATATACAGCCAGATAGGACTTGTGCCTGCAGCCACTCCAAGAGGCATCCATCAAATATCTACAAGCATTTAGTGAGCTGAGTGTCAAACACTGCAGGACATTACAGGAGGCTGGGGCACTGAGGCCACAGAAACAATAATAGGTTTGGCAGAACCACCACACTGTAGTTTGCACTGCATTGCTCCCATCTGATATACCTAATGCTCCTCCCAAATCAACCTCCCTCCTCAGAATTGAGATTTTCTCTCACCCTTTCCCTACTTTGCTCTTCTGGGTCTCGCAGTTCATCTCTGCCACCCACCCCTCAGTCTCTCACTGATTGAGCTGCAAGATCCAGACGATCAAAGTAGGGTAAGGGTGAGAGAAAACCTGGAGCTTGAGGTGGGAGGTTGAATGGGGGGAATGTGAGGTAAGTCAGATGGGAGCAAGGCAGAGCAAACTGGAGTTATAACTCCTGGAGAGACTCTGATGGAGTAGTGGTTAAACCATTCAGCTGCTAACCAAAAGATTAGCAGTTCAACCCCACCAGCTGCTTCAAGGGAGACAGATGTGGCAGTCTGCTACCTGACTGGAACAGTCCTACACTGTGCCAAAGGGTTACTATGAGTTGGAAGCAAATCTATGGCAGTGGGTTTGGTTTTGTTTATGATTCCTGGTATCAGCTAGATTATACACTGGACTTTAAAAGCCAGACCAGTATCTTTAATGATTGCCTCTCAGAACACAACACAAACCTCTCAAAAGTCCCTGGCACACAGTGTAAAGCCTCAATGGCCAGCCCCCCAAGGGGCTCAAGCTATCTTTCTTTACAATTTAATCTCTGTTCAAATCTGGTCTGCTTCTCATTCCTATTAACACACACATTTCCCCTCTCTGCCCAGTCATCCTGGATTGACACCTTATTTGTCAAATTTCCTTGGCTTTTTTGATACATCTTCTCCCCCAGGTTTCTGTGACCTTGTACCTTGATCCACTGTTTTCCACTGGCACTTGTTCTCAAGCAGGGACTGAACACCAAGTTATATTTTTTGTCACTCTCTCTCATGAAACAGAACATGCCAGCCAAGCTTGTATAAGGGACTGTGGCAGAATACGGAATAAGCATGGAGATGTGGTTCCTATATGAACAGAATATACAGACTCTTTTGGTTACCTAGTTCCTCTCTGATAAGAATGGGATGGGATTGCTCTAACAAACAGGAGTTTATTCTCCCACAGTTTGGAGGCTTTAAGTCCGAGTTCAAAATGCCAGGCTCTAGGGGCTTGGTGAAAGCCCCTCAACCTTGAGCTTCAGCTCTGCCTCCTGCTCCCGGCCCACTGAAGCTAGAGGTTTTTCTTCACTCAGCTGCTGGCTGCTGAGACTGACAAGCCCAAGGTTGACAAGTAAAAAGGCATAGTCTCGTTATCAAACCACACAGCAGGCCACTAATTCAAAGCCCCATTCATTAAAAGTCCCAAGGTCAGCAGAGCATGTCAGGCTGCTGAACAATGACACAGCTACATGCAGGGTCCAAGTGTGCCATAAGCTAGAGACCATTCCCCAAGTGTTCTCCTTATATATAGGAAGCAGACCACATTCCTAAGGCAACTACTCAGCTGCTCACAGTCGATTCCACCATGGAGTTGATTACCAGTCTCATCATGGGGAATACTACATCCAGCTGCCCAGCCACTCAACAAAGCCCAGCCAAATTGACACACAAACTTAACTACCACACAGATCAACTGATAAAGTAGGCTGACCCAATGGAAGCAATCTTGGACAATAACAATATTTTAAGTGAAAAATTATATAATACAGAGTTTAGAACAAAGTAAAGACAGCTGATTTTCTAAATGGACATGGCTAAAGTGTATTGAGTTCTGACTAGGTGGCAGACCCTGTGCTAAACACTTTATACATATTAATCAACTCATCTAATCACCAAAACAACCTTCTGATGTAGGTAATAGTATTATATTCATTGTCCAAACCAAAAAACAAACCCCCTGCCATGGAGTCAGTTCCAACTCACAGTGATCCCCATTGGGTTTCCAAGGCTGTACATCTTTACAGAAGTAGATGGTGGGTTTGAACCATCAGTCTTCTAGTGAGCAGCCAAATGCCTTATCTACTGCACCGCAAGAGCTCCTTGCTATTTCCATTATATAGTAGGGAAAAGGATGTTCAGAAATTTAAGTAATTTGCCCAAAGCTAATAAAAACTAAGACCCAGATAAGTCAGACTTCAGCATCAAACATACTCAATGAATGAGATTGCTGGAAGCCATGAGGTCTTCAGAGACTAGTTGAGACCTGCACTGTACTTCAGAGAATGAAAAGTAATTAAAATCCAAAACAGGACAACAGAAGGGCATCTCAGATATAGGACACCTGAAGGGAAGGTGGTACATTGAGAAGACCAGTCCAACCAGAACATTTGAAAATGTGTGTTGAGAAGATGTAGGAAATAATGTTGGAGATGTAGACAGGCTAGCCTGAAAGTCAGAAAGACAAACTTGTTTTTGATATCATAGGAAATGAGTCAATAGAGGTTTTGCACAGTAGAGTAACAACTGATGTTTGAGGAATAAGATCTGATCCTGATATAAAGATACAGTTACATTGGTGCCTCCTAGTTTATATTAATGGATCCCTAAGGAAAAGTGTATGAAATGCACTTAAGGGAGTACCCTATTTGGACAAGTATTTTTCCTTAGCTTAGGCATCAGTGTCCTATTGCTGCTGTAACAAAGCACCACAGATTTAATGGCTCAAAGCAATGCAAATGTATTACTTTACAATTCTGGAGGTTAGAAGTCCGAAATGGGTCTTGCAGGGCAAAATTGAAGTATCAGCAGGATTTCGTTCCTATGGAGACTCTAGAGGAGAATCCATTTCTTTGCTTTTTCCAGCTACTAGAGACTGCAGTATTCCTTGGCCGATGGCCCCTTCCATCTTCAGTCAGCAATGGCCAGTCCAGTCTTTCCCATGGTGCATCACTCTCGCACTCACTTTCCTGCCCTCATTTACTTATAAGGCCCACTCAGGTAACACAGGATTGGATTTAGGCCCATTAGATTTAGGCAGGTGCTAGTTGGAGTAGTGTAGTGCCTAAGGCACTTGACTGCTAACCAGAAGGCTGGCGGTTCAAACCCACCAGTCACCCCTCGGAAGGAAGATGGGGCAATCTACTTCCGTAGTGATACCACCTCGGAAACCCAAGGAGGGGTCGCTATGAGTCGGGTCTGACTCGACGGCACGTAACAACAACAACAACAAGCAGGAGTAGAGAACATGCCTTTCCAGGTAACACAGGATAACATCATCCCAAGGTTACCTGAGTAGCAATCTTAAATACCCTTTGCTATGTAACATACCATATCCACAGGTTCTAGACATTAGGATGTGGACATCTTTGGGGACCATTAATCCACTAACCACAGTAATCTTGCCTTGGGCTCCATCAAAATGGCAGCCCTCTAAAATATGTGGTTATGGGCCACCCACAGCCACTTGGGAACAAACCACAACTAGAGGCTAAGTGTGGTGAGGGAGGACTTCAGCACACAAGAGCCCAGTGCAGAGCCACGAGATTGCCCCAGGCCTTGTCTGCTTACTCATCCTCTCCTCATCTCTGGAAGCAGTGACTTTCACTTACAGACTCATCTCCTTGTGAAGGGCCAGTAGGGTCAATCTCAGCCTAAAACAAGCCATATTTGAGTTAACTCCAGCCTGACCTCTAATGTTTGGCACCAAAGTCTTAGCTCTTTTTGTTACTTTATGTTTTACTCCCATATCCCTGAAATACAGATTCTGCTTTGGGCCCTCATGGATCCTTATCTTATCCTCTGAACTTGAGTTCCTGCCTTAAAAACTATTTACTTTGCCAGTCCCTTTACAGTACAGTCCTGTTTCTACATACCAGTCCCCAGTCCTGGATCCAGGTCCTGCCTCCAGTTTGGCTGTTGGATCCTCTAGCCTCCTGACAGGTTTCCTTAATGTCCAGAGCCTGATTGTCTGTTTGGATCCATGACTATCCCTGGCACCAGAGTTTAAAGACATGTTCTCTACTCCTACCAGCACCTGCCTAAATCCAATGGGCAGCTCTAGTGTCAGATCCTGCCTCAGTTCACAAAACTCACCTCGGAAAGATTTGTCACAATGTTCCCTTGTGCTATATTCAAGTTAGCATTTGAACAGCCCTAGCACATTAATCAAGAAATCAGAGGCACTGATAGAGAAAAAAGTCAGGCTACTCCCCATATCACTTTATTTGCCAAATGCTCACCTGTGAATAAAACAATGTCTACTTTTCAAAGAAATTTCAAATCTATTATTTGCTCTGTATAAGATCCAGTGAAGGAAATACAATTAGTATTAGAACTAAGTGACAAGTGAGAAAACTGAGGTTGGAAAAGATAAAGGACCTAATAAAGATTATACAAGTACTTGGGGCAGAGCTAGGGCCTTAGTTTATATCACCTGATTCCCAAGACCTATACTCTTTCTGCCAGTGGGTCAAGGTTGTAGGTAACTGTCTGACTGAGAATCTCAAGTTGGGAAGTACTTTAAATGTCATCTGAACCAACCACTGAGCTGATGCTCCTCCAGAAATGCCATGCCAAGTTGGTACCCAATCCTTGCACAGATATTCCCTTTAAGCATTTCTGAATATTAATAAACTCTTTTTATGAGCTCAGATCTAACTCCCTAATGTTCTACCATCTCAATTATTATATTTCTTGCCTACACACATATTTCTTGTATACACATATAAACACTTGTTCAAGCACACACACACACACACACACACAAACACAATACAAATGTCTGTTTCCCATGACAGATCGCAAGTCATCTCTTTTCTATGTTAAACAACCCCTGCCTCCATTACTCTTCCTTCAAAGAAAGAATTCTCATCTCTTTCATAGTTCCTGGCCTCTCTCCTTTGAGTCTACACTAAATCCTTCTCTTAATGTGGCTTCTTTGGTTTCTACTCCAAAGGACATGACTCTATAATAGCCTTATCATCTGGACAAAATCACCACCTTGACATCCTCTTACCCTGCCCCAAGAGCTTAGTAGTCCCAGAGACCCTCCTTAGCTTTTGTCTTCACTTTCACTTTCATCTGCTTGACAGAATATGCAAGCTACTGAACTACAAATTTTAAGGAGCCAGGTTGCTACAATGAGCAACTGAAGATACAACTTAGAAAAGCAGTTACTAGAACAGAGATTCTGAAGCACAATAACGAAGAGGAAAAGAAACTTGTTTTTGTTCCATGACTCTGCCAAGCATTTCAGAAATGTGAGTAAACATATATCCATCTGGAGAAGGCAACTCAAACAGCAACGAATTCCTTAGGATGCCCAGTTGTTTGATCAAAGTGGAACTTGCATAGGAGGAAAGGTAGTGATTTATAGATCTCAATTGCTCACCCTCAACACATGGAATAGTTACAAGAAGCAGTGAGTTGTTCATCAATTATTCCTATCCAGAAGCCACAACAACTCAAGAGCCTGATATTCATGGAGGGACAGCTTAGCAGCATATCTAAGCAGGGGAATTGCTTCTCTCTGGAAACTTGATTCAGCTGATTGGATTTTATATGTTCTCTTTTTCTTCCTTTAGTTTTCATTACAAAAGTAATTTCAAGTCAATCTGGTTGATTAGCCAGAGCAGTTCCTAGATGGGCACAGGGCAGCCCCAACTTGGAGGGTGATGTCCTTCAGGAAGTGCTGCTGGAATTGGGAGGATGAAAATCTTAGCTGGATGAAAGAATAAAGAGGCCCTACTTGGGAGCTCTGGTAGCATAGTGGCTAAGGCACTTGACTGCTAACCAGAAGGCTGGCGGTTCAAACCCACCAGCCACTCCTCGGAAGGAAGGTTGGGCAATCCTACTTCCGTAGTGATACTGCCTCGGAAACCCAAGGAGGGGTCGCTATGAGTCAGGGCTGACTCGACGGCACATAACAACAACAACAACTTGGTAGCTCATGGCCTGGAGGTTCATTTCTAGTACCTCTTGGTCTTTGCCTGGGTTTGTGTCAACCCAGCTGCTCTCAGGGAGCAGTGAAAGCAATGTACCTTCTAATGTTCCTTTCATGCTCCCTGATAGCAGCTGGGTTGACACAAACCCAGGTCCAGAGACCAAGTTAGCTTCCCAGGTCCCCCAAGTCTGTCTGGTGTTGCTGCTTTCCAAGATCCTTTCTGCTCAAAGCATCTTCAGAGGGGAATGGGTGAGAGAAGGTGTTGTAGAAGAGCAATATGCAACTTGGGAATTTGAGCTAGAGGAGAAAGGGGAATGCTGCCTCAAAGAAACCAGAATCTATTGCCCCACCCCAAGCCATAAGATGTCTGTGCTAGTTACCCTCCCTCACCCCCAATCCTTTCTTGGCTAACCAGTGCCCTGATTTCTATAACAATGAGGACTGGAACAGCTTTGTGGTCAATTAACACTAAGGCATTACATGAAGGTTGCACTGTAAGTCTTTTTTTTTTTTTTTT
>NW_006921611.1:10877272-10888899 GCF_000298275.1 Orycteropus afer afer
AAGGTAGCCCCTTGTCAGTTGTACTATACTCCTGGGGATTCTGATCCTTCACATAAACTTATAGGACCATTGTCTGCCAACCCTATATATGATCCTGGATACACTCCCTCCTTCATAGACATAGTTAATTGTTTAGCCTGTCCACCTATCTATCCATCCATATATCCATGTTGTAAGTCTTTTTGATGTTTCCTCAGAATATGTTATGGAGTTCTGATGGCACTGTAGTTAAAGCATTGGGCTGCTAACCAAAAGGTCTGCCATTCTAACCCACCAGCTGCTCTATGGGAGAAAGAATAAGATAGTCTGCTTCTGTGAAGATTTACATCCTTGGAAATCCTATGGGGCAGTTCTACTCTGACTTATAGCCAGGATTGACTCAATGACAGGTGGGTTCAGAATATATTGATAGCAACTCACAAATTATCCCAAATATATTTACCAGCACTGAAGGTACTTGAATTCATTAAAATAAATTGGTGCTTGGTTGTCCTGAGGTGGTATTTAAATTCACAAAGAACTATTTTTGTCATGTGGTGATTTTTATTTTACAGAAATAATAACTCTACCACTTGCTAATTGATGTGATAAACAAAGATATAGTTCCCCTTTTCCTATCACTACCTCCAAAATTAAATTTTACAGCAATGCTTTCCTTAGGGAGAGAAAACAAATGGGTAGTTATGTATTATGGAAAACAGATAAAAACGTTCTAGTGACTATTTCTTTGAGGTGTCTATTTTAAGAGGTTTGATGAGGAGTAGGTTATGAGGTGAGTATCCAACCTTTTTGAGAGCAAGAATCAGGAATTTTCAACTGAGTGTCTGCTTATTAAATTCCATATACGATGTGCTCCTAAGACAAGCTGAGTGTGTCTCCAGATTCCATGTGCATTCACAACCTTATCCTATATCTGAATGTCAAAACCACCTTTAGAAAAACAACATTCTTTAGTTAAACTAAGTAGAAAAAATATAGTGAAAAAATGTTTTCCTATTCTCTAAGTAAAAGAAGACATTTGTCTTAAGGCAAACACTGGTGAAGATAAAAGCCAAGCAATGTTTTAGACTCTCTCCAATTTCCAAAATACTATTTTAAAAATAATTACACCCACAATTTATGCACGATTCATTAGACAGCAAGATAAAATGCACTGCTAAATTTTAACTGTACTGCAAGAGTAGTCATCAAGAAATATACCTTAACTTCTTGGATTATAACCCAATCTAATACCATCTTTGCCAGGATGTCAACTTTGTTCAAATAGTCTATCTTGATTAAATTATAACAGTGTTTTTAGTTTCATGCTTTGATAGACCTCTGAAGAATAATTTTGGTTAAGCAATTAGAAGGTCAAATGATCTGTTATCAATATTTAAGCTTTTAATGTGAAAATTAACAGGCATGAATCACAATACCCCCCACAAAGATGAGAGGAATGCCATTTCTGGAAAAAAAAAAAATCATTTGATCTGCAATAATATTTTTAAAGACTACAGTTCTTCCCCCTCACTCTGTGATAAGAAAAAGATGATACCCTGCATGATGCAGACATTAACAGAGGATCTCCCCATTATACCATTATACACTGGATTATAGACTGACTCTAGGGAAAGCAATGCTCATTACTTAATAGATATATCTGGCAAAAAATATCTTAGGCAGCATCCTGCAGGATGTAAACTGCTTTTCAAAAGATTCAAGCTGCTGAATTACTAATTTGAAGGAGCCAGGTTGATATAATGAGCACCTGAATTTATATTTAATGTTGTTATGACAGCAAGGGTGGCTGAGGCTACCTACCCATCCCTTTGAGGTTTGAATGACATCTATCATTAGACTCTCATTCTGGCCAACCTGCCTCTGAATAGGAAGTGTGATTAACGGAACAGGCACAGTGCTGGCTTTTCAGCATCTCTCCACGGTTACTGTTCAGACACATACCTGTGGTCTTTAATGGGGTTTTCTCTCCTAGCAACAGTTTTAACCTTTTGGCATGGATTTTGCCTTGATAATGTGAGTCAGCCACCACTGCTGAGGTAAAAGACATGTTACAGAGTGTGCAGCATTTGTTTTTATCCACCATATCAGCATCATTTCCCTGTGAGGGGACAAAGAAAAAAATAGAATTAGAAAACCAAGTTTTAAGATATTTTTTTCTCATCCTACTTTTTGTAAACGAGATTTATTGCTGACTAGCTTATGGAAATGTCTAGTTTTGGTTATACAAGCTCTCTTTTTTCTCAAAATAATCATCATCAAAACTTATTGACTTCAACATACATTCATTGGTTAGCTACTAATGCCAGGACAAATTTGCAAGATATGAGTTACCCGAAGAAACAGGGGGCACACAATTAAACGAGAGCACATTGTATCTGGCACAGGGAGAAAAACAGTCTCTAATTGCACCCATTATACTCATTAAAGTAAGTATAATACCAGAGTTCAGATGGCCTGAATTATTTAGCAGAAATTATCATTTGGCATTCAGCTGTGCCTTTGACCAATTTTTAGCCTCACCAGGATACATGGTCGCAGTGTCTAGATTATTTTTTAAGATTTCTTTAAGTAATTGAACATTTTTCATAATTGGTGTGAGTATATGTCATAAGGCAGAATGTTCATGCTGGCTGAATTTTCTAGGAGAGTTGTATAATTTTTGTTTTATTCAGGGGAGGTGATTCTCTAAATACTGCACAAAATACTTAAATCCAGCTTGATTTGTATTCTTTCATAAGACTTGATGAAAACGAATCATAATCCAGAAAAAACAAATCCTTTGTCCAACTATGTGACCTCACTATTGTGCATACAGGTCATCAATTACCTATACTTATGTAAGGGGAAGATTAATCCATTGCCTTGCCTCCTACCTGGTTAGAAATTGAGGGTAAAGGGGATGCTCAGATAAGGAGTTAATCTATTTCTTAATGGAATAGCAAGAGCAAAGCCTCTCCTTGTTAAAGAGCAGCCTAGGATGAGTATATGGTGCCACAATAGCCCCTTTTCTTACTCACAGCAGGCCCTAAGAGTACAATTTAAAGTAGAATTGGGTAGAGGAAGAGAAGGGGAAGGGAGGAAAAGAGTTTTATACTGTTTTGCATAATAATGATGAGGTTTCCAGACTTTTAGAAAGAGCTGTCTTGAAAATTATATGGCAGTAAGGAAACTACCCCTTTCCTCCTTAAAGAGTGAGTCTGCAATATCTCTGCTAATTAGTATTTGTCTTTGGAAGGATGTGTGCATATGTGTGTGTATTTGAGTGTGTATGTGTTCCAGAGGTGGCTTGCTATTCAGGGGAGAGGGCAGGACAGAAACAGCAAAAGTGATTCTGTGAAGACCAAGTTATGAAGCCCTACCTACTTCAGTTTGCTCTCCCTCCCTCTTTCTCAGTGAGCTTTAATGAGTGGAATTCGTGGATATATACCACTAGGAGTAAAGGGGGAGAAGTGAAAAGAAATGGATCATATGGGGAGAAACAGAGCCCTCCCAAAAGGTGCTCTTGTAGGGAAGAACAAATGGTAGGGAACCACGTTGGATACTGGGGAGAGGTACCCTTGCCAAGAGTTTAAAGCCAAGGTGCTTTGAGTTTTTCCCCAGTAAAATAATAGTAATAGTAAAGGCATAAACACTTTTAAACCTGTGTGAGGTATACTGAGGAAACAAAATGAATCAAATATTAAAGGGAAGGATTGGCTTCTCCTTGCCCAAGCCTCCACCTACACCTAGGAAATGGTGAAACATCCCATTAAGAGTTCAGCCCCAGAATTCCAGAGGATGGCAATTCAAGAGAGTAAATGAAGAGTTCGAAGACATAAAATGAGGAGTGAATAGCTCAGGAGAGATAAAGAACTGCTTCTTCCCTTTTTATTTTTAACAATACTTTTCTAAGTTAAAAAAGAAGAAGAAGAAGGGTGTCAATATAGAAGTGGATGCTTGCATCACTTTGTACCTGATGAAGGTCTGAGCTCTACTTCCTAAAAAAAAAAATCAGCCATTGAAAATCCTGTGGAGCATGGTTCTACTCTGACATACCTGGGGTCCCCATGAATTGGACTCAACTTGAAGGCCACTGGTTTTATGAATGATATAGTTCAAGCATGTAATTTTTAAACAATCAGGCACACAATCATAAGCTAGAGTGTACACCTATTTACAATGTTTGCATCCCTTCTACTGCTTTCAGTAAATGTGCCTAGTGGCCTATACTGAAGAACAAGTGCCTCTCTCCCCAGAGCTCTAACATGTAGACATTTCTAAAGAAAGGATGGAAGAAGCTAAGGCACAGAGGTAGTATTAATATGTGAAGTGCACTCAGTTTCCAATAGTTTCTTGGAAAATATCTGCTCTCAAACTGAATAATGATCAGTGAATTTAAATATTCATCCACTCAATACACTTCATGAACCTGTGTTAAATGTTATGCTAGATGCATTTCCTATTTTCAAAGAAGTCAGCACTGGCAAAAGTAGAAAAGGCAGGTAGAATATAAAGGGGTGTATTATAATCTAGTAAATAAAGTCTCCTAGGAGCTCTGGTGGTGTTGGGCCTAAGGCATTTGACTACTAACCAGACAGCTGGCAGTTCAAACCCACCAGCCACTCCTCAGAAAGAAGAGTGGGCAAATCTACACCTTGGAAACACCAGGAGGGCTCGCTATGAGTCAGATCCAACTCGAAGGCAGTGAGTTTTTATGAAACTCACAGGAGACCCTGGATGGTGCAAATGATTAACACACTTAGCTGATAACCAAGAAAGATAGACATTCAAATTTACCTAGAGTAAACAAAGATCTCCAAAAGGAAATAAGAAAAACAATATCATTTACAATAGCTACCAGAAAGATAAAATAATTAGGAATAAGTCTTAACAGGGAAACAAAAGATATATAAAAAGAAAACTACAAAACACTACTACAAGAAACTATAAAAGATCTACATATATGAGAGAATATATCATGCTTGTGGATTGGAAGACAGACATTGTGAATATGTCAATACTACCGAAAGCAATCTATAGATGCAATGCAATCCCAATTCAGATTCCATCAGCATTCTTTAAGGACATGAAAAAAAAATCACTAACTTTATATGGACAGGAGAGAGATATTAGATAAGCAACACACTACTGAAGAACAAGTAGGTCTCACATTACCCAATCTCAAAACGTACTGTATAGCCACAGTATTCAAAACAGCCTGGTATTGGTACAATGACAGACATGTAGATAAGTGGAGTAGAACTTTTAATCCAGAAATAGATCCATCCACCTATGGACAGTTCATCTTTGACAAAAGGGTAAAACTCCTTCAATAGGGAAGAGATAGTCTCTTTAACAAATGGTGCTGGCAAAACTGGATATTCATTTACAGAAAAATGAAGCAAGATCCATACCCCAAACCATACACAAAAACTAACTCAAGATGCATCAAAGATCTAAACATAAAACCTAAAACTATAAAAGTCATCTAAGAAAAAAACAGGGGCAAACTTAGGGTCCATTATTTATGGCATAAATAGACTTTAAAACATAACCAAAATGCACAAACAGCAGAAAATAAACTAGATGACTGGCACCTTCTAAAAATTAAATTCTTATGTGTATCAAAAGACTTCTCCAAAAAAGTAAAAAGAGAACCTACAGATAGGGAAAAAATCTTTGGTAATGACATAATCTGACAAGGGACTTACCTCTAAAATTTATAGAAAATCTCAACACCTCAACCTCAAGAAGACAAATAATCCAATTTGAAAAATGGGCAGAGGATGTGAATAGGCACTCCATCAAAGATATTCAAGTAGCCAACAAATACATGAAGAAAAGTTTTCAATCATTAGCCATTAGAGAGATGGAAACCAAAATAACATTTAGATATCATCTTACCTCAGCAATAAGAACAAAGTTAAACACGACAGAAAATAACATGCTGACAAGGGTATGGAGAGATTGGAACCCTCATACACTGCTGGTAGGACTGTAAAATGATTCAACCCCTGAGGAAAATAGCATGGCACTTCCTTAAAAGTTGGAAATAGTAACACTATTTGACCCAGCAATCCCACTGCTAGATATATATGCTAAAGAAGTGAATGCCAGGACATAGATAGATATATGCATACTTATGTTTATTGCAGCATTATTCACAATAGCAAAAAGATGGAAACAACCTTAGTGCCCATCAACGGATGAATAGATAACCAAACTATGGTACATACACACAACGGAATACTATGCAACACTAAAGAATAATGAAGAATCTGTAAAACACCTCATAATGTGGATGAACTTGGAGGACATTATGCTAAGTGAAATAAGTCAATCACAGAAGGACAAATATTATATGAGTCCATTACTGTAAAAACTAAAGGAAAGGTTTATACATAGAAAGGAGTGGTGGAGAGGGAAAACTGCCAGGTAGATAAGAGATACGTACTGATTTGGCTAAAAGTGAAGACAGCATACCAAAAGTGAGTGACCAGCACAATAAAACTAAGGAAAAGGAAAACATGGAGAGGTGTATAAGAGGTACAGACAACAAAGGTAAATACTTTTATATACACAACACTGCATTTCAGTAATAACAAACATTACAGGTGGATACTTAGGTAGACAGGCAAAATATGGGTAGGTAAAAGGGAATATACCCATGACCATAGGTAGGTTTGGCAGATGATATTTATACATATGTATTTGTATGTGCTATAAAAATATCCATATATATAATAGAGCTAACAGGGGCAAAGTTACCAAAACTTCTTAGCCACAGTCAAACACCTTGAGGAAGCAGTTGCTGGGCCCACAGACTCAGGACCATGGTCACAGGAAACAGCAAGCTCAATTGGCATAATATACTACACAAAAACATTTTTCCTACATCCCACTTTGATGAGTAGCAGTGAGGGTCTTAAAAGCTTGTGAGTAGCCATCTAAGATGCATCAGTTGGTTTCTCCTTCCTGGAGCAAAGAAGAGTGAAGAAAATCAAAGATGCATGGAAACAATTAGGCCAAGGGACTAGTAGACCATGGGAACCTCAGTCTATATGGCCCTGAGACCATAATTAAATGATGTCTGGCTACTACCACCAATCACTCAGAAAGGGATCAAAATTGGAGATCCTAGTTAGAGAGGGAGAAAAATGTAGAACAAAACTCAAAATCATAAAAAAGGGACCAGGCTTATGGGTCTGACAGAGACTGGTGAAAACTTCAAGACTACAGCTCCTAGTCACCATTCAGGCCTGGAATTGAACTCCTGTGGCTTAACTTCCAGCCAAGAAGTAGGTAGGCCTACAAGATGGACAATTATACCAGGTAGGTACACTGTTTAAAACAATCAACCATGGGAGATCAGAAGGGCAGAATTTATACAAAGAGAAAGCTTAGAGGTCAAGAATGCAAAGGAAAGGACACAGGAAAAGGTAACCACAGGGAAGAAGTGGGAAGAGAACTGTTACATCGTGAGGATTGCAATCAATGTCACAAAACAAAATGGGTATCAACTATTGAATGGGAACAAATTTGCTCTGTAAACATTCACCCAAATTACAGTGGCTTTTTTTTTTTTAAAAAAAAAGGAAGACAAAAACAAAAACAAAACTGTGGAACATAGTCCTACTCCAACATATAAGGTGTCGCCATGAGATGAAGGCAACTGATGATAGTGGTATTGAACACACACTCTACGAATTGTGAGGTAAAAAGGTCATTAATATAAAATAAGCTTCACTGTGTGGATTTTCATCTTCAACCTTTTCTCCTCCTCACAATATCCTTCCTCATCACATTCAGTCTTGGCAGATTCTGTCCTCATGTTCCAGCTTAATCATTGCTGCCTAGAGGTGAAGCTCATTATGACTCTCTCTACTGCCCTGCAGAGATAAGCATTTGTCTCTGGGTCATCTTTGTGTCCTGCATATACTTCTTTTCATAGTAGAATGCTGCATTATTACATTTGTTTGTTCTAGTATTTGTTCTCCTCGTGAGACTGAAGTTAGAGAAATTGTCTCATTGATATTGAAGCCTCAGCACCAGCACAGTGCTTGGCATATGGGGGGTGAGGGGAGCCTTAAATGTTTCCTGAATAAACAGAGCTGAGGGCTGAAGGAGGGTATCATGTCCCTAATATTTATGTTAGCTTCTTGGTGGTCATTAATTATATGTTTCTACTGTTAAATGTTTGACTATTAGCTGAAAGATTAATGGTTTGAATCCACCTAGAGGTATCTTAGAAGACAGACCTGGTGATCTGCTTCCAAAAGTTTACAGCCTTAAAAGCGCTATGGAGCAGTTCTACTCTGCATACATGGGGTCATCAGGAGTAGAAACATAACTACAACAACCCTCCCAGGCAATCCATTCATATAGTCACATAGAAGAATGAAAGAGTAGCAGAAGAAAATAAACAATTATTGCATAATATTATGGAATATGGTGATGGTATAGCCGCGGAAGAGGGACCAAGAAAGAATAAGTACTTTTCTTTCAGTAGAGTGGGCTTTATAGGCTGTTGCAACTTACAATATGCAATTATGAATACCACCAACTCTGATTATGCCAGTGATCCTGGGGAAAAAAACAGCTACCCAGAAAAGGCCTTGATATTAACCAAGTGCCTGAAAAGTGCCAGAATTTAATTACATATGGTTGGCTATTTAAATCACAAATTATTGGCACCTTGAGACTACAGATCATATTGTCTTTATTTGAGTCTCTCACAGTACCCAGAGAACCAGAGCAACGTGGACCTCTGACCCTAGGTAGAAACTCTATAAAGTGTGATGAACAGACCTCAATGAATGCATTTAAAATTACTGGCTTAAAGACTTGGGAATGGTCCCAAGCAATCAAGGAAATGAAGGAAGAACTGAAGATTATCTTAAAATATGTGTCTCAAACTGGAGGCAAAAATTCAGTCGATTCTTTAAATATAATGTCCACATCTTTGCTGAAAGGAAAAACAAAATATAGTGGAAGCTTAGTTAAAGCATTTTGCAAATTTAAGAATTCTTCAGAAGAATTCATTCAGACTGAAAAACCCTGGCTTAATCTGGCCAGAAAGGCCTTTTGTCTCCTTATAAAGACTTTTTTTAAAAAAAAAAAAAAACTTAATTTAGATCATTGCTTTCATTCTCTTTTACTTTTGGTGAGTAAAAAAGCCAAAGAAAGAATTTCATTTCCAGAATGGCAGAGTGAGGAATTTTGTGGAACTGCTACCCAACTAAACAACCAAAATAAGTGAAAATCATTTTTTAAAAAAATAACAAAAGCAACCATTTAATGCTTCTGAAAATTGTCCTATGAACAAATAGCAAATAAAGGAGCATTTATTCAAAAAAGTCCACTAAATATCTATAAGAACAGTAAGACTCTGCTAAAGAGGCAAGGAGGCAGCATCTTCTGACCTCCTCTAACCCCACAAGAGGAAGACAGAATCACCACTAGTAGCCCAAGGCCTATCCTTGAAAGGGCAGACATGCTGCCTCCCTCCAATGCTTTCACCAACCGTGCCACCAACCATTCCTCCTGCAGCACCCACCACCTCTCTGCTGGGTTTGATAATTCACTGTAGTGGCCACACACAACTCACAGATTATGGGGTTTATTAGGGAGGCAACAGGCTACAATTCAAGTTCAGGAACACACTCAGTCTCTCTCAGCCCGCTGTCTCTCAGCCAAAAGTCTCTCTCAGTCTCTGTCCCAGTAGTGCATGTCTCTCGGTGTCTCCCCAGCAGTGTGTATCTCTCCCAGCAGTGCATGTCTCTCAGTATCTCTCCCAATAGTGTGTGTCTCTCAGTGTCTCTCTCAGCAGTACATGTCTCTTGTGTCTCTCAGCCACAGTGAGAGATTTCTTTTGCCTCTAGGAGGGCTCCTTTTGAGCCTGGCAGAGTGACCAAACTAACCAATCCCAACATCAGAATTCTATACACTTGAGACAGAGAGAACTTCCCAGAAGATTGCTTTGGCCACTTTCAACAGAAATGTCCCAGGTGGATAATGTTAACAATCAGGAGCTACTCAGTTGGTCACAGCAAATTCCAGCACAGAGTTTACAAAGACTTATGGCTAGAAAAGCCACACCATGTAATTTACTACACCGCAGAGTCCATGGCACTTGATCCACAACACTTCCCTTCCTACAGACATCTATCTCAGCATGACAGAAGCTTCACTCTAGGTGAATATGGTTAAGATTGTAGATCATTCTTTCCCATCAGCTCCTACTCAAGACATAACAGGAGAAAAAAGCTGCTGTCTTTTCTCATCCACTGAAGTTCTAAGTTGTAGAAGCTAAATTCCTGGAGATGTAACCGAAAGATCAGATGCTCTCTTCCTCCAACCTCCCCCTATTTATAGGACAGAGGATCTATGCAGGAGGCCAAGGATATTCAGGTGCTGATTGCCTTAGCTCAGCTTACTTGTAGGGCAGGAAGTTCCACACCAGGAGTGGCAAGATGTGGCTACCAACTCCTTCCGAGCTAATAAATCAAGGATATCTCTACAAGAGGTAGGCACCATCTCTTCCTCCAGTTCTAGAACAGTGGCTCAGAGATTTTGCCATAAAAACAGTGGTAAAGGGATTCTATAAGAACAGAGAGTGCCTACAAAATCATAAAAAATACTAGGTTTATTGGTCTGATGGAACCTGGTGAAATCCCTAAGACTAGTTCCTAGTAACCCTTCAGGTCTGGAAATAACCTCACTCTTGTGGCTTCCAGTCAATAGGCAGGCATATAGGGTGAACATTTACACCAGGAGATACATTCCTTAGACTAATCGATCAATTATGGGAGAACAGAAGAGCAGTATTTGCACAGGGAGAGAGCTCAGGTGGCAGGAATGCAAAGGAAAGGACAGAGGGAAAAGGTAACTACAGAGAGGAAGTGGGAAGAGAGCTGTTACATTGTGGAGATTGCAATCACTGGCATGAAACAAAATGTGTATGAACTGCTGTATGGAAAATGAATTTGCTCTGTAAACTTTCACCAAAATCACAATTAAAATTAAAAAAAAAAAAAAAAGAGAGAAAACAGGGTTGCTAAACTCTCTGCAAGAACTGACTTTATTTGGAATAACATGTGGGGATGTTTAAGCCTAAGGGTGCTCACAAATACAAGCGAAATTTTGTTGGAAAGCAATTAAGAGGAGGCTGGTAGCTCCATTCCATTAGAACGAGTTAAGCCATAGGCGTCTAGTCTACAGGAGAGAACTAGGGAAAGAAACAGCTAAGAAAATCCTCCTTGGAGTCAGAACAAACTACAAGGATTTGCCAAAAAAGAAGCCCTGCAAAAATGCCTGAATTTAAATGGATCAGACGATGTCTCAGAGTTTTGACAAAAATAATAGCATAATCAGGCACCAATTAGTACGATCTAACCTAAGAGTTGAGTGAGATTCCAGCAGAGATCATTTAACAAAGAAGATCAGGAAAAGAGAGACATGCAAAAGCCACTGTCATTTCAGAGTGACTGTACCTATGAGGAATGGCATTAGAGGTTCCACATTGTGGAGGAAATTGGTTTTACTAAAATTATCTAGATAAGTCATTTAACAAATAAGTAAGCAAGCAAAAGAATAAAAAACATAAAAACATTGAGAAGTTGTGGAATCAATATACAACATTGTAA
>NW_006921611.1:10889580-10890278 GCF_000298275.1 Orycteropus afer afer
AGGAGGGGTCGCTATGAGTCGGGGCCGACTTGACGGCACATAACAACAACAACAACAACAAGGGAAGATATGACCAAATGACAATATCTGACCAAATAGAGAATATCAATAGAGATATAGAAATTATAAAATAGAACTAAATGGAATTTGTGGCAAAAGTTCAGTGATTGAAATGTAAACTTTGGTAGTAAGATTAAAGTAGCTTGGTAGAGTGGAGGGTCACTGAAAAAATGGAAGACCCTCAATGAGATGGATTGACACAATGGCCACAATGATGTGCTCAAGCACACTAAGTAGGATGAGGATGGTGCAGCACTGTTCAGTGTTCCATTCTGTTGTACATAGTGTCACTGTAAGTCAGAGCCAACTCAACAGCACCTAATAACACCACCACCAGAGGGATTAAACTGTAGTTATGAACTTGTCGATGAAAAAATAACAGCAGATTTGAAGATAGCTTGGTAAAAATTATACAATGCAATGAAGAGAGAGAAAAAGGAATCAAGTAAAATGGACAGAGACTTTGAAAAATGTGGTACATCACTGAACACACCAATATATGTATAATGGTGGTATCAGAAAGAAAACAGAGAAAGTAGAAAAATTAGATTTCTTAAAAGAAAGAAAGATGAAAATGTCCCAGATTTGAGATAGCAAAATAAATAATAACAAAACAAACATTAATCTGCTGGAATAGG
>NW_006921611.1:10897658-10920150 GCF_000298275.1 Orycteropus afer afer
TGTTGTTATGTGCTGTCGAGTCAGATCTGACTCATCGTACCCCTCCTTGGGTTTCCGAGGCAGTATCACTACAGAAGTAGATTGCCCAACCTTCCTGCCGAGGAGTGGCTGGTGGGTTTGAACCACCAGCCTTCTGGTATGCAATCAAGTGCCTTAAGCACTATGCTACCAGAGCTCCTATATAATTGGATAGTTGGGCCTATATCATATAGAAACATATTGTATTTGACAACAACAGTACAAAGGAGTTGGGTGGGAATAAAGCTGCATTAGAGTAAGGAAATGATACTAGAACATAACTTGAATGCACAGGAAAAAATGGAGAAAATCAGAAATAGTAAATAAGAAGGTTAACATAACAAACACTAAAATATATACTTGCTCTCCTTTTTTCCTCTCATTTTTTTAAAGACATGAAATTATATAAAGTAATAATTATAACAATTATATTGTTGGGTTTATAGTATATAAAAATTTACTATGTATAATAATAGTAGCACATAAACAGAAAATAGAGTTAAACTATAATAACACTTCTATTTCTACATGGAATTAAGCTAGTATAATAAATCTGCAGTAGATTCTGACAAGTTAAAATGTATATGGTAATCCCTAAAAAATATTAAAAAGAAAATAATATAGTAGAAAATTAAAGAAATGAAGATGTTACAATAGAAAATATTCACTTATTGCAAATGAGTGGCAAAGGAGAATAGAGATAATGAACAAAAAAGATATGAGATATATAAAAAAAAAAAAAAATACAAGTAAAATGTTGTTGTTATTAGGTTCCACCGTGTTGGCTCCAACTCCTAGCAACCCTCTGTACAACAGAATGAAACACTGCCCAGTCCTGCGCCATCCCCACGATCCTTGCTGTGCTTGAACCCATCATTGCAGTCACTGTGTCAATCCATCTCATTGAGGGTCTTTCTCTTCTTCACTGGCCCTCCACTTTACCAAGCATGACATCCTTCTCCAGGGAATGATCCCTTCTGACAACATGAGAACCAGAGTAGGTGAGACGAAGTCCAGCCATCCTCACTTCCAAGAAGCCTTCTGGCTGTGCTTCTTCCAGGACAGATTTGTTTGTTCTTCTGGCAGTACATGGTATTTTCATTATTTTTTCACAAACACCAAAATTCAAAAGCATACATTCCTCTTCTGTCTTTCTAATTCATTGTCCAGCTTTCACATGCATGTGGGGCAAATGAAAATACCATGGCTGGGGTCAAGCACACCTTAGTGTTGTTAAGAAACAGAGGAATATAGCTGTTTCTTACCACTTTAAACAGGTCTTTTCCAGCAGTTTAGCCCAATACAATTAAGATATTTGATTTCCTGACTGCTGCTTCTATGGATGTTGATTGTGGGTCTTAATAAAATGAAATCCGTTACAACTTCAATCTTTTCTCCATTTATCATGACGTTGCTTATTGGTCCAGTTGTGAGGACTTTTGCTTTCTTTTGTGTAGGTATAATCTATACTGAAGACTATCATCTTTGATCTTCATCAGTAACTGCTTCAAGTCACCTTCACTTTCAGCAAGCAAGGTTACATCATCTGCATATCGCAGGTTGTTAATGATTCTTCCTCCAGTCCTGATGTCACATTCTTCTTCATATAGTCCAGGTTCTTGAATTTTTTGCTCATAACACAGATTAAGTTTGGTGAAAAGATACAACCCTGATATATATCATTCCTGATTTTAAACCATGCAGTATGCCCTTGTTCTGTTCAAACAAGAACGTCTTGGTCTAGTGCAGATTCCTTATGAGAAAAATTGTCATGGAATTACCATTTTTCACAATGTTATCCATAATTTTTTTTATGATCCACATAGTGGAACGCCTTTGCACAGTCAATAAAGCACAGGTAGACATCTTTCTGGTATTATTTGCTTTCAGCTAAGACCCATATGACATTAGCAATGATATTCCTTGTTCCACATCCTCTTCTGAATCCAGCTTTCATTCTGGAAGCTCTTTGTCAATATACTGCTGCAACTCCTTTTGAATTATCTTCAGCAAGATTTTATTTGCTTATGATGTTAATGATAATGATGGAAAAAAAAAAAAAAAGCCAAAGCCACTGCCATTGAGTCGTTTCTGACTCATAGAAAACCCTTTTGGGTTTCTGAGGAAGTAAATCTTTATGGAAGTAGATTGCCCAGTCTTCCTTCTGTGGAATGACTGGTAGGTTTGAACCACAAACCTCCTGGATAACAGTCAGATGCCTTAGGCCCTAGGCCACCAGAACTCATTGATATTGTTCAATAATTTCCACATTGTGTTGTATCACCTTTCTTTGAAATGGACAGAAATACTAATCTCTTCCAATGGGTTGGCCAGGAGCTTTCTTCCAAATACCTTTGTATAAATGAGTAAGCACTTCTAGTGCTGCATCCATTTGTTGAAACATTTCAGTGAGTATTCCACCTTTTTTTTTTTTTTTTGCCAATTCCTTCAGTGCAGCTTCGATTTCTCTTTCAACACCATTGGTCCTTGATCATATGCTACCTCTTGAAATAGGTGAACATTAACCAATTCTTTTTGATACAGCGACTCTGTGTATTCCTTCCATCTTCTTTTGACGCTTCCTGCATCATTCAACATTTTGCACAAAGAATCCTTCAATATTGCAACTCAAGGCTTGAGTTTTTTCTTCAGCTTTTTCAGCTTGACAAATGTGCAACATGTTCTTCTTCTCTTTTGGTTTTCTAAATCCAGGTCTTTGCACATTTCATTACAATAATTTGCTTTGTCTTCTCAAGCAGCCTTTTGAAATCTTCTGTTCAGCCCTTTTATTTTAACATTTTTTCCTTTCACTTCAGTTGCTCTCCATTCAACAACAAGTTTCAGAGTCTCTTCTGACATCCATTTTGGTCTTTTCTTCCTTTCCTGTCTTTTTAATGACCTACTACTTCCTTCATGTACAATGTTCTTCATATCATCCCACAATTCATCCAGTCATTGGCCACTGGTGTTCAGTGCATCAAATCTGTTCTTCAGATGTTCTCTAAATTCATGTGGGATACACTCAAGGTAGAAATTTGGGTCTCATGGAGTGGTTTTAATTTTCTTCAGCTTCAGCTTAAACTTGCATATGAGCAATTGATGTCTATTCCACAGTCAGCTCCCAGTCTTGTTTTGACTGATGATATTGCCTCTTTTCACAAATGTAGTTGATCTGATTTCTGTGTATTTCATCTGGTGAGGGCCACATGCATAGCCACCATTTTTGTTGTTGGCAAAAGGTATTTGCAATGAATAAATCCTTGGTCTTGCAGAATTCCATCATGCGATCTCCAGTATCACTTCTATCACCAAGACCATATCTTCCAACTAGCAACAATTCTTTGTTTACAACTTCCACATTTCAGTCACCAGTAATAAATAGCATATCTTGATAGCATGTTTGGTCAATTTCACACTGCAGAAGTTGGTAGAAATCTTAAATTTCTTCATCCTTGGCTTTAGTGTTGGTACACAAATTTGAATAACAGGAGTATTAACTGGTCTTTCTTGTAGGTATATGGATATTATCCCATCACTGATAGCAATGAACTTTAGGATAGATCTTGATATGTTCTTTTTGATGATGAATTCAGCACCATTCCTCTTAAATTTGTCATTCATGGCACAGTATACCATATGATTGTCTGACTCAAAAATGTTTAATACCAGTCCATTTCAGCTCACTAATGCCTAGAATATTGATCTTTATGCATTCCATTTCATTTTTCAGTACTACCAATTTTCCTACAGTTATACTTCATATATTCCACATTTCAATTATTAGTTTGCAGCTGTTACTTACCATTTTGAGTTGTACCCCATCAACAAATGTAGGTATCAAAAGCTTTACTCCATTCACATCATTAGGTTGACTCTACTTTGAGGAGCCCTCTCCTCCTCAGTAGTAAAATGCCAACAAAATGTCAAACATAAATCCAACTATATGAATAATAACATTAAATATGAATGAATTATAAAATCTAATCAAAAAGCAGAGATTATCAAACTAGACTTAAAAAAAAAAAAAGACCAATCTAAATGCTATCTATAAGAGATATTCTTTAGATTTAAAAACATGAATTAAAAAAAAAAAATTCACTGCCATGGAGTCGATTCCAACTCATAGCCACCCCCATTGGGTTTCCAAGGCAGTAATTCTTTACAAAAGTAGATTTTCTCATCTTCCTTCCACAAAGCAGCTGGTGGATTTGAACTGCCAACCTTCTGGTTAGCCAGAAAATGCCTTAGGGACTGTACCACCAGTGCTCCTTAAAGACATAAATTGTTGTTGTTGTGTTGTTATGTGCCGTCAAGTCAGACCTGACTCATAGCGAGCCCTCCTTGGGTTTCCGAGGCAGTATCACTGTGGAAGTAGATTGCCCCATCTTCCTTCCAAGGAGTGGCTGGTGGGTTTGAACTGCCAGCCTTCTGGTTAGCAGTCAAATGCCTTAGGTACTATGCTACCAGAGCTCCCAAAAGACATAAATAGGGGTAAGTAAAATAATGGAAAGAATTGTAGCAGGAAAACAGCAGCTATAACAAAGCTAGAATGGCTATATTAATATCACACAAAATAAAATTAAAAAAATACTACTCAAAGTAAAGAGGGATACCTTTAAATGATTAAAGTGTCAAACCCTCAGGAAAATATAATAATTGCAAACATACATGACATAAAAACTGAATCTCAAAATACATGACATATAAAGTGACAGATATTAAGGAAGAACTAGATAATTCAACAATAATGGCTGAAGATTTAAATAACCCACTTTCAATAATGGGTAGACCAGAAGAACTAGATGGTACCTGGCTACATGATCAACCATTCAGAAGGGGATCAGTGCGGGAGATCCTGGATAGAGTGGGAGAACAATGTGGAACAAAACTCAAAATCATAAAAAAAAAATTAAAAAAAGACCAGAAAACATGCAGAAAAGTAACAAGGAAATAGAAGTAAATAGAAGATTTAAATCAACTAGACCTAACATACATCCATAGAACACTCTATTCAACAACAGCAGAATCCACATTATCAAGAGCACATGGACCATTCTCCACGATAGACCATATATTAGGCCATAAAAAAGGCTCAATAAATTTAAAAGGAGTGAAATATACCAAGTTTGTTATCTGACAAAAATGAAATAAAATTAAATATCAATAACAAAAGGAAATTTGGGAAATTCATAGTAAGCTGAAATGAAACAACATACTCCTAAATAACCAATAGGTCAAAGAAGAAACCACAGGGAAATTAGAAAATACCTTGATGAGAATGAAAATGAAGACACACATACCAAAATTTATGAGATGTAGCTCCAGCATAGCTTAGGAATACTTAGGAATAGCATATCAATAGAAGTATACAACTTAAACTCTGAAAGCTATAGAACATTGTTGAAAAAATTGAAAAGCCCTAAATAAATGGAAAGAAATCTTGTATTCATAGATCAGAAGATGTAATATTGTTAAAACAGCAATACTCTTTAAATTGATTTACAGATTCAACACAATCTCTATCAAAGTTACTGCTGACTTATTTGTAGAAATCAACAAGCTGATTGAAAATTGACATGGAAAGACAATGAACCCTGGTTAGCCAAAACACTTTTGAGAAAGAAGAATAGAATTAAAGACTACAAAGCTGCAGTTCACGACCATGTGGTACTGGCATAAAGAGAGAAATATAGATCATTCAATATAATTGGGAGTAAACATATATATTTATGATCAATTATGTTTTGACAAGGGCATCAGATCATTCAGTAAGTGACCTTTCAACAAATGGTGCTGAAACAAGTGAAGATCAAAATGCAAAAACGTGATGTTGGTCAATTGGCATAACATACTAGAAAAACATTGTTCCTAGGGGTTTTATGACCACTAGGGGCTTAAAAGCTTGCAAGCGGCTATCTACATGCAACGGTGGGTCTTTCCTCATCCAGAACAAAGACGAATGAAGTAAACCAAAGATGCATGGAAACAATTAGTCCAAGGGACTGGTAGACGATGTGATCCTCAGCCTATATGACCATTAGACCAGAAGAACTAGATGGTACCTGGCTACATGATCAACCATTCAGAAGGGGATCAGTGCGGGAGATCCTGGACAGAGTGGGAGAACAATGTGGAACAAAACTCAAAATCATAAAAAAAAAAAAAAGACCAGGTTCACTGGTCTGATAGAGCCTGGTGAGACCCCTGAGACTATGGCCTCTAGCTACACTTCAGGTCTGGAATGGTACTCACTCCTGTAACTTCCAGCCAAACAATAGACAGGCATATGAGGTGAACATTTACATCAGGTAGATACGCTCCTTGGAGCGATCAGTTGTGGGAGAATAGAAGGGCAGTGCTTGCACAGGGAGACAGCTTGGGAGATGGGAGTGCACGGGAGGCAAGAACACAGTGAAGAGTTAACTAACTACAGGGAGGAAGTGGGAAGAGAGTTATTACATTGTAGGGAATTACAGTCAATGTCATGAAACAAAATGTATATGTACTACTGCATGGAATAAGAATTTATTCCATAAGCTTTCACCCAAATCACAATTTTAAAAAAAGTGATATTCTCTCACTCTATCCAGGATCTACTGCAACGATACCCTTCTGAATGGTTGACCATGGTAGCCAGGTACCATCTAGTTCTTCTGGTCTCATGGTCATATAGGCTGAGGATCACGTGGTCTACCAGTCCCTTGGACTAATTGTTTCCATCAATCTTTGGTTTTCTTCATTCTTCTTCGCTCTAGAACAGGAGAGACCCACTGTTGCATCTAGATGCAACCTAACATCATATGTAAAAATTAACCTAAAATGGATCAAACCCCTACATGTAACAGCTAAAACTATGAAACTCCTAGAAGAAAATATAGGCTTAATCGTCTTGAGTTGGACTAGAATTTTTTTTTTAATATGACATCAAAAATAGAAGTGACAAAGACAAACATAGATAAATTGGACTTCATCAAAATCAAGATCATTTGTGCTTCAAAGGGTATCATGAATAAAGTGAAAATATTACCCACAGAAAGGGAGAAAATACTTGCAAATCATGTATATGTGATAAGGAACTTGCATGTAGAACATTAAAAAAAAAAAAAAAAAACACTTACAAATGAGTAATAAAAAAGGAAATTATCCAATTAAGAAAAATGGGCAAAGAAGCTGAATACACATTTCTTCAAAGAAGGTCTATAAATGGTCAATGAGCATGTGAAAAATGCTCCCTGGACATCTTTAGTCATCAAGAAAATGAAAAATAAAAAAATGGTTCAGCTTACATGAAATTTCCTGAAGAGGCAAACCCACAAAGGCAGACTGAGTAGGAGTCAGGAGGAAGAGAATGGTAAGGGGGAAAGGGAGAGTGACTGCTAACAGGCATAGGGTTTCTTTTTGGTAATTATATTCTAAAACTGATTGTGGTGATAGTTTCACAACTCTAAATATACTACAAATCATTGAATTGTATACTTTAAAATGTGAATTGTTTGATATGTTAATATCAATAAAGCTGTGATTTTTAAAAAGCCTAAGAGATGCATTTAAATGATTTCAAAAGCCCAAAGAATATTGTAATTTAAAGAACAAGTTTTCCTTTCTTTTCTGGGTAGTTTTTGCTTAGAGGACAAATGAATTTAGAAAGGAGAAAATAACAGAATGATTTTGTTCATTTGGGCTGTCTTGTAGCTCTAGTGTTGTAGTCCCTAAGGCATCTGACTGCTAACCAGAAGGCTGGTGGTTCAAACCCACCAGATACTCCTCAGAAGGAAGACTGGCCAATCTACTTCCATAGAGACACTGCCTCGAAAACCCAAGGAGGGGTTGCTATGAGTTGGATCTGACTTGACAGTAGTGAGTTTGGTTTGGTTTTGGTAGTATGTGAGGCTCCTCTGAGTAGTGGCTTGGCATTCTTTGAATTCTCATGATTAGTGTTCATTTTAGGAGCTCTGGTGGTGCAGTTGGTAAGATATTTGACTACTAACCAGAAGGTTGGTGGTTCAAATCCACCAGCTGCTCCACAGGAGGAAGATGAGACAATCTACTTCTGTAAAGATTTACAGCCTTGGAAACTCTATGGGGTCACTATGAGTCAGAATCGACTCAATGGCAGTGTTCATTTTGGCTAAAGAGATTTTGTGGCTATAACAGAACTCTTCCTGAAATTGTTTATAAGATAGACTTAAAGGCAAGCGCCATCTGATAAGCCTCTAGTAGGCAAAAATAATTGTACTCCTCAGCACATATCAAGTGTTAAGATGAAATGTCAAATCAATGCAACTATTTTCAGTATTTATGCATGTTGTTGCTTACAGTCTGGTATTTAACTTTGAAAAGAGGCAGTAAGCAAAAAAGAATGTTTCTTCTTCTCTTCCACATTACTGGGCAAAATGAACTGAGTATCATGCTTCCTGACTGACTGCAATGTCCTGACCAATCTTATCTCCCACTGTTCTCTCTAATGCATCCTGTCTCACTCCATTTAGGTCATGCAGTTCTCTCTTCTCCCAACCTATTCAAAACACGCACAGAGCAAAGGCCATGTTATCTACTAGTCCTTTCAGGACTCCTGTGAACTTCACCTGCATTCCTAACTTCTTCCAGATCTAAAAATCTATGGCACAACTTGAATTAGACTTTGTCCTCTAATTGTTTTGTTAGTGTTATTAGGGTTGTCTCTCATTACAAGGATTTTAGAAATTATTCTGCCTACATTCCCAGTGTCTGCTACACATCTGATACCAGTTGCTGTGGAATCAATTCTTACTCATGGTAACTCCATGTGTTGCAAAGTAGAACTGTGCTCCATAGAGTTTCCAAAGCTGTGACTTTTTGGAAAAACCCACTGCTGTCTAGTCGAGTGCTGGTGGTGCAGTAGTTAAGAGCTAGGCTGCTTCATTGAAAGGTCTGTGGTTTGAACTCACCAACCACTCTGATGCAATCTGCTTCTATAAGATTTCAGCCTCTGGTACCCTATGGAGCAGTTTCACTCTGTCCTACGGTGTTACTATGAATCAGATTAGACTTGATGGCAATGGGTGATACCTTTTGGGAGCAGATTGCCAACCCTTTCTTCTGGGACACCTCTGAGTGGATTTGAATTACCAATCTTTCAGTTATTAGCCTAGTGCTTAACAGTTTGTGCCATCCAGGGATTCCCAGTTACAAATAAACACCAAATAAATACTTGCTGAGTTAATGACTTAAGGTGATCATTCATTAACCAATTGGTTGCTTAAGTCTGCTTTCTGCATGACATAGTCTCTCCGTTGTTCTCTTACCAGTTATTGTGTTGTCTCAGGAAAAGGCTATTCACATATATTTCACAGAAATGGATATAGAGGCAATGGCATGTTAGAGTGTGAGTTTGCCCATGTAAGCAGGATGTGTCCTGTCAGCTAAAATGGGCAGTGTTCAGATATCCCATGGAGAAGTTGCAATACAGAGTCTACATCAAAGTTAACACAAAGCCTTGGGTTCCACTGCTGACTTGAATAGAAACTACCCACTTAGTAGGACAAAAGTCCTCAATTTTCATAGCATGGGAGGAAATGGTCATTTTGACAATAAAGGAAAGAGAGAATGAAGATTTGTACTCAGGAGAGATGTAGAATTCTGTGGGTGCCTTTGATATTTGGAATGCATTGGTTTATTTTATCAGTCACTGAAAAAATATTTAAACAGATGGTCACAGTAGTTACAAAAGGGAGAAATTAGCAAAAGTTCCTGAGAGAAGACAAGAATGTAAGTTGCTGTCATTGTTGTTATGTGCCACTGAGTCGGACCAGACTCATAGCAACCTTTCCTTGGGTTTCCAAGGCAGTATCATTATGGAAGTAGATTGCTCCATCTTCCTTCCGAGGAGTGGCTGATGGGTTTGAACTGCCAGCCTTCTGATTAGCAGTCAAGTGCCTTAGGGACTACGTTAGATAAACCTTACTAACAAAGAAAATAAACCAAACCAACACACTGCCATTGAGTCAGATCTGACTCATAGCAACCCCTGCCTAGGGTTTCCAAGGCAGTAACACTATGGAAGTAGATTGCCCAACCTTCCTTTTGAGGAGTGGCTGGTGGGTTTGAACCACCAGTCTTCTGGTTAGCAGTCAAATGCCTTAGGCACTACACTATCAGAGTTCCTCAACAAAGAATAGTGGCTAACAAAAATGAAGAAAAAGAATAGATATGCCAGGGAGAACTAAAGTGGTAAGAGAGGCAAGTGGGAAGATAGGAAGAAATTTATCTAAAAGCTCTTAAAATTCCAAATAGTACAAAAAGAAAAGTTATACTTCCTGCTCGAGACATAGTGTGGGTAGGTATGAGGCAGGAGTAAAATTGGACTTACATCTACACTGGAGAGCACTTCCTTCAGAGTAGCACTGGTTGTCATCATCATCTTCAACCTCATTCTCCACAGCATCAGAAGACCCACAATTTTCAGAGTAATATATACCAAACACCAAAAGTGCTTTATATATACTTTATCACTTTTAATTTTCATAATAACTCTAAAACATTTTTAAGATTTATCTTTTTTTTTTTTTACTTAATCCCCTCAATCCAGTTCATCAGCAAGTCCTGCCGCCTTGTCCTCTAAATTATAACTATCCATCTTTCTATCTCCCAACCCAATTTTCTGTTCTTTCTCCCACTGCTTCCTTTCCAACCTGAGTCCTTCTCTATAGCACACACTATTTTACTTTCTTCAGAGCACTCATTTCACATTCTGTAACTACATTGTTGTTGTTAGGTGCTGTTGAGTCAGCTCTGACTCACAGCAACACTACGTGCAACAGAATGAAATGCTGCCTGGTGGTACATCGTCATTTTAATCCTTGATGTACTTGAGCCCATCATTGCAGCCACTGTGTCAATCCATCTCATTGAGGGTCTTCCCCTTCTTTACTGCCCTTCCACTTTACCAAGCATGATATCTTTCTCCAGGAAATGGTCCCTTCTGACAACATGACCAAATTATGTGAGGTGAAGTCTGGCCATTTTCACTTCCAAAGACACTGGCTGCACTTCTTCCAGGACAGATTCGTTTCTTCTGGCAGTCCATGGTATTTTCGGCATTCTTTACCAATACCATAATTCAGAGGAATCAATTTGTCTTTGGTCTTCCTTGTCTGTTGTCCAGCTTTCACATGCATATGAGGTGATTGAAAATACCATGGCTTGGATTAGGTGTACCTTAGTCTTCAAAGTGACATCTTTGCTCTTCAACACTTTAAAGAGGTCTTTTGCAGCAGATTTGTCCAGTGCAATATGATGTCTAATTTATTGACTGATGCTTCCACGGGTGTTGATTGTGGATCCAAGTAAAATGAAATCTTTGACAACTTCAATCTTTTCTCCATGTATCATGATGCTTTTTATTGGTCCAGTTGTGATGAACTTTGTTTTCCTTATGTTGAGGTGTAATCCATACTGAAGACTGTGTCTTTATCTTCAACAGTAAGTGTTTCAAAGAAACTATATGGCTTAGATATTTATTTTTTACTTGTTTATTACCTTTTTCCTACCACCAAAATGTTATTTTGTATCCTAATATCAAGAACAGCATTATCCTCTAGAAATATAATGCAACAAATCTAACCACATATGTATTTTTAAATTTTCTTGTAGCCACATTAAAAAATAAAGTGAAACTGTAAAACTAACTTTAAATAACATATCTTAAATAATGCAATGCTTCCAAGCTATTATTATTTAAACATGTATTCCACATAAAAATTATTAATGAGGTCATTTACATTCTTTTTCTCATGCTTATTCTTCAAAAATCTGGTGTGTATTTTATACTTCCAGCACATTTTTATTCAGAGTCATCACATCCCAAGTGCTTATTGATTCCACATGCTTAGTGGCTATTGCATAGAATAATGCAGTTCTAATACAATGCTGGGACCATAGAAACTAGTAAAAAATGTCTGTTGAATTAAAAATGAATGAATAAATAAATGGTGGCAATGAATAAATAAGTGAATAATTCTTCATTTTTTACAGATGAGGAAAATATTTTCAAATGTGTCATTCTTTTGAAAGTGATGGAGCTGATTTTTGATTGCTGGTCTGGCCAAATTCAATATGGTGTTATTTCCATTATGCTGCACTGGCATCTTATGTTTCTCTTCTCATTAAAATAAATAAATAAATGGCTCATTACAACATAAAAATAAATTCCTTTTCATGACACTTAAAGTCTACTAAAAGCTAACAGTCTACCTACTTTTCTTGTCTTTTCTCCCAGCACTTCTTTTCATACATAATATGCTCCAAGCAAATCGAATATTTCAAGGTTAGGAATACCAAGCAGTCTGACAAGAGACTGGCTGGCAATCCCAGTTCTGAATTTCCCTGCTTCTTGAATTCTGGCTGTTTGTCCTTGCTGGTTGCTGCAGGTGAGTGAAGGAAAGAAGATTCAATCATTTAGGTCTCATTTTTGTCTTTTGGTGTTTTAATCTTTTATTGTGAATTGGCTGAAAGTTTACAGCAAAAATAGGTTTTCCATTCATGATTCATACACATTTTGTTTCACAACAATAATGCAATCTCCACTAGGTAATACCACTCTTCCCACTTCCTCCTTGTGTTTTCCATTTCCGTTCGTCCTTCTTTCCTATCCCTTCCTGGCATCTGAGCTTTATCCCGGGGTAAATGCTACCCTTTTGATCGTATAAGGGTGATTTATCTGAGTAGTGCATACCTCCCTGGTATTACCATTCACTTTATAGGACTGTCTATTGTTTGACTTAAAGTTGAACCGCAGGAGGTAAATTCATTTTCAGGCTTGAAGGGTGTCTAAGGGTCATAGTCTCAGGGGTTCCTCCAGTCCCTATCAGACTATTAAGTCTGGTCTTTTTTGAGTTTTGTTCCACATTTTTCTCCCCCTCTATCCAGGACTTCCTATTGTGATCCCTTTCAGAGTAGTCAGTATTGTAGCTGGGCACCATCTAGTTCTACTGGTCTCAAAGTCATGGATGCTGAGGTCCACATAGTCCATGTCCTTTGGAGTAATTATTTCCATGTGTCTTTGAATTTCTTCATTCTTCTTTGCTCTAGACAGGGAGAGATCAATAGTTGCTCCTTAGATGGCTACTCACAAGCTTCTAAGACCTTAGTTGCTACTCACCAAGGTAGGATGTAGAAGAGTGTCTTTGAGGATTATGCTATGCCAATTGACCTTGATGCCCTCCAAGACTATGATCCTGAGCCTTCAGGCTCAGAAACTCATTCCTTTGAGGTATTTAGTTATGGCTAAGAAGTTTTCATAACTTTGCCCCCTATATGTTCTACTATATTCGTTGATATATTTATAGCACATATAAATGTATATGTAGAAATATCCTCTGTCAGCCCTACATATATTCATCGGTCCAGTCCCATTCACCTTTCTACATCTCTTCAGCTTCATGTCTATCCATGTAGCCACTTGTTATTACTGTTATTGCAGGATTGTGTATGTAATAGTATTTACCCTTTTTTTGCCTTTAATGCTTGTGCTCTTACCAGTGTCTTTCTTTGCCTTGATCATTTTGGATCATGTTGGAAAGCATTTGTAGTTTTCCCTACTAGACTAAGCTTCTTTCTTATCTATTTCTCTGTTTCTGCCCAAGCACAGTACCTAGCAGGAGGTCTGGTGGCATAGTACCTAAGGCATTTGACTGCTACCCAGAAGGCTGGTGGTTCAAACCCACCAGCCACTCCTTGGAAGGAAGATTGGATAATCTACTTCTGTAATCATACTGCCTTGGAAACTCAAGGAGGGGTCACTATGAGTCAGATCCGTCTCAACGGTAGTAAGTTTGGTTTTTGGTTTGACAGTACCCAGCACATAGTAGGTACTTAAAAGTTTGTTGAATACTTAGTATATGAAAGATTAAATGAACAATAAATGAACTCTCTCCTCTCTCCACCTTCCAATTACATTCAAACATTTCTACACATCTTTGTTCACATGGCTCATTTCAATTAGAATTTCCTCAATCTCTCTACCTACAAGGGACCCTCAAATGCCATCCCCTTCATCAAACCTTCTCCAGCAGAAAGGTTTCCCCACTCATCTTCGTAGAGTCCTACAGAAATTTACTTGGCCTCTTTCCACACACTTAACACTAACAGGCATGTATCTTATTATCTCTATAATTGAATGTTACTTCCTTGGACTGAAAATGTATCATCCCCAGCCTCTACCACAGTATATTGTGTGATTCATTATAGAAAAAAAAAAGTAGAATATTAAATAACAGAAGAGCAGATTTGGATTCTAGAGATATAGGTTTCAGCTCTGGCTTTTTGAATGTACTAGATGTCATTTATAATTATTGAGTGTGAATTTTTTTCTTGTTATATGAGGAAAAAAACTTGTCCAGGCTGCTTATTCATGAGAAATTATCAGGATAAAATAATGTATGGAAACATACTTTGTTATTTGTAAAGTATTATTCAAATTGTCTATCTATCTATCTATAGAAGTTGTTAACTGCTGTAGAGTCAGTTCCAAACTCATGGAGACCCCACACACAACAAAATGAAATTCTGCCTGCCCTGTACCATTCTCATGAATGATTGCACATCTGAGCATTGTGATCGATATGGTTTTCATTGGCTAATTTCTCAGATATAGATCACCAGTTCTTTCTTCCTAACTGTCTTGGTCAAGAAGCTCTTCTGAAATCAGTTTAGCAACAGCAACACAGCCTCCACTGACAGATGGGTGGTGGCTAAACATGAAGTGAACTGGCTTGGAATCAACCCTTTATCTCCTGCATAGAAGGCAAGAATTCTACCATTGCATCATTAATGCCTAAGATTGTGTGTGTGTGTCTGTGTATACATATATGTGTGTATACATATACATACATACATACATACATGCATATATGTATGCGTGTGTATACACACACACACATACACACACACAAACCCACTGCCAGCAAGTCAATTCTGACTCATAGAGACCCCCACTGGGTTTCTGAGGCTGTAACTCTTTATGGAAATAGATTGTCAAGTCTTGCTTCCATGGAGTGGCTGGTGGGTTTGAACTGCCAACCTTTTGGTTAGCATTCAAATTCCTTAGGGACTATACTATGCTACCAGATATTATATATATATATATATATATATACACACACACACACACACAGACACACACACACACACACACATACATACAAATAGCTAATTGAATGGACTAAGGCTGTCTTCTTCCATTAAAATGGAATGAGGGTAAGAATTATGTTTCCTTCGCAGAAATATCCCCAGTGTCTGTAATAAAAAAACCCAGAACCAAACTCACATCCATTGAGTTGGAGCTGACTCATAGCGACCCCTCCTTGAGTTTCCGAGGCAGTATCTCTACAGAAGTAGATTGCCCAATCTTTCTTCTGAGGAGTGGCTGGTGGGTTTGAACTGCCAGCCTTCTGGTTAGCAGTCAAACATCTTAGGCACTATGCCACCAGAGCTCCCAGTGTCTATAATAGGACCTACCACAACCTATTCAACAAATATCTATTATTGATTAAAATAATACATACGTATATACAAAGAAAATGAGGATTTTAGGAAATAGTAGCAACATTGGCTTATTTTTTTTTTAATTTCTCTAAACCCTCACAGAAAAACCTAGTCAAATAAAAAACCCACAAACAACATTTACAATAATAAAACTACATAACACAGTATCCACACAAACTCTACATTACAAGTGAATGAGAATAAACTCATGACAGGCACAAAACCCTACAATTATCAGTATTTGTGCAGGGAAGTAGAGTGAGTAAATAAGGCATATGCTGGATATCAGAGAACTACAAAGGACTAAAGGAAAAGCATGGCAGATCTATTTAAGAATAGCAGCTAAAATTGGGAGGGGTTTCCAATTCCAATATAATATGGGTACAAAAAGGTCTGTATAAGATCTAAAGGGGCAGGTACAGTCGACCCTGTGAATTTTCAATATGACCTATCAGAACTTCCTTCCAGGATAAGGCTTTACAATGGCAAACAACTGCTGAGAGTAGAACAAAACTTGATCAGAACAAGGACAGTAGAGACAAAGAAAAGAGAAGATTCAAATAAAAGTGAGAGAGAAATACACAGTAAAGAAATCTCAGAAAACAAATCTTGATATTTTAAACACTATATGCTTGTGAATGCATGCACACACACATACCAAATATTGTGAAAAGGATCTCTATTAAGTCAAAAAGTAACCTTGAACCTTACTCCTTCCAAAAATTCAACAAAACAAATAGCAGAAGATAATAGGAAACATTAAAAAGATAAAAATTAAATTCTATAGAAAGTTATCATTTCAAAAAAGAACAAAATAATATGCCAAAATAACATGAAAATATGCCAGAAATTCATGCTTTCAAAAATGATCAAAACAGTAACCTATAATTTCAGAGCAAACAAAGAAAAATTAAGGAAATGATGTTGTTGTTGGGTGCCATCCATTCAATTCTGACTCATAGCAACCCAGTATGACAGAGTAGAACTGCTTTACAGAATTTTGGCTATAATATTTATGAAAGTAGATTATCAAAATAAAGTAGATTATCAGGTCTTTTTCCTGGAGAGACACCGGGTGAGACTGAACTGCCAACCTTATAGTAAGCAATTGTGTGTTAAACTGTTGTGCCACCAGGGTTCTATAAGGAAATGACAGAAAACATAAAAGAACAACAACAAGAAAAACTAAAAAAAAAAAATCACAAATTAGGTGAAATAAATACTGAAAAGAATTAGAAATAAAGGAATAAGTCATCTCAGAAATGAAGACTAAACTACAAGAAAAAAAAGATGAAGGAGCACACAGAAAACGGTGAAACAATAAAAAAATTATCAATCAAAAAGAAATACAGATATACGAAACAATTTAAAAGCAAGTGGCAAACTGAAGACAAAGATTATCTAATGCATGAATGATTGGAAACCTTAAAGACCAAATCCACAGCAAAGGAAAAAAAGAAAACCTAAACACTATAAATTAAGAAAACTGTCCTAAAGTTAAATAAACTACATATGTAAAAAGCACAGAGCATGCCTTGGAATATTACTTTTCATAACAATATTAATAACAGTAAATTCATAACAATTAATAAGGAAAATAAAATGAGATTATCATCAGATCTTTCAACAGCAATATTTTATTCCAGAAACAAATGGAGTAAGATATCTAAGATTTTCAAAATTAAAAAATGATCCCAGTATTTTGTATCCATCAACAATGACTTTCAGGTATTGGTGTTGTTAAGTGCCACGGAGGCGGTTTTGACTCATAGTGACCCTATGTGCAACAGAATGTAACACTGCCAAATTCTGTGCCATCTTCACAATCATTGCTATGTTTGAGCCCATTGTTCCAGCCTCTGTGTCAATCCATTTGTTGAGGATCTTCCTCCTTTTCCCTGACCCTCTATTTACTAAGTATGATGTCCTTCTCCAGTGTCTGGTTCTCCTGGTAACATGTTCAAAGTACTTTCTCAGATGAACTTTCACCATCCTCAATTCTAAGGAGCACTCTGCCTGTATTTCTTCCAAGACAGATTTATTCATTGTTCTGGCAGTCCAACGTATATTCAATTTTCTTTGCCAACAACCATAACTCAAATATATAATTTCTTCTCTGGCCATCCTTATTCATTGTCTAGCTTTTGCATACATACAAGGTGACTGAAAATACTATAGGTTATATATTTTTAAAAAAAGGTGTATGTGTATATGACCAGCACAACAATAGGGAAAAAGAGGACACAGATAGGTTCCCAAAAGGTATAGACAACAGAGACAAATACTATAACATACACAATACTGCATTATCAGTAATAACAAACACTCATCTATAAGTAGATACAAAGGCAGACAGGCGAGATCAGGTGTGGGTAGGTGAAGGGGAATATACCCATGACCATAGATAGGTTTGGCTGGTGACAGTCCTACATGTGTATTTGTATATGCTACAAAAATATCACTATATATTATAGAACTAACAGGAGACAAGGTTGGAGTAGCTTCTTAGCCAAAACCGACCACTTTGAGGGAGTGAGTTGCCAGGCCTGCAGGCTCAAGACCACAGTATCAGAGGACATCAAGCTTAATTGGCACAACTCAATATACAAAAACATTGTTCTACATCTTACTTCGGTAAGTAGTGACTGGAATCTAAAAGTTTACGAGTGGCCAGCTAAGACACAACTATTAGTCTCTCCTTGTAGGAGGCAAAAAAAAAAAAAAAAAGAGTGAAGAAAATAAAAAGCATATGGAAACTATAGTCCATGGGACTAATGGACCATGGGAACCTCAGCCCACATGACCCTGAGACCAAAAGAACTAGATGATGCTTGACTACCAAGGCCAACCACATGGAAAGGGATCAAAATTGGAGATCCTGGATAGAGTAGGAGGGAAAATGTGGAACAAAATACAAAAATAGAAATGAACAGTCAGAAAGAGACTGGTGAAAATCCTGAGACTGTGGCCCCCAGTTACCCTTTGGACCTGGAATAGGACTCACTTCTGTGAGTTAGTTCTCAGCCAAACAATAGAAAGACCTACAAGCTGAACACCTACCCTAGGGAGATGCACCCCTTAGTACAGTCAACAGTGAGAGATCAGAAGGGCAGCATTTGCATAGGGGGAGACCTAGACAAAAATGCATAGGTAAGAAGGGCACAGGGAAGGGGTAACCAAAGGGAGTGGTAGGAGGAGAGCTGTTCCATTGTGAGGATTATAATCAGTGCCATGAAACACAGTGTGTATAAACTGTTGAGTGTAAAATGAGTCCTCTTTGTAGATTTTTACCCAAATTACAAAGAAAAATTTAAAAAAGAAAATGCCATGACTTGGGTCAGGCACACCTTAGTCTTCAAAGTGACATCTTTTGCTTTTTAACACTTTAAAGAGGCCTTTTGCAGATTTACCCAAAGAAATACGTCATTTGATTTCTTGACTGCTGCTTCCATGGGCATTGATTGTGCATCTAAGTAAAAATAAAGCTTTGACAGTGTCAGTGTTTTCTATGTTTATCATGATATTGCTTCTTGGTCCAGCTGATTTCTGTTTACTTTATGTTGAGATGTCATCCATCTTGTGTTCTTCTTCATATAGTCCATTTTCTCAGATTATTTGCACAGTGTACAAATTGAATAAGTATTGTAAAAGGATACAACCCTGATGACATCTTTCCTAATTTTAAACCAGGTAATATCCCCTTGTTTTATTCGAACAACTGTCTCTTGGTCTTTGCATAGGTTCTACATGAACACTATCAAGTGTTCTGCAATTACCATTCTTGTCAACATTATCCATAACTTGTTATGATCTACATAGTCGAATGCCTTTGCCTAGTCAATAAAACATAGGTAAACAACTTTCTAGTATTCTCTCCTTTTGGCCAACTCTATCTGACAGCAGCAATATTATCCCTCATGACACATCTTCTGAATCCAACTTAAATTTCTGACAGTTTCCTGTCCATGTACTGCTACAGCCATTTTTGAAGTAACTTCAACAAAACTTTACTTGCATGAGATATTATTGATATAGTTTGATAACTTTTTTAATTTGTTGATTCAACATTATATGGAATGGGCAAAATATGGATGGGTCTCTTCCAGTTGATTGGCATGTAGCTGTCTTCCAAATTTCTTAACATAGATGAGTGAGCACTTCTAGTGTTGCACCTATTTGTTGAAACATCTGAATTGGTAGTCCATCAATTCCTGCAGGCTTGTTTTCCACCAATGCCTTCAGTGCAGTTTGGACTTCCTCTTTCAATAACATCAGTTCTTTGTCAAATGCTACCTCCTGAAGTGATTGAACATCAGCCAATTCTTTTTGGCACAGTGACTCTGTATTCCGTCCATCTTCTTTTGATGCGTTCTGCATCATTTAATATTTTGTCCATAGAATCCTTCAGTATTGCAACGCATGGCTTTAATTTTTTTTCTTCAGTTCTTTCAGCTTGAGAAATGCTGAGCACATTTGCCCTTTTGTTTTTCTAACTCCATGTGTTTGCAAATTTCATTACAATACATTCCTCTGTCTTCTTCAGCTGCCCTTTTAAACCTTTAGTTCAGCTCTTTTACTTCCTCATTTCTTCCATTTGCTTTAACTACTCTCTGTTCAAGAGCAAGTTTCAGAGTCTCTTCTGACATCCATTTTGGTCTTTTCTTTCTTTCCTACCTTTTTAATGACCTTTTGCATTCTTCATGTATCCTATCTTTGTTGTCATCCCACAACTCACTTGGTCTTCGGTCATTAATATTCAGTGCATTAAATCCATTCTTGAGATGGTCTCTAAATGCAGGTGCGATATATTCAAGGTTATATTTTTGGCTCTAGGGGATTTAATTTAAATTTCTTCAGCTTCAAGCTGAATTCACATATGAGCCTACATATCAGACAATGCTCCACTGCCATTCATAAAGTTTTCAGTAGTCTTTTTTGTTTCTTTTAACAAGTAGATCACCATGTCCTTCTTCCTAGTCTGTCTTAATCTGGAAGCTATGCTGAACTCTGCCAACCATGAGCAACACTGCTGATGTTTGAAATACCAGTAGCATAGCTTCCAACATCACAGAAACACATAAGCCACTAAAGTATGACAAACTGATAGACTCATTGTGGATTTTAATATATAAAGTACCCTAACATTCTCTCCATTCTCTGCCTTTTTTAGAAATATCCACCTATAAGAGCATATTGTTGTTGTTTGCTGTTAGGTGCCATCAAGTGATCTCCGACTGATAGCGACTTTATGCACAGCAGAACAAAACACTGCCTCGTCCTGTGTCAGCCTCATGATCCTTGCTATACCTGAGTCCATCATTGCAGCCACTGTGTCAATCCATCTTGTTGAGGGCCTTCCCCTTCTTTGTTGACCCTCCACTTTACCAAGCATGATATCCTTCTCCAGGGAATGGTTCTTCCTGACAACATGATCAAAGTCAAAGTAGGTGACACGAAGTCTGGCCATTCTCACTTCCAAGGAGCATTCCAGCTCCACTTCTTCCAGGACAGATCTGTTAGTCCTTTTAGCAGTCCGATACTCTTAGCATTCTTCTCCAACACCACAACTCAAAAGTATCAACTCTTCTTTAGTCTTTCCTATTCATTGTCCAGCTCTCACATGCATAAGAGGCGACTGAAAATACCATGGCTTAGTTTAGGAGCACCTTAGTCTTCAAGGAGACATCTTTGCTCTTTATCACTTGAAAGAGGTCTTTTGCAGCAGATTTGCACAATGCAATATGTTGTCTGATGTCTTGACTACTGCTTCCATTAGTGTTGACTGTTGAACCAAGTAATATGAAGAAGTCTTTGACAACTTCAATCTTTTCTCCATCTGATGTGAAGCTGTTTTTTGGACCAGTTGTGAGGGTTTTTTTTTTTTTTTCTTGTTGTTGTTTTGCTTTTTAAATCAAGGTGTAATATAGTTAAGTGTAAAATGATTAATAATCAAGAATATATAATCAAAATGATTAATAATCAAGAATTCACTGGCTGTTCCTAGGGTATCAATTAAAATAAAATTCAAATAACCAAAACGACTAGTGAGACATCAGATATAAGAATAATAATAGCTGATGCATTATTCTTATATCTGCTTGTAGAATTAAGCTGCTTGTACAATTAAGACAGAGTTGTAGAAAGAAATATACTATATAATGACTACATGCTCATGTATATAGATATAGTCTGACTATTTTAAAAATGGGGACCAAATGAGAGGGACACCTGCTGCAAAAATTTTGATTTCTCAGTGATTAGTGGTGTGCAGGCTATTATGTGTGTAGTAATGAATATAGTAAATGAGTAATTATGGAATATTTTAATATTATCTTTCCCTCTGCCTTTGAGAACCAGGATATGCATTTTGGAAAAGAATAGAGATGTCACATAGGAGGTTAAGTACAAAATCCTGTAATTGTGATTTGAATTGGATGTATCAATTTCATGAGGTATTGTACAAATATTCCTCAGCTCTATCTACTGACCAACTCAATCCAAACTCACTGCCATCGAGTTGATTCTGACTTGTAGTGACCCCCATCCATCGGGTTCCAAGACTGTAAATCTGTATGGAAGTAGATTGCCTCATCTTTCTCCCATGGAGCAGCTGGTGGAATTGAACCACTAACCTTCCAGTTAGCAACCAAATGCCTTACATACTATGCTACCAGAACTCTTTCTGTCCACTGAGGAGGCCCATGAAAAATAACAAATGCAATACAACATCGCTAGCACTCAGATACCGTGGCATTCTTATAACCCCATTTTCCACTAAAAGAAATCTTTGTTTTGGAAAAAAAGACTGATTCTTGGAAATGTACAATATGAGCCTGGAATATTTTGTTGTATTAAAAATGAGGAAATTGTCAATGACTACTATACTTAAAAGCCAGGATCCCGGACAGAAGAGCAGTCAGCCCCAGGGTTACAGTGAGGAGAGACAACTCAG
>NW_006921611.1:10923915-10926768 GCF_000298275.1 Orycteropus afer afer
GTAGGGTGGAGGGTCAACAAAAGAGGGGGAGGCCTTCAACGAGATGGATTGACACAGTGGCTGCAATGATGGACTCAAGTATAGCAGGGATTGTGGGGCTGGCGCGGGATTGGGCAGTGTTTCGTTGTGCTGTTCATGGGGTCGCTATGAGTCAGAAACGACTCGACAGCACTTAACAACGGCACTTAACAACAACAACAACTATACTTACATCACAAGGACTCAGAGAAAAACTCAAAAAGGCTCACACTGGCAAAAGATGAGACAATTTGAGCTTCAAAGAAAGGATAATAATTGTAAATGATCAAAATTTGATCATCAAATATACTTAAATCAACATATTCATAATAATATTTTTAAATACTTATTTGGTCACCTTTGCAGAGTAATGGGAAACCAATTCCTTAATTGGGATATTGGTAAATAAAAGGAAAGAAGGAAGCATGTATTCTCCCTTACATCTAAGAACTACAACACAGGGTTATTTATTTATTTTTTTAAGGTGCTGAGGAGTCAGTTCCTACTCATAGCAACCCTATGTAGTAAAGTACAAAACACTGCCCAGTCCTGCATCATCCTCAGAATCACTGCCATGCCTGAGTCCACTGTTGTGGCCACTGTATCAGTTCGTCTTGTAGAGGGTCTTCCCACTTTTTTTTACTGACCCTCTACTTTACCAAGCATGATGCCCTTCTCTAGGGAATGGTCCCTTCTGACAACGTAACAAAGTGCTATAGATGAAGTCTGGCCATTCTCACTTCTAATGATCATTCCAATTGTGTTTCCTCCAAGACAGATTTGTTAGTTCTTCTACCAGTCCACGGTACATTCAATATTCTTCACCAACACCACAATTCAAATATATCAATTCTTCAGTGGTCTTCCTTATTCATTAGTGGCACAGAGTAGCATCCAGTAAATGAGGGGAAAAGCTTGCTTTAAAATTATTCCAATTTATTAATGAAAAATAAATGATAGAATAAAATCATTTTTCAACTTCCAATGGATTAATAAATCTAGACATTAGCAAAACTAGCTTCAAACACTACAAAAAGGGAAGCAATGAGACATCATATGATCATGTGTATCTTCATGAAAGAACTCATCATCACATATAGTCTTACCAAATCCATCAAACCCGAATTTGATCAGTTTTCTGTGCCCAGTTGCCAATTTACAGGAAATAGAAAGGACAGAGGAATATGATGTATGTTATCACAAATGAACAATCAACAAAACCTAGACTTTAGGAAACACTATAGGTCAAATACTCCGATTCCTTAACAGGTAAATTATAAGGAAAAAGAAAGAAATGAAGAAGTAGCCTGCAGACTAAATTTCATACAAACAGTATATCAGGTTTTTAAAAATTGGGCAAGAAGAACTATAGTAACTGTAGAAGCACACTTGGTGATACAGAAACCCAAGGAACTGATTGTAGAAATGTGAGGATAGTGATTAATTTTGGTAGAGCAGAAAGGGTCAAGATTGGGGCAAATGAAGGAGCATCTGGGGTGACTAGTAAAGTTTTAGATTTGACCTGAGAGATGATGACAAGGGTGTTTGCCTTAGAATGCATTACATATACATCTGTTTGGTTGGTTGGTTGGGATTTTATATCTGTTTCTTATTTTATAATAGAGTACAAAGGTTTTTGAAAAAGATGAATTGCGATTTCAAATATACCTCACTACCAGCCCTAAGTATATCCCTAAGTAAAACTATAATATTCATGAAGATGGAAAAGGATGAAATACACACTCAAAATTAATTTGATAGACCATCTGATCCCAGAATTTAACATGAATTTCTACCTGCTACAAGACATATGGAGTTCAATTGAGATGGGTTGTAAAACTGGAATAAAAATAGAATTTCCCCCATAGGGTTGTAGTGAGGATTAGGTGAGTTTTTATATGGAAAGTACTTAGAATAGTACCCAACGTAGAGTAATAATTATCCTTAAGAATAAAGTATGGCTCTTACTATAAGCCTAAATAGTGCTGTGTCTCCAAAAAGTGAGATCTCTGCAACAAAAGGCAAAATGACACTGTGTACATTTTCCATTCTTTCCCCCAGACTCATATTTGGACCAAGAACATTGAAGTTATCTTTTACTATGTGGCTTCATAGACTGATAACACACTCATTGCTTGCCATTCTGCAACATCAATTTCTAGTTATCACCTAGGTAGGGAAATGGAACTAACACATTGTACCCTATTGTGGACATAGCTTAAGGAGCTCTGGTGGCCCAGTGGCTACAGAATTCAGCTGTAAACTAAAAGGTCAGTGATTCAAACCTACTCCACAGGAGAAAGATGAGGCAGTCTACTTCTATAAAGATTGACAGCCGTGGAAACCTTATGGGGAGTTCTACTATGTCCTATAGGGTTGCTGTGAGTCTGAATTGACTCAGTGGCAGAGGGTTTGAAGTGGGGGTTACCTTTCCATCTCACCAGCCAAGAACAATGGGCTAACGGGCAGAGACAGGAGAAATTGTAGTTGTTTGGCATCCTGGAAACCATAGCTTTTATGTAATACATTGACTCCTAAAGTTAGAAAACCAGGCAGCAAGGGTAGGAAAAGATGGCACCCAGAGGGGCAGAACTTGACCAAGTGAAGAGAGCCCAGAAAGTGAGAAGCAGCCCAGGAGCTGTGCATATCAAGCCACATCTAATAACGTGTCTAAGAAAGGAAATTAGATAACCAGTCAATTAGATGTCATTTCTTCTTAAATTCATTTACACATGTAATGCAATTTTAATCCCTGAAGGTCAGGGCAAAGATGATTCAAAATTTCTTCATAAGATAATAAATGTTGTTGTTGTTGTTGTTGTTGTTGTTGTTGTT
>NW_006921611.1:10926868-10930435 GCF_000298275.1 Orycteropus afer afer
CCAGCCTTCTGGTTAGCAGTCAAGTGGCTTAGCCACTATGCTACCAGAGCTCCCAAGATAATAAATAGCTAAGATAATTTTGAAAATGAAAATAAGGTAGAATTGTAGGCTCAGATATGAAAAATATGTTGTAAAACTATAATAACTTTTCTAATATTTTATTCTGGCTTGGGTGAAAGTTTCCAGAGAAAATTAATTTTGCATTCAATAATGTATGCACATTTTGTTTCATGTCATTAGTTGCAATACCCTCAATATAATAACTTTCAAAATGGGTTGCTCTTCCAGAAATATATAAGCTAATATAACAAGATGAGAGTTGAAAAATTGAAGAATATATTCAAATTTCAAGAAAAGTGGCATTATTGAATAAATGGAGCTCAGGTGAATGAATAACTGTTTATAGAAAATAATAAATCCATACAATAACTGGGAGTATACAGAAATACTTACAAAATTTTAGGATGGGTTAAAACTTCCTAAGCATATCACCAAAGAGAGTTCTAAAGAGGAAATATATGTAGTTCCCAAAATATAACATTAATATTTCTGTATATAAGAAAATACCATGAACAAACACATTGAAATCAAATGAGAAAGAATATTAATTATATGTGTTTTTTAAATGCTGATCTAAACAAAGAGCACTTGCAAAGTATTAAAAGGAAGCTGATCACCTTCAAAAATTATACAAAGAACATAAAGTAAAAATTTACAAAAGATATATACATAAAATAAAAATGTTAAAAAAAAAAAAGGTCAATATTACCAGTAACCCAATAAACAAATTTTTAAATAAATTGCATGAATTTATCTGTAAAATTGGAAAAATTTTCAAAAAAAAATAATACCTAGTGTTGTTTATGGTAAGGAGGAATGAGCATTCTAAAGCACTGCTTTGAGAGGATACAGCCTTTCTGGAGAGCAATTTGAGAATGGCTGTCAACTCTCTTAAAAGCACATATTCTTCTTGACTCAGAAATTCCATTTCTGGAAATTTATACTAAGGAAATTATAGATTTGAGCAAATGTACACAAGCTTAATTGAAGAGGTGGTGTTTACAATAGCAAAAAATTATACGTTAAAATTAATAGGGGATAATATTATAATAAATTGAGGTACATTAGTTTATTAAACTGTTATTGTTAGATGCTTTTGACTTGGTTCCAGCTCATAGCAACCTTATACACAGCTGAACGAAACACTCCCTAGCAGTGCACCATCTTCACAACCACTGCTATGCTTGAGCTCATTGTTGTACCCACTGTGTCAATCCATCTCCTTGAGGGGCCTCCTCTTTTGCTAACCCTCTATATTACCAAGCATGATATCCTTTTCCAGGGACTGGTCCCTCCTGATGATAAGACCAAAGTACTAGAGACAAATTCTAGTCATTCTCACTTCTAAGGAGCATTCCATCTGTACTTTCAAGACTGATTTGTTCATCCTTCTGGCAATGCATGCTATATTCAATAGTCTTTGCTAACACCACAATTCAAATGGATCAATTCTTCTTCAGTCTTTTTTATTCATTGTCCACTTTTCACATGCATATGAGACTATTGAAAATATGATTTGCATTAGGCACACCTTAGTCTTAGAAGTGATATCTTTGCTCTTTAACACTTTAAAGACATCTTTTACAGCAGATTTGCCCAGTCCAATACATCTGATTTCCTGACTGCTACTTCCCTCAGCATTGATTATGGATCCAAGTAAAATGAAATCCTTGACCGCTTCAATCTTTTCTCCATTTATCATAATGTTGTTTCTTAGTCCACTTGTGAGGATTTTCATTTTCTTTATGTTCAGTAGTAATCCATACTGAAGGCTGTAGTCTTTGAACTTTGTCAGTAAGTGCATCAAGTTTTCTTCACTTTAAGCAAGCCAGGTTGTGTCATCTACATATTGCAGGTTGTTAATAAGTCTTCCTCCAGTCTTGATGCCATGTTCTTCTTCATATAGTCCATCTTGTCAGATTATCTGCTCAGCATACTGATTGAATAAGTATGATGGAAGGATACAACCTTGATGCACACCTTTGCTGATTTCAAACCATGAGGCGTATCTCCTTGTTCTGTTCAAATGGCTGCCTGTGGGTCTATGTATAGGTTCCACGTATGCACAATTGTTCTAGAATTCCCATTCTAAACAATGTTCTCTATAATGTTTTTTTTTTTTATGATCCACACAGTTGAATGTCTTTGCATAGTCAATAAAATACAAGTAAACATCTTTCTGGTATTCTTCGTTTTAGCCAAGGTCTATCTGATATCAGCAATGATATCCCCCTATCCCATGTCCTCTTCTGAAAGCAGCTTAAACTAGTGTTTAATCAACTGTGGTCATATTTATATATTGGAACATATATTATAGTTGTGGAGATGAAAGATAAGCAATATAAATAAGTAAAATGCATATTATGATTAGCAATGATGACTGCTAAGGAGAAAAAAAAGAAAGAAAAAGGAAAGAGGGAGTGATATGAAGTTTGTACAAGGATTGTGTGAAATTTTACAGTGGCCAAAGGATGTCTTGGTATAAAGAAGACTTCTGGATAAAGTTCTGAACAAATTGGTTGTGTTGATATCTGGGGGTAAAGGTATTCTAAGTATAAGGAACTGCAAGAAGAAAGGCCACAAGCATAAGGGTGACTTGTGTGGTCAATAAGGAGATCTGTGTAGCCAGAGCTACACATGAAAGAAGAGGTAAATTTCAGGACACAAGGTCAAGGAGATGATGAGGTGGGGAGGGATGGTGAATATCAAGCAGAATCTTGCACATAATAGTGAAGATATTGACTTTTACTCTGATGAGATACAAAGCCATATCCAGGAAACAATCAGTTTGGTACACAAAATATCACTTACATAAAATATTTGCATATTTATAAATAGATGAGAGAGACAAGGAAAAAATCAAGAATAAAAACTAGAAAGATATCCTTCTGAAGGTTAAAAATTTATGTATGTTCATGTATACACACACCACCACTCCTCTATCAGTTTGTTGTACTGTGCTGGCTTGTCAGTTGCTGTGAAGCCGGAGGTTATGCCACCAGTATTCCAAATTCCAGCAGGGTCACCCTGGTGGACAGGTTTAAGCAGAACTTCAAGATCAAGACAGACTGAGAAGAAGGATTAGGCCATCTATTTCTCAAAGAACTAGGCAGGAAAAACCTTATGAATAATAGTGAAACACTCTCTGATATATTACTGGAAAACTCTAAAACACTGTCTAATATAGTGCCAGAAGATGAACCTCTCAGGTTGGAAGCCACTCAAAATACAACTGAGGAAGAACTGCCCTCTCAAATAGAGTCAAACTGAATGACATGGATGGAGTAAAGTTTTCAGGACCTCCATTTGCTGACAGGGCACAACTCAAAATGGGAGGAAATAGCTGCAAGCATACATGAATAATTGGAACAGGTTGTTGTTGTTGTTGTTGTTGTTGTTATGTGCCATCGAGTCAGCCCTGACTCATAGCGACCCCTCCTTGGGTTTCCGAGGCAGTATCACTACGGAAGTAGGATTGCCCAACCTTCCTTTCGAGGAGTGGCTGGT
>NW_006921611.1:10931004-10953004 GCF_000298275.1 Orycteropus afer afer
AGTCCAGCCAAGTTGACACATCTTCAACTATCACAGCCACTATGCTACCAGATTTCCCAAAATTGGAACAGGTGATGTACAAATTATGAATCTAGGAAAATTGAAAGTTTCAAAAATGAAATGGAACGTATAAAGATCAATATCTTAAGTACTGTTGTTGTTATGTGCCATTGAGTTGGATCCGACTCATAAGGACCCCTTCTTGGGTTTCCAAGGCAGTATCACTACAGAAGTAGATTGCTCAACCTTCCTAGTGAGGTAAAATGGACTGGTTTTGGCCATTTTGAATGAAACAATCATATGACCTACTATGCTAGGAATGACAAATTGAAGAGGAATGGTGTGGCATTGACTGTCACAAAGAATGTTTCAAGGTCTATCCTGAAGTGCCATGCTATCAGTGATAGGATAATATAGGAGCTCTGGTGGCATATTGCCTAAGGCATTTAACTGCTAACCAAAAGGCTGGTGGTTCAAACCCACCAGCCACTCCTCAGAAGGATGATTGGGCCATCTACTTCTGTAGTGATATTGCCTTGGAAACATAAGGAGGGGTTGCTATGAGTCTGATCTGACTCGATGGCAGTGAGTTTGGTTTTTTGATAAGGAGTATCAGTTAATACTACTACTATTCAGATTTATGCACCAACCACAAAAGCCAAAGACAAGGAAATTGAAGATTTTTACCAACTTGTGCAGTCTGAAATTGACCAAACATGCAATCTGGATGCACTGGTTATTGATGAAGATTGAAATGCAAATGTTGGAAACAAAGAAGAATCACCATATGGCCTTGGTGATAGGAATGATGTTAAAGATTGCATGATAGGATTTTGCAAGACAAATGACTTACTCATTGCAAATACCTTTTTCAACAACATAAATGGCAGCTATATGGGCAAAATATTGAACAATGCAGGAACCATCAAAAGAAGAGGGAAGGAATACACAGTCACTGTACAAAAAAGAATTGGTCATTGTTCAACTGTTTTAGGAGGTGGCATATGACATATGGGCCTCCCCAGATGAACACACAGAAATCAAATCAACTACATCTGTAGAAAGAGGTAATGGAGAAGCTCAGTATCTTCAGCCAAAACAAGGCCAGGAGCTCACCGTAGAGCAGACCATCAATTGCTCACAAGCAAGTTCAAGTTGAAGCTGAAGAAAATTAAAATCAATACACGAGAGCCAAAATACAACCTTGAGTATGTTCCATATGAGTTTAGAGACCATCTGAAGAATAGATTTGATATACTGAACAACAGTGACCAAAGACTAGATGAGGTGTGGGATGATATTAAGAATATCATACATGAAAAAACCAAAAGGTCATTATAAAGACAGGAAAGGAAGAAAAGACTATAACGGATGTCAGAAGAGACTCTGAAACTTGTTTTTGACTAGCTGATGCAAGTGGAAGAAATGACAAGCTACAAGAGCTGGACAGAAGATCTCAAACAGCAGCTTGAGAAGACAAAATCAATTATTATAATGTAATGTGCAAAAAACAGGAGTTAGAAAATCAAAAGGGAAGAATGTGCTTGGCATTTCTCAAGTTGAAAGAACTAAAGAAAAAGTTCAAATCTCGAGTTGCAATATTAAAATATTCTATGGGCAAAATATTGAATGCTGAAGGAAGCATCAAAAGAAGATGGAAGGAATGCACAGAATCACTGTACCAAAAAAGAATTGGTCAATGTTCAACTATTTCAGGAGGTGATATATGATCAAGAACAAATGGTATTGAAGGAAGAAGTTGAAGCTGTAGTGAAGGAATTGGTGAAAAACACAGCTCTGGCAATTGATGGAATACCCATTGAGATGTTTCAACAAATAGATGCCATGCTGGAGGCACTGGCTCATCTCTGCCAAGTAATTTGGAAGACAGCTACCTGGCCAACTGACTAGAAGAGATCCATATTTGTGCCCCTCCTAAAAAATGATCCAACAGAACATGAAAATTATTGAACAATATCATTAATGTCACATGCAAGTAATATTTTGCTGAAGACAATTCAAAAATGGTTAGAACAGTATTTTGACAGCTAAATTCCAGAAATGCAAGCTGGATTCAGAAGAGGACATGGAACAAGGGATAATATTGCTAATGCTAGAAAGATCCTTGCTGAAAGCAAAGAATACCAGAAATATGTTTATTGTGTTTTATTGACTATGCAAAAGCATTCAATTGTGTGGATCATAACAAATTATGGATATCATTGAGAAGAAAGAGAATTCCAGAACACTTAATCGTGCCCTTGAGGAACCCGTACATAGACCAGGAGGCTGACATTTGAACAGAACAAGGGAACACTATATTGTTACAATCAAGAAGGCTGTGCATCAAGATTGTTTCCTTTCACCGTACTAGTTCAATCCATATGCTAAGCAAATAATCTGAGAACCTGGGCTATATGAAGAAGAACATGACATCAAGATTGGAGAAAGTCTTGTTAACAAACTGGGATATGCAGATGACACAACCTTGCTTGCTGAAAGTGAAGATGAGTTGAAGCACTTACTGATGAAGATTAAAAACTACAGTCTGCAGTATGGATTATGCCTCAACATAAAGAAAAGAAAAATCCTCACAACTGGACCAATAAGCAGCATCACAATGAATGGAGAAAAGATTAAAGTTGTCAAAGATTTCATATTATTTGCATCCACAATCAATACCCATTGAAGCAGTGAAGAAATCAGAGGACATATTGCACTGGGCAAATCTTCTGCAAAAGACCGCTTTAAAGTGCTGAAGAGCAAAGATATCATTTTGAAGACTAAGGTTCACCTAACCCAAGCCATGGTATTTTCAATTGCCTCATATGCACATGAAAGCTGGACAATAAATAAGGAAGACTGAAGAATTGATCCCTTGGAATTGGGTTTTGATGAAGAATATTGAAAGTACTATGGACTGCCAGGGGAGCTCTGGTAGCATAGTGGCTAAGACACTTGCCTGCTAAACAGACGGCTGGCGGTTCAAACCCACCAGCCACTCCTCGGAAGGAAGGTTGGGCAATCCTACTTCCGTAGTGATACTGCCTCGGAAACCCAAGGAGGGGTCGCTATGAGTCGGGGCCGACTCGACGGCACATAACAACAACAACAACAACAACATAACATGGACTGCCAGAAGAATGAACAAACCCATCCTGGAGGAAGTGCAGCCATAATGTTCCTTGGAAGTGAGAAGGGCCAGACTTCATCTCACCTACTTTGATTTTATTGTCAGAAGGAACCATTTCCTGGACACAGATATCATGCTTGGTAAAGAGGAGGGTCAGTGAAAAAGGAGAAAATCCTCAATAGAATGGATTGATACATTGGCTACAATGATGGGCTGAAGTATAGCAAGGATTGTGAGGATGGTGCATGAACAGGCAGTGTTTCATTCTGTTGTATCTAGGGTCGCTATGAGTTGGAGTTGATTTGATGGCACCTAACAACAATAACAACATACACTCACACATAGAATTTCACCTTTTTTTTTTCTTTGTCCTTTATTGTGTAAACATTCTATATTGACTGTGGTTTTTCTGATATTCTAAAAAAGAAACCAATTTTTTTAAATACTTTTAAAAATATTAAATTATCAGGTATTTAATTAAATACTTTTTTAATTAAGTAAAATAAGAATGGGCAAATCCCCACGCCCACAGTGTTGTATGGTCAATAATCAGAAAAGGTCGGATTATGCATTTCAGATGAAGTTCTCTTTTGGTTTTTTGCGAAGAAATCTAATGATATATGGGTTAGATCTTCAGGGACTTCTCTAGCAAGCAAGGCCACCAGTGTGACCCAATTGAATAATCTGGGACCCTCACAGCAGGTCCCGGTGGGGGTCCATTCATGCTATCTCTGCAGGTCTCCAAACATGTCAGGCAACGTTCAACCATACAAGTCTTGAAGAAAAATTGCCAAAGCATCAAGAGGTTGGATGTTTTCTGCCCAGATCTACAAATACCTGGGCTTTATGTCTTTACCACTTCAATCTACACTTCCAGTCCTCAGTTGTTTATAGAGAAGCCAATCAGAAACAGACACTTTTACTCCAATTTTCATTGTTATCTTTATCACTGTAGCACTGGGGAAAAGAAATAAAAGAACAGACATAAAGAAAAGATATAAAATCAATGGAGGATTTTAAAAGAAAAAAAAAATCTCAACTAGGTTCCCTGTGAATACTCAGAAGGTAAAGTCTAGGTCTTGGATTCTCAAATTATGGTACCTGAACCACATCAGCATCACTTGAGAGCTTGCTGGAACTGCAAATTCTCAAGGCCCTACCCCAGACCTAACAAATCTAAAACTCTGAAGATGAGAACAAGACAATAAGGTATTTTAGCCAGGTGATTATGTCATATAGGAGTTCTGGTAGCATAGTGCCTAAGGCACTTGACTGCTAACCAGAAGGCTGGCGGTTCAAACCCACCAGCCACTCCCCAGAAGGAAGGATGGGCAATCTACTTTTGTAGTGATACTGCCTCGGAAACCCAAGGAGGGCTCACTATGTGTCAGGTCCAACTTGACGGCACATAACAACAACATGTCATATACTGAAGAATGCCCTAGATTAACTGCAGGAATTTTTTTCTTTGAGTTCCTTTCCTCTTAAGGGAAAATCGTTTGATTGGGGTCTGAATGTCTAGCCTTCTATCAGATCTTCATTACTACTTTATTCTCTATGGAAGTTTCTAAAACCAGGGTCTCTGCACAGTATCAGCACCTGTCTAGGCTCATCTACTTTGCCAGTCATCAGTGTGAGTTGATATTCTCTCATTAATAGTTTCTCAGTGAATCAGATGGAGATCTCATGCAGCTTGACTTTTTCCTCATTCCTTCAACTGCAAGTGATCTATCATTGTGAAATTGTTTCACTGGTAAATTAATCTCTCCTCATATGAAAAGCTCTGAGCAATTTTTTTTTTTTCAACCCAAAAGAGAATAGCTAGAAATTTTTGTATCTCTTTTATAATCCTGTAACTTTATCTGTGATTGCTCAGTAATACCATCTTTTCCCAGTAGGGTGTAATTTTTTCTATTAAACCTTTCACACACTGAAAGCCCTTAAGTCCCAATTTGCTGTGGCTGGCCGGAAATATTGTTAAGATTTCCATTTACCATCTAATACTTATTTGGTCTCTGATGCAGATGGTTCAAAAAAGTCAAAACCAGTAATATTCACTAGCCTTTCTGCACCAGTTCAACTAAGCAAGCCATATGGATGAAATATCTTCTAATATGAAATATGTAAAAGTAAATATTAAGTAAAATAAAAATATTTAAAAAAAAATCCTATGTAATTATAACTTCAGAAACTATTTCAACATCAGAAAGGACCTAGTTTAGCAAAGTAAGGTTACTGTGAGCCCAAATGGTATGTTCTTTTTTATTTTTAGATAAACTTAATTTTGGAATGATCTTAAATTCACAGAAAAAGTTATAAAGATAGTACAGAGAGTTCCCATATACCATTTACTCAGCTTCCCCCAATGTCAAAATATTAAATGATACATATGTCAAAACTAAGAATGTAACATTAGTGCATTAACAAAAACAGCTGCCGTGGAGTGGCAATGGCACCTTCATGGTGTGAAAGTAGAACTGTGCTCCACAGAGTTTTCAATGAGTGATTTTTCAGAAGTTGATCTCCAGCATTTCTTCCTAAGCACCTCTGGGTGGACTCCAACATCCAACCCTTCGATTAGCAGCTAAGCTCATGTTTGCACCACCCAGAGATTCCACTGGTATATGACTATTACCTAAACTCCAGATTCTATTCAGATTTCACCAGTTTTTCCACTAATGTTCTTTTTCTGTTCCAGGATCTAATCCAGCATACCACATTGCTTTTGGCATTTTAGTCTTCAGTTCTCATGTACTCCTTCCTGCCAACTTCTGGATTTGAACTTCATATAGAACAGCCACTTAAAAATAGCTGTAATTAACTAACACAGTTTCATAACTGGTAGCAATTTTGCTATAAATATACAGCAATCATCATGGCAAAGGCAAGTCCAAGTCAGCCATGTCACCACCCTGCCACCGAAGTAAGACTGGCCTTACCCCAACCTTCACATCCTGTGAGATAACCTGGGATTGGAGGAAGACATCCATTTCATTTTCCAAATGAACTGGAAAATCTAACCAAACCTATTTCTGAAGGTAACAGCAAGCCAGTTTGTTTGGGGAGCAATTTTTTTTTTAACAATACACTTAGGATGGCTGGAGTGACAAATGATTTAGGAAATTCCAGTTATTGATAGAAATTGCCTGTTTATTTAAAGGCTAAAGCAGGAGGATGGTGTCTGAGGAAAGGTAGGGGGAAAAAAACAGAAATTACACATGATTCCTTTGATAGGATTCTTTTGACAGCAGTTACTGTGTGATTACGTTCTCATCCCACTTCCTTACTCCCTTTCCTCAACTCGTTCACCTCCACAACAGTGAGAAGTACGCGCACGCACACACACATACACACACAGAGACACAGACACAACAAAATCTTTAGCAAAAAGTAAATTTGCAAATAGCCAATCTAAACCATAGTTCTCAGGCCTGCTCTATAAATTAGGTTTCTAGGGTCACATAGAAATGGCTTCTGGAGTGGAAGAAAACTGTCTATCGCATTCTTACAGGTTTTAGTTTCAATTTCTGATAATATTCCTCCTTAAAATCACTGATGGAAATATACTTCCTAAGGTTCAACTGTGGCATCAGACTGGAACCCCAAGAGCCCTTAGAAATTGGAGAAATGAATAATGAAGTCTGATTCTTTGGGGCACTTCAAAATACTGACCACGCCAGACAAGAAGTGGGTCAAACCTAAAAATAAACCTGATGCTTCTTTTAAATACATTATATCAATGTAGTATTTCCTTTTGTTTTTTATTAATTAATAAGTTCACATGAGAGGGTTAAGACTTTACTGAAAACATGTTAGAGAAATCAGTGGGAAATATCCAGTTGAACATCAGTGGTAGATAAGAAGTTGCATGGAGAATGTGTTCAAAGTGTGCTGTCTTTTGATGCGTTTGCTCTCCCATGAGCCCAAGAGCATAAAGCTCCACACTCTTCAGCAGCTCTTGTCCTTCCCCAAGGCTAATTCTGTCTGGATGCCATGGCCTGGGGACAGTCTAGTATAGAGAACCAAACAGTCATTGATGTAATCCTCAGAGTCTCATGAGCTTAGGTCATAATTGGACGTTCCCATATCTAATTCTAAAACTCCATAGGGTTCACAAGCATTTTACAAATTTGGTTCCATTCCAGTTCACTCTATCAGCCATGACTTAACTGGGAAGAACTGGTTTAAAGCCCTGTCTGCCAGTAACTACCCATTTGAGTTAGACGAAGAGTGTGTGACATCAGTGGCCATCTAGGTCATGGGCCAGATAAAATTTCAGAATCACTGGATAGATTGTTTTAGAAGTCCCTGTCTCCCGATAGCACAGTCTTAGTGAGGGGAAGGGGGTGGATGGACCGCCTCGGAGTCAGGGTAGCAAATGTCACGAGAAAGCTATTGTTAAGCCTTAAGGAGACACTGAGGGGAGAGGTTTCCTGCACCACAGCTTTGTCTTAGAGTCAAACCATGTGACTGCATTTAGAGCTACCAGCAAGAAGCATCTTGGTGGGCAGGAAATTTGTATTTATAACCAGAGAAGTACACAATCGGATCCCAAATATCTCAAAAGCACTTTCCCACCTCTCTTTTTGTTATGCTTGGCATGGTTTTGTATAGCACATTCTGCCTTTCTTTGTAAAGAGTCCTAAATGTGTCCTTAAGTAAATTGTTATCAAATATAAATAAATATCCAAATTATTCTCAAATAATTTAATAATTATTCCCTTTTTTTCCCTGTATGCACAAAATTAACCATCTGATGAAACTCCAAGGAAAAAGGCCAGACTTACAACACCAACAAACTATCCAACGCTTCCTGCCCTTGAGCAGGAGGAGAAAGCTAAGGGAGAATGCAGTGTACTAAATTAAGCTGCAATAAAAATAATGTGAATATAAAATGCAGAAGAAAGTTGACAAATTAAAGCAGACCCTGAGTGATATGTATTTACACATATACACCTTACTCTTTATAGTTTCCAACATACAAGTTCTCAATGTAACAATGGCTCAGACATAAGAATAGTTTTCTTAAAAAGTCCAAAGCCTCAGCTCCATGAGACAATTCCCCACCTGGGAATGACTAGAAGTACATCTTCGTTCAGAAAGATTAAAAAACAACAACAACAAAACCCATTGCCATTGAGTCAATTCTGACTTATAGCAACCCTGTTGTTGTTGTCGTTAGGTACCATCAAGTCGCCTCTGACTCATAGCGACCCTATGCAATACACTGACTCTTAGGATTTCTAATACTGTCATCTTTACTACAGCAGATCATCAGTTTTTTTTCTCCTGTGGAATGGCTGGTGGGTTTGAACTACCAACTTTTTGGTTAGCAGCTGACTGCTTAACCATTGTGCCACCAGGGCTCTTTCATGAACCAAGTATGCTGCTTCGGAGCCCCTGACCTTTGGCTGCTGAGGTGACGCAACCCTGAAGAAGAGTAGAACTGCGTCATAGCGTGCCCAAGGCTGTCATCTTTCCAGAAGCAGACTGTCACACCTTCCTCCCATGGAGCAGCTTGGTGGGTTTGAATCACAGATCTTTCAATTAGCAGGTTTAACCACTGAGCCACCAGGGAACCTTAGAAGATAGAGCTATAGATACATCTTCTTTTAATGCATAAAAAAAAAAAGGAAAACTTCTTTAAAAAAAGAAAGGAAGAAAAGAAAAGTGAAAAGCTAACTGATCCTCAAGACTTAAGTTCTCAGAGCTTTTGTTCCCTGTGAATGATATTCACAGTGGCCCCAGAAGCCAGCTCAGTCAGGACATGGAGGGAGGAATGAAATAGCATCCATGTTTGGGGCCCCAAATATACCATCTCATCGCAATAAGTTTACAAAGTTTACTTTCAAGAGGTTCTATTAATTGTCTACCTTAGGGCATCATGGACTAATGAGGATGAGCAAACTGCACAGAAATCTTGTTGGCTTTCATATTATTTCTATAGAAGCAAGGGTTCGAAATGTCTGGCAAAAGATCTATAACTCTTTAGAAGGTAATACATTTGTATTCTGGGGAATATTGAGGAGGGCAGGAATTAGATTTCTGCCCTTGTCCTGGAAAATAGATGCTGCTGCTGGTGAGGGGGCAGGGTTCCAAGTGTGAGGTGAAAGCTAGCATAAGGCTGTCACTTTCACAGCAGGTACATCAGAAAAACGCACTCTGGTGGATGACTGGTGTCACCCTCCTAATCCCTACGAACAAACCTGCCTCCTAAAGTCCCCCTGGGAAATGTTTTTCCACCTTGCACCCAGCTAAGATTGTTCCCCTAAGATCCAGTCAAACTGCATTGTTTCCTTTTACTCCCTGTGCTTCAGGCTTTAAATTCAAGCAACTAGTCATACAAAAGCCATTACCCAATATTTTTGTCAATTTCAATTATCTGCCCAGGAGAGTTGCCCTGGAGCAAGGATCATGTGAAAATGGGTAGACTGACAACATTCTGGGGCTTCATTTGGTAGGATATAAAAGCAGGGATCATAAAACTACTTAGGAAGCCAGACTTGATATCTGTGGCAAGGCCTGAGTTTCACAGAGAATCCAGATGTAAAATTATTCTCCAGGCTTTAGTAAGATTTAGAGCTGAATAGTGGCATCTGTTTTGATGTTGTTTTGACTTATTCTGTAGGTAAGTACATCACTGGACAACATTTTAAGATGGCATCTAGCTTTTCAATTGTCTGACTGATATTCATAGATATTTATTGATTATCTACTATATGCCAGGTACTGGGAAGACAAAGATGAATAAGATACAGACTCTGACCTTCAGGAACTCAGAGTTAAAGGAGAGAGAATGACACATAACTGGATCACTTAATCTCAGTACGATGTGATATGCCCTATAGCAGACAAAGGGAAGCACACGAGAAGGAATAACTCTTCCTAAGAGCTGGGGACTTCATAGATGAAGAAATAAACTGGGTCTTGAAGGATGAGTAGGACTTTGCCAAGTACGGGTGAAATGTGGAGATGAGGAAGTAGATGGGACAATCTAGAACCAGGATGAAATACAGAGTACGGTACTTGAGGTGAAGGAAGAGGATGGGCACCCAGTGTACTGTTAGACAGAAAAAGACTCAAGATCCAGGATAAGAAGGCAACCTGATGTTTTTAGCTCCCCATACTCAGCTACAAAATAATTTTTACTAATTGAAAATAAGAAGTCATGAACACAGGCACTATTTAGGAGAAACAACTCCTGCTTGCCCTTTAATGTCATGAAATTTGTCCTTACTTTAAAAGGATTGAACCAACCCCTACTCACAAAAAAAAAAAAAAAAAAAAATATTCATCACAATCAACTTCACTTGCTGCACATGCAGCTTTTAAATCATTGAGAAGAATTTTGTACAGTAACGCTAAATAAGAACCCTATGCACCTGTTCTGACTCACCAACAAATTCCACTTAAAAACTTAAAGCTACAGGTAGAAATAGATCTTGTTCATAACCCAGGGACTGTCTGTATACTTTTTTGTTCAATCTGTCTACACTTTTTTTTTTTTACTAATAAAGGTGAAATAATGCCTCCTTTTCCATTACAACATTACTTGCAAGTGAACAACTTTGCTACAGAATGACGGCCTAGTTAGTATCCACCCCTGGGGGGAGTAAAATCAAGGTGGAAGCCATTCAAGAATTACTTGGTATTATAGCTTCACTTCCTGAGACAGCCATAAGTGCATTTATTCCTGCTAAGTCACCTGACATCAACTTAAAAGCATGGATTTTTCAATTAATTGTAAAGTGGCAATCAGACTGTGGGAAGCAGCGACACCAAAGAGTTAGAGGGATTCACGTTGCGTTTGATGCTGTGTTCACTCACTCCCCAAAGAGGCAGAGAGGACATAATTAGACAAAGTGAATGGAACATCTTTCCTGAGATGCCTTCTGAAGAGCGGGTTTATTCTTTTCTACTTTATTTTTTTGTTTGTTTGTATCAGAATTCAGATATAAATGTCTCATTGTAGCATGTATTAGTATGATGCAATGTCAACCTCTATTCTAAATGGCATTTAAAGAATGGTTGCCTGAAAGTGAAATATTTTGTCAAAGAAGCAGACACTTTGCTGATCCTGAGTGGCTGTCACAGAGAAGGGTCCATTAAGCAATCCAGTGGGATGGTCTCACTCTGGGGCATATGTGCATTAGGGAACTACTTAAAAATCATGATTTCATCTCAAGTTTCTATCAGAGACACTGTTGCATTTAAGGAAATGAAGGAATGAGAAATAAGAGAAGGACTTTGTAAAGTTAATTAACATTGTACTGAATATGTGTTATGCACACTTGTGTTTTTATTACCATAAAAGCTAGGTTGCTCTAATTTCCAATCTGCTTTTCCTGTAGTACTTTTTTTCTCAACAGATGATCATCATTGGTACTTTTCTATATCAGTCTGTTTCCCTAATATCCATTATCCCATATTCCTTTGGGCAGTTACTGTTACTCAAACAGTATGTTGGCTAAATGCAACTGGCTTGCCCTTTCAGAAACACGATCTTTCCCATTTCCCTAATTAGGAGAACATTCTTGTAACAGAACTGCCCAGATGCACCTGCTTTTGTGCAAACTTGGAAGGCTAAGCATGTTGCCTTTTATTTGGTCAAAGATTTTTGTGTTAAAACAGATGGCCTGGAGGAAACCTGCTACAGATGTATGTTTTTCTCATTCATTCAGTGGCATCAAGTTCATGGGCTTTTCTACATAAGCAGTTTCAAAAACTTCAGCCAACAATCAATTATTCAGTACCTGATTAACTAGCTTTCAATTATATAAATCTCTTGTTTCTCAATTTTCTCTCCTGACATCTGCCCTTTCCACCATTTTACCATGAAATGGATCCTTCACCAGAGGACAAATACCGCAAGTGAAAAAGGATATACGATGTGAGACAGTGAAGTAGTCTCATAGGTGTTCAGTGTCCTATCAACCCAATTGCATACAGTTGACAGTGAGTATATTTTAAGTCAGAAGTCAGTAAACTAAGACCCATGTCCTGAAAATGGTTTATTGCCTATATTTTGTAAATAAAGTTTTATTAGAGCACAGTCATGGCCACTGATTTATATATTGTTGGTGGCTGCTTTTGCACTACAATTGCAGAGTTGAATAGTTGTGATAGAAAATACATGGTTTGCAAAGCCAAAAATATTTACTTTCTAGCCTTTTATAGAAAAAAATTGCCAACCTCTGCAATAGGTGGTTGGGCTAGGGAGTTTAGCTTCTTAGAACATGCTCTGATTAAAGTGAATGCCTTATATTGTCTAGTTCATAAACCAAGATTTCACATTGAGCCCTAACAAGAACATTATAAATGTTAAAGCCTAGGTCATCAGAGAGGTATTTTGGAAGGTTGCTTTAAACAGCAAGCAAAGGAAAACCCTAAATCAACTGCTTAAAGAATTTGTTTTCTCATATAATAATTGGAGAGAACATTTAGCTCCAGGGTCAGTTATATGGTTGGTTGGCAGCTCACCAAATGCCCTGGTTCTTTCCATATATCTGACCTCCATCCATAACTTGTCGTTTTGTGCTTTAGCATGCAGATACGACAATCTGCAGCAACAGCAGAACAACAATTTTTTTTTTTTCCTGTGTATATTTTTAAGATTCAGGGAAAACATTCCCAGAACTTCTGCTCCCACTCTTAGATGATTTCCCCTCATATCTCCAATAGCCAAAATAGCATCACACAAGCAAATATTAAGCCAATGGCTGAAAAGGAGACTAGGACCATTGCTTATCCAATCATGACTCAGCCCTTAGGCCTGAGATGGATAGCACCGTCCCCTAAAGTTTATGGATGACCTGAGAAGGGTGGACACCTGGACAAACTTGGGGCTCTGGCAGGAGGAAAGGCTGTATGCTTGGCAGCCAACCAACAATGCCTGCTATAGATCAGCATGAATATCTTCAGCACTAGTAGAAGAATTTACATGTTCAATTAGTGATGAGCAAGCTGTACTGTATATAAAAACTATATATATATATATCAAAAAAACTCACTGCCATCAATTCAGATCTGACTCATAGACCCCTCCTTGGGTTTCTGAGGTGGTATAACTATGGAAGTAGATTGCCCAACCTTCCTTCCAAGGAGTGGCTGGTGGGTTTGAACCTCCAGGCTTCTGGTTAGCAGTCAAATGCCTTAGGCACAATACAACCACAGTTCATGAACTCTTTCATCTTTAAAATAGAAAGTGTTCTCTACTTCATATACAAAGGTCTTTATATATATATATATATATATATATATATATATAAAGAGAGCATATATAAAGTAGAGAACACTTTCTATTTTAAAGATGAAAGAGTTCATGGACTATCACTATGACCTCATGACCTTAAGAATTTAAGAGAAGATGAACATCCCTTCAGGTCTGGGATGCCAAAACCATAAATAATGCAAAACCTTGAATAAAAGAACATAGGATATTTAAATAAATATTTTATTTATCTATTTTATACCTATAAGCTACATTTTTACACTAAGATATGATCTAGCCTTAAAAAAAAAATAACTTCAAATACTTACAGAGAAAATAAGTAATCATGGGAATTAGTACTAGGGAAAAGTAAAGATAGGAAATCATTAAGCTAGAGGTAGGGGGAATATATAGTAATGTAAACCAGATGTTTTCTAGAGAACCACTTAAAAATTAGAAACAAATAGAAAGCACATTAAACTATAAAATTGATAATGTCTGTGAGATAAAAGGGTTTAGAGGAATAATAATTTTGCTTGATATTAAGACTTAAGATAAATTCCATCTGTTTTTTCTAATAAGGAGGACATTGCAATAAATAGTATTGTTAGTTTCAACATTTTAAAGTCTGGTATATATTAATTAACTGGAAAAAAAAAATACCCACTACCATCAAGTCAATTCCAACTCTCTGGTTGGAGTACAGTGGTTAAAGCACCCAGCTGCTAGACAAAAAGTCAGCAGTTCGAACTCACTAGGTGTTTTGCAAGAGGAAGATGAAGCAGTTTGATTCCATAAAGATTTAGAGCCTTTGAAACCCTGTGGGGCAGTTCTGCTCTGTCCTATAGGGTCACTATGAGTCAGTATATTAATTAACAAAAAAAAAACACCTCACTGCCGTAGAGTCAGATCCAACTCATAGGGACCCCACCTTGGGTTTCCAAAGTGGTATCACTAAGGAAGTAGATTGCCCAGTCTTCCTTCCGAGGAGTGGCTGGTGGGTTTGAACCACCAGCCTTCTGGTTAGCAGTCAAATGCCTTAGGCACTATGACACCAGAACACCTAGTTAGAGTAATGTTAACCACTAACACAAAGAAATCCCAGCATTTCAGTACTGTAACAATTTTTTTCTTGCATAACACCCAGTGATAGTGTTCTGGTTGGTAGGTAGACTTTCTTTATGGGTCCACCCTTCTCCAGGAAAGGAGCTCTAGTGGCATTGTGGATAAGGCATTTGACTGCTAAAAAGAAGGTCAGTTGTTCAAACCCACCAGCTCCATGAAAGGAAGATAAGGTAATCTACTTCCGTAAAGATTTACAGCCTCAGAAACCCAATGGGGGTTGCTGAGTCTGAATTGACTGGATGATAGTGAGTTTGTTTTTCTTTTTTTACCTCTCCAGGAACTCAGAGTCATCTGTCTTCAGCTAACAAAACGTTTGTCAATCTTGACATTATTAGCATTTTTAGAATAAATCTTATTTTGCTGGTGGGGGAATATCCTGTACATTATAAGATATTTAGCAGTATCACTGGTTTCTATCCACTAGACATAAAAAGCATGAAAATAAAAAAAAATCCTCAGTTTTTTGCAAATGTGTCCTAGGGAAGAAATTCAACTCCAATTAAGAACCACAGAATTAGAAGATGAGGAAAGAATGCATGGAGAAAGCACACCCATTTTTTTCTTGAATTATAATTTACATACATACAAGGTCAGATTTTAAGTATTCATTTCAGTGAGTTTTTATAATTGTTGCTGTTGTTTATTGTTATTAGGTGCTGTCAGTAGGTTCCAACTCATAGGGACCCTACAAACAACAGAAGGAAACAGCCCAACGGTGCATTATCCTCACAACCTGTGCTATGCTTGAGCCCACTGTTGCAGCCCCTGTGCAATCCATCTTGTTGAGGGTCTTCTCTCTTTCACTAACCCTCTACTGATGACCTGCTTCCAAAAGGTGACAGCTTTGAAAACCCTATGATGCAGTTCTACTCTGCACACATGGGGCTGCCATGAGTCACAATCAACTTGACAACAACTAACAATGACTGATGAGTTTTGCCTTTTTTTGAGCTTCCTATAAGTGGACTTACACAATACATATTCATGTGTATTTGGCTTCTTTTGCTCAACACCATGTTTGTTATATGAATCAGTAATCCCTTCCTTTGTATTGCTGGATAGTATTCCAATGTATACAATTGTTCGAATGTATACAATCTATACAATTGTTGCTCACACTCTTTTTATTTATTTATTTATTTTTATTTTTGCAGTGTTCCCTCAACTGATGCTCTTTTTAAACAACTTATTCTAAAAGTGATGTACATTCCTTTAATTCACATTCCATTGGTGAAAAGTTAGTTTCACTGGGAAGTGTCTTTAGCTGGGTAGACATCTTCCAGTGAAAATTCTGTAATCTGTACAGGACAGCATAATTCTTTGGAGGACAGTAAATTAGCTCTATAATAGCTATCACACCATGAAAGATCTGTATATTCCTTTTGAACTTCAGTCTGGAAGAGGGAAAAACTGTTTGGAAATATTTGCAATGCATATAAGTAAAATTTGGGGAAAAAATCTAAAATCAAATAATTTAATATCAGATAGTCATTGGAACATTTTACTACTTGACAATTTAATATAAAAATATAGACTTGTTTTGCAGTTATGACTAAACAATACATAAAATAATCAACTAAGGTCCAAAGCAATAAAGAACTTTTAGCTAATGTATTTACTACTCACTTAGTACATTTCTTTCTTAAAGGTTCAACATTTTTAAAATAAATTATTTGGCATTGATTAGGATATGATTAACAAGATATAAAGAATAATATATTAGAATAACCATTTTTATGCTTAAAACCTGAAGACTTCCAATTCACAGAGGATTCAACCTGAATTTTCTATGATGTGAGGGCATTATGTTTTAACTTAAACCTAAAAGGAAGATAATCCCCAATAATAGAAGTGTAAATTGAAAATTTATCCCACTTATCCATGAATAGGAGTCCATATTCATGAAGTCATGAATATGTACAGAGTAAAATATTTTTCCAGACCAAAAGGACTGACACCCAAAAATATATTGTGAAAATATAGTAATCGTTTCTATTTGAATAATGCTGAAAGGAAAAATAGGTCAGCATTTTCTTCTTTACTTTTACTGGTAATTTAACATGTATCAAAATTCAATAACAACTACATAAAAGGAAAATTGTGAATGAACATGAGTTGATATAAATATGTCTTTCATCTGAGATGAGTATAAGTATTTATGATTGCATTATATAAATATAGAAATTTTATTTATAAATGTGCATGACTAAGCCATCATATGATGATCCATCTTGATTTACCTAATCTAACGCAAATCATGCCTACTGTAAAATTATGCTGAAGACAATTCAAAAACAGTTGCAGCAGTACATCCATAAGGAAGAGCCAGAATTCAAGCCAGACTCAGAAGAGGGCATGGAACAAGAGATGCTGTTGCTGATGTCAGATCTATCTTAAAGCAGAGAATACAAGAAAGATGTTTACCTGTGTTTTATTGACTATGCAAAAGGCATTCAACTCTGTGGACAGCAAATTATGGATAACACTGAGAAAAATGAGAATTCCAGAACACTTAATTGTGCTCATGTGGAACATGTACATAGACCAAGAGGAAGTTGGTCTAACAGAACAAGGGGATACTGAATGGTTTAAAATAAAAAAAGGTGTGTGTCGGGGTTGTATCATTTTGCCATATTTATTCAATCTGTATGCTGAAGCTGGAATATATTAAGAAGAATGTGATATCAGGATTAGAGGAAGAACCACCTGTGATATGTAGATGACACAATCTTGTTGCTCAAAGAAAGGAAGACTTGAAATGCTCACTAATGAAGATCAAATATAGCCTTTTGTATTGATTACATCTCAACAGAGAAAACATAAATACTCAAACTGGATTAATAAATAAGATTGTGATTAATGGACAAAATATCAAAGCTGTCTAGAACCTCATTTTACTTGGATGCATGAACTACACCCATGGAAGCAGCAGTCAAAAAATCAAATGATGTAGTTCACTGGGCAAATCTACTGCAAAAGACCTCTTTAAGGTGTTAAAAAGCAATGATGTCACTCTGAAGTCTATGGTGTGCTTGACCCAAGCCATGGTATTTTCAATCACATCATAAGCATGTGAAAGGTAGATGATGAATAAGAAAGATGACAGGAATCAATGCATTTGAATTACGGACTTGGCCAAGAATATTAAATACAGGAATTGCAAGAACAAATAAAGATGTCTGGGAAAATGTATAGCCAGAATGCTGCTTAGATGCGAGGATGGAGAGACTTCATACTTTAACCATGGTGTCAGAAAGGACCAGTCTTTGGAGAAGAATAGCATGCTTAGCAGAGGATCACTGAAAAAGGTGAAGACCTTCAGTGAGATGGATTGGCACAGTGGTTGCAACAATTGTCTCAAACATAGCAATGATTGTAAAGGTTACATGAGATTGGGTAGTGTTTTGTTCCATGTGCATGGGATCACTATGAGTCAGAAGTGACTTGACAGCACCTGACACAACAATAGCACATTTATAACATTTTATTTTCTCTGAAATTCAATAAGTATTATTTTTTTGTATATGGGTTCATAAGAGGGTATCTAATTTGTGTTCCTTGGAAAGATTCAGGTCTGAGTGTATCTGTGGAGGGTCTGATTGGTGTAGGCCTCACCAAACCAAACCAAACTCACTGCCATCGAGTTAGATCCAACTCATAGCGACCTCTCCTTGGGTTTCTGGGGCGGTATCACCATGGAGGTAAATTGCCCAACCTTCCTTCCAAGGAGTGGCTGGTGGGTTTGAACCGCCAGCCTTCTGGTTAGGAGTCAAATGCCTTAGGCACTACATTACCAGAGCTCTCATAAAGGCCTTAAGACCCCAAAGAAAGAGCTCTCCCTTTGTTTTATCCCAGAAAACAAATCTGGCTCAAAGCCAGAGCTCTTGATAACTGAAGCAAGCAAGAAAGAAAACAAGAGAGTCCCTGAGGGTGAGAGGAAGGACCAGTTTGGACACCCGATCAGCGTCAAGGGTTACAAATGTTAGATAGAACCTGAAGGAGCTCCAAGGAGGATCTAGAGACAGCAGCCCTCAGGAATCAAGCAGAAAAAAGGCACTTGGTATTAGGACAGTAGGTCAGTAGGGAGCAGGGCATAAGTCATTGGGGTAGATTCACATACACAAGTCTTACGCCTGGAAGGTATGGAGAATTGTAGGAAGAGGGCCCCTGTCCTAGAGTGATAGCTAAATTACCAAGATGCAAGGACAAGAAGAAGGGAACAGGACAGGTATACTGCTACCCAGAATATCTGAAAGGCCATGAGGTGAGGATAAATCTTGAAACAAGCATGATTGAGGTTTCTTTGGTCTTTTTTTTTTTTTTTTAATTGTGATTTAGGTGCAAGTTTACAGAGCAGAGTTTGTTTTACATTCAGCATTTAGCGTACATTTGGTTTCACCCTCCAATTACCATCCCCACCCTAACCCACTCTTCTCCCCTCCCTTCCCAGTACACCACCCCATGCCCCTCATAGTTATGGACTCCTGTGTTTCCTGCATTTCCTCCATGTGAATGTTGCCCCTCTGGTGCTCTGTGGTCAATTGCTCCAAGTAATGCATCTCCATACAGTATGTGGGTGCATCACCTGGGGTTGAGTAGTCTGCTTACATGGCTTGTTTACCACTGGCCTGAGAGTCAGTCCCTTCCAGGGTGGTTTTATACCAGGCTCGAAGTATATCCCAGGGCCATAGTATTAGGGGGGTCCCACCAGCCTACATCCAACCAGTAATTCTGGTCATTATTGTGTTTTTGGATTTTGTTCCATGTTTTTCCTACCACTCTATCCAGGATCTCCCATTTTGATCCTGGTTGGCATTGGTAGCCAGGCACCATCTCTTCTGATCTCGAGGACATCATGTTCTAGGGCTGATTGTTTCCCAATGCCCTTGGTTTTTTTTTTCACTCTTCTTCACTTCCAACAATAGGAGACCATTAGCTGCGTCTTAGATGGCCGCTTGAAAGCTTTTAAGACCCCAGGTGCTACTCACCAATGTAGGCTGTGCAACAAGATTTTTATGTATTTTGTTGTGCCAGTTGAGTCTGGTGTCCCCCAGTGCTATGGTCCTGAGTCAGTAGATGAATTAGATCTCTCTCCCACAGTATCTGGCTGTCTGTGAGGGATTGGTCTATGTCTGTTTTGTATTGTTTCTGTAAGGACTGAGAGTATTTTGTATCACTGGTGTCTGTTCAAGATTAGCCTCCGCCGAATCTATCCTTGGTCTAGAGTATAATCCTGTTTACTGACCCCCATCGAATCTTCTCAGATATTTATGTTTTATCTATAGCCTGGTGTATGGTGTTAATGGTAATGCAGTATTGAGGATATACTGGTATTAGCCTCTATTGTCTACATCTTATGTGCCAATTCATTGTCCTCCCTTTCCCCAGTGTTATGGTGGTCACAGACTCTTTCAATATCATCCCTCCCCTTGCTTACCTCAGCATGTGGCCCCCAACTAGTCTGAAATTATTCCCTACCCTTCCTTCCCCACCCCAGTAATCTACAAAGTGAGTTACCTTCCTTAAGAAAACCATTCCTTGTATTTTTCAGTAATGGGCTCATACAATATTTGTCCTTCTGCGACTGACTTATCTCACTCAGCATAATGTCCTCCAGGCTCATCCACGTTGTGAGATGATTCATGTATCCTTCACTGTTCTTTAATGTAGCATCATATTCCATTGTGCAAATGTACCATAATTTGGTTATCTATTCATCTGTTCATGGGCATTTAGGTTGTTTCCATCTCTTTGCTGTGGTGCATTGTCCTGCCATGAACATAGGTGTGAATATATCTGTTCATGGCCTGCTTCTCACTTCCTTAGAATATATTCCTAGTAATGGAATTGGTGGGTCAAATATATATCTATTTTCAGTTACTTAAGGAAATGCCATACCGTTTGCCACGATGGTTGGACCATTTTATAACCCCACCAGTAGTGTCTAAGAGTTCTAATCTCTCTGCAACCTTGCCAGCATTTGTTATTTTCTGTCCTTTTGAACTTTGCTATTATTGCTGGGGTGAGATTATATTTCATCATTGTTGTAATTTGCATCTCTCTAGCCTAAAGCATTAGACTGCTAACCAGAAGGCTGGAGGTTCAAACCCACCAGCTACTTCTTGGAAGGAAAGTTGGGCAATCTACTACTGTAGCAATACCACCTCAGAAACCCAAGGAGGGTTCGTTATGAGTCAGATCCAATTTGATGGCATTGTAATGACTAAAGATCATGAACAATTCCTCATGTGTTTGTTGGCCGCCAGCATATCGTCTTTAGTGAAGTGTCTTTTCATGTCTCTTGCCCATTTTTGAATTGGATTGTCTTTTTGACATTGAGTTGTTGAAGTTTTCTACAGATTTCAGAGATAAGTCCTTGGTTAGATATGTCACAGGCAAATATTTTCTCCCAATCTGTAGGTTCCCTTTTTACTTTTTTTGATGAGTCTTTCAATGTACATAAGAATTTAATTTTAAAAGGCCCCAATCATCTAACTTCTCTTCTACCTCCTGTGCATTCTGGGTTATGTTTGATAGTCTATTTATGCCATAAATAAAGGCTCCTAGATTTGCCCCTAATTTATCTTTGATGAATTTTATAGTTTTGGGTTTCACATTTAAGTCTTTGATCCAAGACTGTGAGTTTGTCTTTGTGTATGGGTTGAGGTATGGGTCTTGTTTCATTTTTCTGCAAGTGGATATCCAATTTTGCCAGCACCATTTGTTAAAGAGTCTATCTTTTCCCCATTTAATGGGCTTTGGACCTTTGTCAAAGATCAGATGTCCACAGATGGATGGTCTATTTCTGAGTGTTTGATTCTGTTCCATTGGTCTATCTGTCTATCATTGTACCAATACCATGCTGTTTTGACTACTGTGGCTGTATAGCAGATTTTAAGATCTGGGAGTTTGAGACCTCCCACTTAGTTCTTCTTCTTCAGTAGTGCTCTGCTTATCTGAGGTCTCTTTCCTTTCCATATGTAGTTAGTAATTGGTTTTTCCATGTCCTTAAAAATTTTGTTGGTATCTGGATTGGGATTGCATTGAATGTGTAGATTGTTTTAGGCAGTACTGACATTTTCACAATATTCAGTCTACCTATCCATAAACAAGGCAGGTTCTTCCATTTATATAGATCCTTTGTTGTCTTCTGTAGTAGTATTTTATAGTTTTCTTTGTATAGGTCTTCTGTGCCTCTGGTAAGATTTACTCCTAGATATTTTATCCTTTTAGTAGCTATTGTAAATGGTATCATTTCCCTTATTTCCTTTTCAGAAGTCTCTTCGTTGGTGTAGAGGAATCCAACTGATTTTTGTATGTTGACCTTGTATCTTGCCACTGTGCTGAACCTCTCTATTAGTTCCAGTAGTTTTTTTACTGAGTCTCTTGGATTTTATATGTATAGGATTATATCATCTGCAAAGTAAATAGCTTTACTTCCTCTTTGCCACTTTGGATACCTTTTATTTTACTTTGTTGCTGCAGTGTAGTAAATTACTTTGTGTGGCTTTTCTACCCATAAGTCTTTGTAA
>NW_006921611.1:10953732-10954775 GCF_000298275.1 Orycteropus afer afer
ATCCAGAGGCTAGGGCTTTTGGTTACACCCAGCCAAAGGCCCAAGGCCATATAAATAGAATGGGACGGTAATCAAGTTGAAGAGATGAACCTGGAATGTCTTTAAAAGGATTATGTGTTTATCTGAATGTACTATGGCTATTGAATATTCTCTTACCTGCTTGTACATTGAAACGGTTATGGGTTATGTGAATAACAGAGAGTGTGTAAGCTGCCTTCAGCCAATACATGATTGGATAAGTTAAAAGGGGAAATAGAATTTGCCCAGAAGAAACACAGGATTTTGTTTTAGGCCCAGTGTGTAGAGAGTACTAGGAGCTTAGGTAGAAAACCTGAGCCCCACCCAGTCCTACTGAGGGAATAGAAGATTTGCATTTGAATAAGGACCTGAAAAGGGAAAAAAAAAAAAATTACTCTTTGGCTCTTTAAATTTCAAGCAAGCTGACTGGTTTTGGGTGTATTTACAAGGAAAAGTCATGATCAGTGAGAGAAACCCCTTCCAGGACTGAAAGTTATAGGAAGCCAGTGAGTAGTAGACTTGTATGTTACTTGCTTGTGACCACCTGGATCCACCTGAGTGGAAATGGGCAAGTGTGGCAAAGAAGAAACAGGCTGAGTTTGGTACTCTTTGACCTAGGTCCAGAGGCTGGGAATGAGAGGAAGGGCTGGCTGGTCTGAAATACAATGAATTGTGAGCCTATGGGCATTGAAATAGTCCCTGAGGACTGAAGATGTGAGAGAAGGTGCTGGCTGGTCTGAAGTGAAGGGAAGAGTGTGACTCCCAGACTTGGCAGCTGGTACCCATGACCTAGCTGGGATGGCTAGGGCTGAGCTAACCAGAACCTGACCAAATGAAGAGGAAGATGATTGACACAGCTGGTGTTAAGTTGCTGCAATTTGATGGCTTGAGCTGGGCTGGACTTTGCTTGTTTATGGATCCACATGCCTGAAGTTTCCAAACAGAACAGAAGATGATTTTCCAGAGAGAAAGGACCATGTTTGTCTCCTCAGAGTACTGGTTTGATAGGGATGGGCAAATTAGAA
>NW_006921611.1:10956123-10964839 GCF_000298275.1 Orycteropus afer afer
GCTTACTATTCTAGTAATTTACATATTTTCTCTTTTTTTTTGTTAGATTTGCCAATGGTTTGTCAATTTTGTTAATCTTTTCAAAGAACCAGCTTCTTGTTTTGTTGATTTTCTCTATTGTTTCTTTCTTTTCTGTTTCATTTGCTTCTGCTCTGATCTTTATTATTTCCTTACTTCTAGATACTGTGGTATTCTTTTGTTGTTCTTTTTCTAATTGTTGGAGTTGTTGAGTTAGAGTGTCGATTTTGTTTCTTTCCTCTGTTTTGATGTATGCATTTATTGCTAAAAACTGACCTCTGAGTACTGCTTTTTCTGTGTCCCATAGGTTTTGGTAAGATGTATCTTCATTCTCATTTGTTTCTAGGAATTTTTTACTTCACTTTTTATTTCTTCTATTACTCACCAGCCACTCCTCAGAAAGAAGATTGGGCAATCTACTTCCATGGTGATACTACCTCAGAAACCCAAGAAGGGGTCACTATGAGTCAGATCCGACTCTATGGCAGTGAGAGAGATTACCCACTAGTTTTTGAGCAGTGTGTTGTTCAACTTCCGCATGTTTGATGTTATTTTCCTTAATCTTCCCATTATTAATTTCTAATTTTATAGCATTGTGGTCTGAAAAGATGCTTTGTAGAATTTCAGTGGTTTTGAATTTATTGAGGCTTGTTTTATGTCCTAACATATGATCTATTCTGGAAAATGATTCATGTGTACTAGAGAAGAATGCGAATTGTGCTTTTGTTGTGTGGAGTGCTCTATATATGTCTATGAGGTCGAGTTGGTTGATTGTGGTTTTGAGTTCTTCTGTACCTTTATTGAGTTTTTTCTAGTTGATCTGTCCTTCCTTGAAAGTTGTGTGTTAAAGTCTCCTACTACTATTGTAGAGTTGTCTATTTTTCCTTTCATTTCAATTAATATTTGTTTCACGTATTTTGGAGCACTTTCTTTGGGTGTATAGACATTTATTATCGTAAAGTCTTCTTGGTCTATTGATCCTTTCAGCATCATATAATGACCTTCTTTGTCTCTTATGTTGTTTTACACCTTAAAGTCTATTTTATCAGAAATTAATATTGTCACTCCTGCTCTTTTTTGGTTAACATTAGCTTGGTTATTTTTTTCCACCTATTTAATCTTAATTTGTTTTTATCTTTGTGTCTAAGGTGGGTCTCTTGTAAGCAACATATCGATGGCTCTTCTTTTCTTATCCAATCTGCCATTCTCTTTCTCTTGATCAGTGCATTTAGTCCATTCATATTGAGTGTAATTAGTGATAAGTATGCATTGATTGCTGTCATTCTATTGTGTTTTTTGTCATGTTGTTGGAGTTTTCTTGGTCCATATACTTTTCTGTGCTGAGTTCATTTTGTTGTCAAGTGTTTACTCTCCTTTCTTCTTTCTTGTTGGTTTTGTGCTTACTAAACCCTTATGTTTTCCTTCCTTCTGGGTTTGCTTAGGGGGATTGTTAATTTCCTCTGTGGTTACCTTGGAGTGAATTCTTGTCTCTATATTTTTGGAACAGTCTGTTCTATTGAGGACATTATCCTATTTTCCTCTCCCTTTGGAAGTTTTGTGCCTAGAACTTTTATTCCCTCTATTTGATTAGTTGCTCTTGTTGTGTGCAGATTGACTTCCTTGTTTTTTAGTGTACAGTGTTTTATGGTCTTATTTTGAGCAACTATTTCTAATTTGGTTTTAGTGTTGATGTCATGTGTCCTCATTTTGTTGTTCTCTGTTGTGGGTTCTCTGTTGGAAGGACTTCCTTAAGCATTTCTTGTAGGGTCGGTCTAGTTTTCACAAAATACCCTAATTTCTGTTTGTCTGAGAATGTCTTGATTTTATTCTCATATTTGATGGACAGTTTGGCTAGATATAGGATTCTTGGTTTGAAGTTCTTTTCCTTCAGTGTTTTATATATGCCATCCCATTGTCTTCTTGCCTGCATGGTTTCTGCTGAGTAATCAGGACTCAGCCTAACTATTTGATTGTTATAAGTAATATTTCTTTTGTCCCAGGCAGTTTGCAAGATTCTTGCTTTGTCCTTAGTTTTGGAGAGTTTGATTATGATATGCCTCAGTGTTTTTTCTCTTGGAATCTATCCTGTATGGGGTTCTTTGAACTTCTTGTACAAATATCTTTTCTTCCTTTATGATATGTGGGAAATTTTCTGTTAGGAAGTCTTCCACAATTTTCTCAGTGTTGTTGTTGTTTTTTTTTTTTTTTCACCTCTTCTTATTCTGGAATTCCAATGAGGTGTATGTTGTTTCTTTTCATATTGTCCTATTAACTCTTAGGTTCTCTTCATTTCTCTTAAATCTTTGTTCTTATTTTTCTTTATACAGGCTGGCATCAAGAGATTTATTTTCTAGTTGGGAAATGCATTCTTCAGCCAGTCTTAGCCTATTCTTTTCTATTTCCACTGTGTTGAGCAATTCTGTAATTTTGGAATTCATCTTCTGGATTTCTAACTGCTGGTTTTGTATGAGTTCTGATTGTGTATTAATTGTGTTATTTTGTTCTTGAATGGTTTTCCTGAGTTCTTCCAGGGTATCATCTGTGTTCCCTTTGATTTTATTGGGGTTTCCTTGAGCTCTTGTAGAGTTCTATAAACATACCTTTCTAAATTACTTCTCAGATAATTCTACTGCCTCCTCTTCCTCCATGTTTAATGAGACTTTTGTTTGGGATTTTATTTCTATTTTCTTATGCTTTTTTGTTTTATTTTGTTTGATTTGAGGTTGGCTGTTGTTTCCTAGACATTTTGAAGCTGTCTTTAACTGTTAGTTAGGCATTGATTTGTTTTGCCTTGACTTTATGATTTAATATTTTTGCCAAGGTGGAGCTGGTATATTTTATTTTATTTTATTTTTTGGTTATTAATTCAAATGTGCTGGGTTGCTCTGCAGTTTTCTTTGTGATGATGGAATCACTGTGTAGAATGTGGATGCAGGTCTTTGTTCATTGTGAAGTGGGTTTAGGATTTGAACCAGCAGGTTGTGGTGGCTTAATATGGTTTTTCTATTCGATGAGGCAGGGGAGAGGCAGGGAAAGAAGGAAGAAAAGAGAAAAGGCTCCAAGGCACCAGCAGCCATTCCCAGGACTTTGAGTAGGTTGCTAATGATGATGTTATACTGTTACACACAAGCCCACAGCTCAAGTTCAGCAAAGACCCCAATGGTTAGGGGACTACCACTTTCTACCAGATTCAGACAGCCACAAAAACCCTGTAATCCAGGCCCCTCCATGCCAAAAAGCTGTCCTGGGATAGCTGCCCTTTCCCATGCCACAAGATTGTCTAAGGGTCCACCGACTTGTAGCAAGCTTCCCTTTCTGCTCCCAATTCAGCAGCACCTGGAGCCAGAGAGGTCTCTACTCCCTCCCTGTGGTCCCAAGTTTACCTATAAAAGTGGGTGCTGAAGGTAGACCCATGACATGGTTGCAGGTCCCCCAATGCGTTCTCTCCACTGCCCCAGTTAACCCTCTGATGCACCATCTTGCTGGCCAGTCAGCACTCCACAAGGCAGGTTCCCCTATTTTTTATTATTTCCAGCTGGTTACACTGCCTCTCCATCATTCCTACTCCTACTCCCCTGAGTTTGGCATTCTCTGACTTAATGAACTGCTCAGAGTGCCAGAATCCCTGCTTCAAACTGCTGCACCTAGTTTTCCAGGCACTAAGATGTTAGAGGAAACTAACTTGTGGGCTATAGGTAAGATGCCATATTCCTGTCCCTTTGCTAAACCCAAGAGTGATCGATGTTGATTTTGAGTTCTGGGTTACACCTTCATATTCCCTTCACAAAAAGTTCCAGAGGACTAAACAGCTCAGTTACTTTAACTGTGGGAAGAGAAGGAAGGCAGAAACTGGGAACCAGGGACACCTGGCAGGTACAAGCTGAGCATGACTTCCATGCTTTTGACTTAAAAAAAAAAAATCTAAACACATTTGATATGAATTGACATTCTCCTTCTTGTTCTTGTTGTTATTTGCCATAGATGCAATTATATTCATGGTGATACCACGTGTGCAGAGCAGAACTGTGCTCTACAGAGTTTCCAAGACTGATACATTCTGGAAGCAGATTATCAGGTCTTTCTTCCAAGGCACCTCTGGGTGAGTTCAAACCACCAACCTTTTGGCTTGTAGTGCAGTGCTTTACTGTTTGCACCACTAAAGACTCCTAATAGCCCTGTAATTCATATTTGCAGTGAGAAAGTTATTGCAAGAGATTCATGGGCAGAACAGACCTCATCCTTGATCTTTGAGAAGGTCTGCCAATGTGTATGCAAAATTCAAAACTTTAGTGTGCCCATTTCCAATTTCATTTCCAGCTTAAAATGGCTCAAAACTCCATTATGTTCCACATTTTAAAATGTTGCTGCCAGAAAAAGGGTGACGGCATCTAATTTATAATGCGTGCCTAGTCTTAATGTTAATTCACAAGACTTGTGTTAATAATATTATATACTTCAAAGTGAATTCTGTATATTCTACAGAATTAACTAGAGTTGTTCAGGGGCCTGTTAACAAGTTGCTGAAATGCAGAAGCTTTGGATTTGTTGGGCAGTCATAGCCTATTATAAGTTGTGTCAAGGCAATTTCAGGGACAGGCAAAAGAAAACTGCTACACTCGGTGGAGCCTTAGGCACTACTTTCATATTTCATTAAGAATGACCTATACATGGATTACATGTAACTATTGCAGGTGAACTCCAGTTTAAGAACTATTAGTCGTGATGGCAACCTTAGAACATGTCTAAATTAGCAGGAAGTTACTTGCTAAAATTCAATGAAGAGTTTTCTATTTACTCAACAAATTTCATGCATTCAACAGATGTTTTCTGAGTTTTCCCATGAGTAAGAACCTATATTATGAATGAGATATGTTCCTTGTCCTAAAGGAGCTGACAGCACTGAAGGTACATGCTAACAATTAGTTATATTCAAGAGGTAACAGGTAAAAACAAGATGCTATGATTATTAAAATGATAAGGAACTCATTTCCAGCAGGAAAACTTCAAAGAAGATGGTAGCCTAGCTAGGACTCAAATATAGCAAGATCTTAATAGTTAATAATTGGAAGTAGAAAAGATGAATAACTTAGATCATTATAAAGGAAGGAGCAAAGAATGAGAACAGGGAATTAAAAAATATGTGTCATTCATGGCAAAGTGGCAGGTATGTTTGGGTGTAGATTTGGATAATGGTGGAAATTAGAAGTAGAATTATAAAAGTAACTTGGAGCTGAGTCAAGAAGAATCATAAATGCCAGGGTAAGGAATGCATAATAATTTTGTTAGAGATTCAAGAGACATTAAGCTTTCTACAAAGAGAAAGAATAGGATTAATGTTTATTAAATGAATTCACCATCAGAGCAACATTACCTTCTGAGATGTTGAGGATCTTCTAGAGAGAAAGAAAATTGAGAGCAGCAATTTCAAATAAAAACATGTCACCATAGTATTTGATACCATTGCTGATGTCAGATGGATCTTGGCTGAAAGCAAAGAATACCAGAAAAAAATGTTTATTTGTGTTTTATAGACTATGCAAAAGCATTCAATTGTGTGGATCATAACAAATTATGGATAACATTGAGAAGAAAGGGAATTCCAGAACACTTAATTGTGCTCATGAGAAACCTGCACATAAAGCAGGCAGCTGTCATTCAAAGAGAACAAGTGGATACTACATGGTTTAAAGTCAGGAAGGGAGTGTGTCAGGGTTGTATCCTTTCACCATAATAATTCAAACTGTATGCTGAGCAAATAATCTGGGAAGCTGGACTATATGACGAGAATGAGGCATCAGGGTGGGAGGAAGATTTATCAACAACCTGCATTACACAGATGACACAACTTTGCTTGCTGAAAGTGAGGATGACTTGAAACAATTACTGGTGAAGATTAAAGACTACACTCTTCAGTATGGATTATATCTCAGTGTAAAGAAAATGAAAATCCTCACAACTAGACCAACAAACAGCATCACAATAAATTGTCAAAGATTTCATATTACTTGATTCCACAATCAACACCAATGGAAGCAGTAGTCAAGACATCAGACTACATATTGCTCAGGACAAATGTGCTGCAAAAGACCTCTTTAAAATGCTAAAGATCAAAGATGTCTCTTTGAAGATTAAGGTGTGCCTAACCCAAGCCATGATGTTTTCAATCACCTCATATGCATGTGAGAGCTGGACAATGAACAAGGAAAACTAAAGAAGAGTTGATGCTTTTGAGTTGTGCTGTTGGTGAAGAATACTGAAAGTACCATGGACTGCTAAAAGAACTAACAAATCTGTCCTGGAGGAAGTGCAGACAGAATGTTCCTTGGAAGCAAGAATGGTCAGACTTTGTCTCACCTACTTTGGGTCATGTTGTTAGAAGGGACCATTCTCTGGAGAAGGATATCATGGTTGGTAAAATGGAGGGTAAACAAAAAAGGTGAAGGCCCTCAAGGAGATGGATTGACACAATGGTTGCAATGATGGGCTCACATATAGCAAGAATTGCAAGGCTGGCACAGGACTGGGCAGTGTTTTGTTCTGTTGTACATAGTGTCACTATGAATTGGAGCCAATTCAACAGTACCTAACAACAATGTAGTATTTGATAGAGAAATAATGGAAAACTAAACGAGTAATACATGAAATGTACTTCAGCGATTAGATCAAAAGTTGCTGTTGCCTGGAGGAAACTTAATTGTGTTACACAAAAAAAGTCATGATGCTTCCTCAGTGGAGAATGTGTTTTAAGCCTGGGCTCCAAGTAGAAGGAGGCACTTCCTTCAAAAATGCTTTTCTAATGGTGCCATTGTCACTGGTCTTAGGGTGGATGCAAACATACATAACAAGATTAGAAGAGCAGAGCTGTAGCATTGTGATGTCATTACCAGGTCTAAGAAACTCAGTCCTCAAACACATATTTTGTGCTTGATCAAATTAAGATAATGTTATTTATAAGGATCTAGACCAAGAAATTTCAGGGCAGACCAGATTCTTTGGGGTAAGAGCAATGGGAGACTCAGAGAGGAAACTCAAGACAAAATTAGTTCAGAAACTGTTCTCATGGCATTTCCATTAAATATTTCTCATTAGTTTTTTAGTTGGGAAGAAGTGGAGACTTCTTTGAAAACTCATGGTCTATTCTTATGTTTAGTTGTACATAAGGCTATATTGTTGTTGTTGTTGTTGTTGTTGTTGTTGTTGTTGGTATGTGCTGTTGAGTCAACCCTGACTCATAACGACCCCTCCTTGGGTTTCCGAGGTGATATCACTATGGAGGTAGATTGCCCAACCTTCCTTCTGAGGAGTGGCTGGTGGGTTTTGAATCGCCATCCTTCTGGTTAGCAGTCAAGTGCCTCAGGCACTATGCTACCAGAACTCCTATAGGAAACCAAATACTATTGAATTATGGTTGTAGTCAATCACAAGGAAAGTGTATTGATTCACTTGTGCTGTGCTAATAGAAATATCACAGGTGGATGACTTTAACAAAGAGAAATTTATTCTTACAGTTTAGGATGCTAGAAGTCCACATTCAAAGTGCCAGCTTTAGGCGCTGGGTGAAGGCCTTTCAACCTTAGGGCTTTAGCTCTGCCTCTTGTTCCCAGTCACTAAAGCTGGAGGCATCTCTTAACTCAGGCAGCTGCTAGCTGCTGGGGCTAACAAACCCAAGGTCAACTAGTAAAATGGCAGAGTCCCAAGATTATCAAGTAATATGGTAGGCTACTAATTCAAGTCCATTAAAGTACCAAGATCAGCAGACAACATGCAGGCTGTTGAGATGAAGACTCGGCCAAATGTAGGATCAGATGTGCCAAAAGCTCAAGATCTTTCCCAAAGCATCTACTTATGTACTGGAACTGGACCACATCCCTAAAGCAATTACTCAGCTGCTCACAGTGGATTCCACCATGGAGTTTATTATCACTCTCATCATGGGAATGACTACATACAGCTACTCAGCCACTCAAAACCAGGCCCAGCCAACTTGATGTTGTTGTTGTTGTGTACCGTCGAGTCGACGCCAACTCATAGCGACCCCTCCTTGGGTTTCCAAGGCAGTATCACTACGGAAGTAGATTGCCCAACCTTCTTTCCAAGGAATGGCTGGTGGGTTTGAACCACCGGCCTTCTGGTTAGCAGTCAAGTACCTTAGGCACTATGCTACCAGAGTTCCAGCCAAGTTGATACATAACCTTAACTACCATGGCAAGCTTTTATCAACTTTATAAACTATCAAGAGGAATAATCTCTCTAGGTTTTGATATCTATTATTCCTTGGATTTAAAAGGACTTTCTGAAATTTAGGAGCACTAACCATAAGGCTGGTGGTTCAAACCCACCAGCCACTCCTCAGAAGGAAGATTGGCCAATCTACTTCCGCAGTGTATCGCCTTAGAAATCCAAGGAGGGGTGACTATGAGTTGGATCTGACTCGACAGCAGTGAGTTTGGTTTTTTGGTTTGGAGTCACTCAGTGGTTAAAGTCCCCAGCTGCTAATCAAAAGGTTGGCCATTCAAACTCACCAGCCACTCTGCAGGAGAAAGATGTGGCAGACTGCTTCCATAAAGTTTACAGCCTTAGAAACCATATGGGGCAGTTCTACTTTGTCCTGTAGGGTCATTATGACTCAGCATCAACAAAAGCAGTAGGTAGTTGGTCTGAAATTTAAAGTCAGAATCCCTGTGTCCAGAGAGTATGT